>NC_082604.1:23548690-23868482 GCF_030936135.1 Gavia stellata
GGCCTTCATTAAAGGAACAGATAGGAGGTTTCAAGTTGGTAACTTTCACCATTTAAACATATTTAACTTTAGCAATAGAAGGCAAACAACTTGAAAAGCATGATGATTATTTGTGTCCCTGTTGCTTTCAAAGGGGAGTGGAAGAGTACTTTAGAGAACTGCTTTTATTCATCTCTAGTGAAGCAGTTGAAAATAAAGTACTGAGTAAATCGGTGGTGAGATCCCCGATGCAATGTTAATAGAGGACTTTCAGGCCTACTGACAAGCAACGGGAGGCAAATCCTGCCTTCATACAAAGCAAAACCGGTGTCTACTGAACGCAGCGAGATCATAAGGCTTCTGCTAAGAAAAAGAACACCTTATGTGCTGGCATTTATAATGTGTAATGCATTATCTATTTACACATACATTATACTAATTTTATACAAAGCACATATGCATTCTTATACCAACACTCTTCTAAAAGAAACACTAATTATTCGTAGGGACTAGTCACAGCAACTGCACAGGCCAAGATATGTCAGAGATGATATGATGGTTGGGAATGACAATAAGCCCCCTGTTGTGATAATGATCCATCTTACCGTTTTAGGGATAAGAAGGGATGAAGAAAACATGCAGTTTCATTAAATACAGTAAATCATTTAAGGACAGAAAAATTGTTCCTCCTAGAGTAGTTTCCTTTAAAATATCTGTATGGCTGTGAAGCAAACTGCAGATCCTACTTCATTTTATAAGATGGAAGCCAGCAAGATTAAAAGCTGATTTTCAGAAGAAATTTATCAGGCAATGATTCATTATTCTCTAACCCCATTCATCAGGAAAAAAATGGCTCAAATATTACTTAATCATTTTATATTTGTCTGTTATTGGAGTAATCCAGGTACAAGAAGAGTACTGACTCCACCACAAAACTAGAGACAAATTCCTAAAAATATGTGTCTTAAGAAAATCCCTCGAGTTGTGACTGGTACATGGATAGGTATACAGATGAAAAAAACTAACAGGTATTATGGGTAAAAGAAAAGCAAAGACATTGCTTTGATCCTTCCATCATAAGCGTCTAAGCTGAAGCTTTTTGTTAAAATGAGCAAGTAATTTTCAGCTTTTATGGTAATATCTATGATCAGCCTTGAGGTATCTCTAGGTATCTTCTCTCAACACCCCTGGCTACATGATGCTGCAGAGGATGAGATGCACATGCAGCTTCCCCCAGTTCAGTTCCACCTGTTTCTATTTAAAGATGTTTCTACTCTTCAGAAATATTTCTGCATTTTTTAACATGTGGAATCTGCTTGCAGTTTTTTTCCAAAGGTGATAAATTACAGCATATTTTTATAATGTCAAGTCTTCCTTTTGCTTATCCCTCACTACTCATGCTACTCCCCTCTCTCCTCCAGGCATTCCCCTGGATATTTGAGACTTTACTACATCAGCAGACCAGGAACAGTAACACTGAAAAACAGGAGATTCTGTAGCGATAAACCCAGTCTCTTCAGGGGCTCATTAGGAAATAAGCACCAGCTCCAAAATGAAGAACTATACTGTTATGCTATTATAGAGGAGAAAGGCACTTTTGGATATGCAGCATGAAGTAACACTGGATTTTATGTTCAATGAAGAATGATTTAGGCAATGAGTGGTAATGCAAGATCTGTTGTCCATTCAGGTGCAGCAGACATTGCAGTAACTGCATCACCAAAATTCTTTAGCAGGCCAAAGAAATGAAACTGATACAGACACTGAGACCCACTCGCTATCAGGGGATTGATGCTTCTTGCAGCATCTGTCAGGACAGTGGGAATAGCATTTCTGCCTATATTGTCCAACTTTCACAGACAGGGAAACAATTTCAGTTTCCAAATCTGTCAGTTTAACATTTTTCTAGGCAGTAAATCAACTTTAAAAAGATATAAATAAAGTCCTAATAAATGAAGAACCACCAACAAAAGTAATGTCAAATATGAACGTAAGCCAAAACGCAGAATTTGCTTATTAGTCAAATTCTGGTTTCCAGGAATATACATTTTGTTGAATATGGGGGTGACTGGATCTGAAATGCTAGGATTTTGCTCCTAATCTGATTTTTACCGTGTGTGTTTTACTTTGAAAGAAACCCATGATAATATTTCCGAGTTCTCTCTTGCTATCAAACTAATCATATCCTCCCATGTGCCACTTTCAGGAGAGTCAGTTTGAATTACACTCATTGGACATAGGCAAGGTGAGAAAATACATAAAGAAAAAGGTAGATCAAGCAATTTTAATGACTAATGAAAACAAAATACATTTGGAGTTATGCAACTTGAGACAATTTTGTGAACTTACCATTACTATAGTTTGTACACTGCTGTTACAGCAGGAAGAATAATCAGTTAGAAGACTTGCCTACCCCTAGGGAAAGTAACGCTTAAGTGATGTGTAGGCATTTAAAAACTTTAAGGCTATAATGTGATAAAATTGCAAACTAAGCTATACCAGTGATGACGTTATTAGCTATGTCTTTCAATCTCCAAGATTCTCCCTGGTCTGGGCAAACGTATGACATCCATGCAGCATAGGAAAAGGAAGGCTTATAAAGGGGGGAAACACAGAAAGTACCTAGAGAAATTCAGAGTTCACAGATACGAGACTGCTCTCTGTGGGTTATATCAGGGAAACTTGTTATTCAAAAGCCATGAAGGAAAATATTCCCTCATCTGAGACCTTCTGCAGAATTTAAAAGGAAAATGTTTTTCTTGAACAAATCAAAGAAAACAAAAAACCAAGAAGCATTTCTGCAAGAAAACAAAGAAACCAGGAAAAAGCTTCAGCATTGACGCTGTTCCCTGTCAAGCTATAGATCTGAAGTAGAAGGGTTCTTGCTGGGATATGTGCCACAGAGGAATTAGAGCATATCTAGACCTTGCAGTGTGGTGCATCACTGTTTCCTGCACAATGTCATGGTAAATTTGAAGAGTTAGAGGCTTCACTAAGATTTTTAATACTAATTGTGTTGCTGGTTCTGTCCTCTAGAGCAAAATAACCAAATTTCCAGTTACTGAGAGGGACGATCTCTCTCTGTTTGAAGGTCCTGTGCTGCTATTGTAATTTGCAGTTTATCAGTCTGCTCCATAATATATATAGGACATTTTCTTAAAAATTGCCAGTGACCTATTTTATAAATAAAACACTCTGTGGGTTGAAAGACAGGAAGAAAGCAATAAATACTAGCAGGGGGAAGTGAAAAACTAAAGCACAAGAATAAATAGTCATTAGTAAACCCCAGCTGGCAATGAAAAGCAGGGGGCTGAATCAAGTTCTAAGACAGCTTTTCTGTAAGTTATGGAGGTAAGAAACATAACTAGTTTCAAAACAGCTTGACACGTATATTAATGGTGTTGTGTGATTTGGTTGGCTGCACCACTGGAGACCATAAACTTCATGACTCAGGGTGTCCCCTTCACTTCTATGATGTGATATTTATCCTAAATCAAGTATTTCACTGGAAAAATAACCTTTCCATTTTATGTAATATGAGGCATGTTTTGTATTGGTTCAAGCATTGTTAGAAATTCATACACATGCTGTTGCTTGCCAAACAACAGAATAATTTGTCCTAGGCTGCAGTTCAGGGGGGGGGGGGGGGGGTGGGGAAGAAGGAAAGAAAGAAAAAAAAGGGGGAAAAAAAGGAAAAACCCCCTCCACTGTTGCAATGTTATCTTGCTGAAACCTTGCAGCAAAATTTAAAAACACAGCAGCTGTCATTTACCAGATTCTCCAGTACTCTTCTAAAGCCAGATAAGATGAATACAGAAATCTCTAAAGACAGTATATAAACTGCAGTATAAATGGGAAAATGTGAAACAGAATTCATTAAAATACATCAGTAGCTCTACTACCAGCTTAGAATGGATTGATTCAGAAGAAAATCCTGTGCAGAACTTACTGAACTGCTGCTGGCAGGCAGCAAAGGCTCAACATGTGCAAAAGTGATAACTGGTGAGACTGCAGAAGGCCTCTTGGCGATTTAAATGCATAGGCTGCCGACAATTCAGACTGATTCTCCACAACGACTTTCAGTGTTTTATTTCATTACTTTCTGCAGCAATTGTCTGGGAACAGAAGGGTAGCTACATCAAAAAAAGTATCAGTACCCTTGCTGCCTGCCCAAAAGTTTGACTAAGCCAACTCATCACTTAAGTTGTATTCCTTGCAAGAGGGAAAAAAAAAAAGATTCTATGATCATGACAATGCTCTGCCAAGGTTGCTGGTGGTAAGAGAGACCTTCAGGTCAGGAACGCATAGAAAAAATGCTGAGGATCTATTTAGCTTTGCATACAATGAACCTTCTAGTCTTTACATTCTCAGGCATACTGAGGCAAAATTAAATTATGAGTTATTCAACCAAAAAACATCCAGTGAACTAACAGCAAAACCAGGTTTAGTACCCTGAAACCCTGAATCATTATCCCATGCCCTCGAACCTTTGCCTGCACAACAATAATAGACTCTGATATTTTTCCTTGACATACAAATACCAACCAGAGTGTAAATTTAGATACAGAGGTACTTGCAAAACACATTTGCTATTCTATTTTACCCTAGCCATCTAAACATGTTAAGATATCCCAGAGAAGTTACTGGAGGGTGGGAGGGGCGGCTCTGGGCTGTCTAAATTGTATCCAACCTAGCTGGATTTGCTGACTTTAAAGCCTTGCCAATAACCAAACAGATAAATAAATCACATACACAGCTGATCCAAATGGCCACGTCATCAAAAGTCCTTAGGGAAGAGCATAACAACAGATGTTTTGTAAATAAAACTATGTTAGCATACATGTATCAACAGAACTTTCAAATGAAGGCTATGAGCTTAAATTACATGCCATCCTACAAAGGATGCTTTGTGAATAAAGCAAAAATGGATTCAAATATTATCCAACCTTATCTAAGGTAGTTTATCCAGGTATCCGCCAACTGAGCCCCACCACCGTTACCAAAACCAGTGTTGCAAGGGTAGAAGTGCTGCCGCAGCCAGTTCCAGCCAGTGTGCAACAGCAAATCCTAAAGATGCTCCTAAGATACATTTCTCTAATCCCTAAACAGAATGGGCAAATTTAGTGTTGATTTCTTAGCTATAAGGGGGTTTTTATAGCACTTGTAATGCAACTGAGCTACCTCCAACAATGTTTTTTTTTTTTATTTGATACGGCACTTCCTCAGTATTTGTGCACTTCCTTGCATACAGCTTATTCTTCATTAGACAAAAACAAACACTTCAAAATTTGCCACTGGCAGCAATGTTCCTGAAACTTTTTAACTGAAGAACATTAAAGCTTTCTGACAAGATCCAGACCGTCTTCTGGATTTTCATTTCCAACCAACTAAAAATTAGACTATATTTTGAATGATAATTCATTACTGTTGCTTTCTTCAGCGTGCTTGTTTTGCCTGGTTTTTTGCTGTTTATTCTTTACATTTTATTTGCTTAGATTCTTCCACTAATTAACTTAAGATATTTTCATCCATCATGGACTCATTTAGAGATATGTCACAAGATCAGTTCTTCCATGTATTTTCTAAATTAGACACGCAAATGTACATGGCCTATTTACCAATTTCAAATTCTGCATGCACAGAAGTAATGCATGCAAGGCAGCCAACTAAGGCCATTAGGATTGTGTTCAGCTTTTTGGTGTTTTTGCTGTAACAAAAGCACAAAATATGATAAAGGACTCAAATGAAGGGAACAGAGCTATGCTTTAGCTAATTATGGTTAGAAAAAAAATACAAATTCATAACTGCCATTTGTCACAGCCTTAACTTTGAATTATGGGAGGAGTAGTAAAGCACCAGCATGACTTGGGCATATACCAACACACCATGTTGTCAGTCCTTTCTCGGAAATTCTTCCAGAGATAATACTTCTGGGAATGACACTAATTAGTCACCAATCAACATTACCAGCTCTGTAACACTGTTCCCAGAAATAGCATCTTTCTGTAGTCATATTTCCAGGAACAATACATGGTATGTTTATAGAGGCAGGCAAAAAAGGTAATAGGTACTTAAACATACATGAGGCCAGAAAGCCCTGGCTCTTAAAAGGTAGAGCCTTTCATAAGGCCTGTTCTTTCAAAACAACGCTTATGAGTATTTTTCAGTCAGACAAAACATTAGTATTGATTAAAGTGATACAATTTTTATTGAACTGGGCTCCTTTGCAGCATGAAGTGCACACCATTTTTTGTGTTGCATTGCATACAAAAATAAGAAACTGTGACTGATTTGTTTGCTTTGGCATGATGGAGCCTTTTGCAGCCGATCTGGAAAAAATAATTTGTGTTGCATCCTTTACTAACATGAACAGATACCTTGCTTGGTTTCGTTAACTGGGTTGTAGGATTTGGACCCAAACAGCATAGTTTCAAAGGTAAACAGGAAGGTATTGGGATACTTAAAAGGCAGCTAAACAGGTTACAGACATTGATTGTATAGGGAGTTAAGTCCATAACCTGGTTAGGTGCCTTATGAAAATCCAAACTGCTGCACAGTTAGATGCTCAGGCAACAGTGAACCTGGCTCTAGCTTTTCAATAATTAAAGCTATTGCATAAATTCTCAATCATTTTATCATTTCAACGGAACTCCAAATTCCTGCACAAACTTAGATATTACTTCCAAGTCACCATATATAAATGCATTGTCTTAACTAGATTTCTGCAGCCTTTTTTTCTGCCCTATGCACTCCAGGCTCAAGGAGTGATCTGATAGGAAAACAGTTTTTAAATAGCAATGACTTTAATTTGACCACTAAAGATTAAGGTGAAAGTCACTGTACTGTAGCATATTCACGGTCACTTAAAGCATTCAAATTAGCACTTCTGTTGGAATATGGCATAGATGCTAATGTAAAATGAATCCTTTACAAGTTTATATGGATTTCCTCAAAGAGATACTGTAATAGACTTCATTTTTCACGTAGATCTAATTGCAACTTTAGGAAGAAGAATATTGCATGAAATAGATATCTACATTGAAACAATTAATCAGAATTACAGTATTAACTACCTCATGAGGCAGATTGGGGGGGAGGGGCTGTTTTATAAGCAGGCTGTAATGGTAAAAAGGAATTAATACAATTATACAATATATCATCCTTTAAAAGAGGAAAAAAACACGTTTGCTCTACTTTTTCCAGCAGATACTGGAAGTACTTTCAACAAAGTTGAACCAAGTTTTGGTGTAGTCTCACCACTAAAATACTTAAATTTTGGTATAAATATAAAAATACGCAAATTTCTCTTCATCCAAGATTTGTTACAGAAGGAATCAACAGTAAAGATAATTGCGAACTATAAAATTGCTAATTGACTCAAATTATGCACACTGGCTTTGTAATTTGGAGAAATGATTGGTGAAAAAGGGTACCTTAAAACCTTTACTTGATTCCAAGTGTAGGTCACACCAGGGATAACTTCAGTAACTCTGTGCCAGAAGAATGCTGAAGAAATCGCTTGGAAGGAAACCTGCAGAATGCATGTGCTAATTTTCATGAAGGCAATGAGAATTTACTCACTTGAATCTTGGCTTTAGTTCAAGGCTTATTGGAAGATCAAAATATTTTGGGTTATATCCCTGGCTCATGTTCAGAAGGTATCCTTTCCACATCAGCGCTTTTCTTACTGACCACAATCCAACCAAACCAACAGCAACAAAAAGAAAGTGGAAGCAATCAAACCTATCAGGATTTCATTTCTTAGCCCCATAAAAGAATGGGGAGAATATTTGATTGAACTTCTGTTGTTTTTATTAGCAGTGACTGTGAAGAGGCCAAAATGTTTTGGCATTCATTAGACAATAAAATATTGCCAAAATATATCTAGAAGACCTATCAAATGTTAGACTTAATGGAATATGTGCTCAATGCTCTTTTTTTTTTCCCTGTTTGGAATTTTTGCTGTCTTTTCCCTTTGTGCTTGTTAGAGAGAAAGGGAAGAGCAACATGGTTTAAAGATTACCGGCTTTGCAGACTGTAAAAGGAAGGTTTCTTTGATACCAACTGGGAGATAGCAATGACAGCTCACTTTCCAAAATTTTATTCCTGCCTCTTCATGGAGACCTTTAAAGAGGAACACATACCTATGCAATCTCTCTTTCCTCATTTGCTGAGGACAAACTTTAATGATACTTAGCAAAAAAAAAAATGCACAGGCAAACAAAAAAACCCCCACAAACAGTAAATCTTTTGTCAAAGACATTATGGCCCTCATGCAGCAAGAAACCTCATAATATTTTTACCTTCACAAATGCTCTCAAAGTGACCGCCAGTCAAATGAATATAAACATGGCTTTAAGTCAGCCTGTTAGGTATTTTGTGATGGAGGATGTGAAATACTGAAAATGATAAACAGATTGAAGATAGCGAGTGTCTGTTCTTCAGGTTATTTTATTCTTCTCTTTAGGGCTGATCTCTGTTTCCCTACTTCTATTCCTTCCACGCTCTGCGAGGAAACACAATATGAGGAAAAACACGTATGCCATTCTTCTGATCCTTTAAAAGGGCTTATCGATTGAAATTATTCCTTAAAATGTAAAGTAATATATGTATCAACTACTATCAGAATTTTCTAATAACACTGTAAATGTAAAAACAAATCTTCTCATATCAAATTCTATTATCTATGCAAGATGGCTCAAGAATATATATATTCAGATGTGGCACATACAGCATTAGAAACTAATAAAATACCAAATAATTATAAAGAAACAGCCTGCAGATCTGATTATAGATATGAAGCCTCTCTCAAGATTTTTAAACTTATATTACACAACGTTGGGTTACGTGTCTACAGTCTTATTTCCAGAGCTGAAGGAGAATGAACACAGTATTTTCCTCAGTACTGCTCTCTATGAGAATGCTATTTCACATTTACAGCTTGAGCTCCACTAAAATGCTAATGACGAATTGTTATTAGATGTCAAGTAGGGGGATACATCTGTCAGGCAGAAGGATGGTAACAACCTTCAGGACTGCTAGATCTGGACCTGCATCAGAATCTGGTGTACAGCCAGGAACAGCAATTCAGCAAAGCCTGGGAGGAGAGGTTTCAGCCTGAAACTTCCCAGCATGCAATCAGTAAAATCAGAATGAGAAGTACATGCAGTAATCAGATGATCTTAGCCACTGTTTGAGTGAAGCTGTGTGGTGTTGACCTGTACCTGTTCTCTATGCCACCAATGGTTAATGGAAAGTCTTACATACAGTACAATTACGGTGTCCAGAACATAGCATTGCCTTAATAACTGCTTTTTATAACTAATATTTTGTTTGATTGGGCTAATCTTCTACTAGAAATTTGAGCATGCCTTTATGGTAGCAAGACCACTTCAAAAATTGCATTCATTACAATATATTTCCATGCTTTTCTCCAAGGGAATTCAAATACAGTAATTCATGTTAGGATTCTTACATGACAATGACAACAAAGTAAGATTAATAACTGCTGCAAACAACTTGCCAAAGAAAGTCATCCAGCTAATGCTACAGAGAATGCTTCTGCCAACCCATTGAAGAAAGAAGCACAATTCAGAGATTGTTTCATTTACTCTGTGTAAGTATATTTAGCAAAGATCCTTGGCCAGAAACAGAGATGACAAATGGAGGTGTAAATTATAGACTAGTAAATGGGAGAAAGGCATAGTAAATTGGCATAAGTTGAAAAAAAGTAATTTAGAACCTTGATTTCTGAAAATGGCTGTGATATGGAATGTAAGACCAGTGATGACCTTCTGGCATGGTGTTGAGGAAATTTTAAACTGGTACTAGAATTCTTATTTATGTATCTCTTTAGTTGGAAAATGACGTATTTCCATGATTTCTAAGTGAACATTTAAAGATTTATGAAAGTACTTACCAAAGACTTGTATGCCTCAACAGCCAGACAATTTATAAGATCAAAATTACAAACATGCAAACTGCTCAGCAGAATGCACATATAAAGGGTATGTGCAAAAGAAAAAAAACACTAAATGGCTAAAATTGAACTAATAGCATTATAAACTTTACAGCACAATTTTTTTTCAGTATAGGCTTAGCTTTTAAGGAAACAGACACGTCACTTTGACGATATAACTATGCACATTTTAACCAAAACTTAATACATAAAAAAAAAAACCCTATTCAGTGAATAATAATGGGAAAGTATTACATTTATTTAATCCCTCACACAATGGAGCCAATGTGCCTACCAATTGGGCTATTCACACATAAATTGTATTTAACGGCTTCCTGTTAATATGCTCTAGTTATATAATGAAAACCCAGCAATCTTAAAGCTCAAGCATCCTTGTTCCTCTACTGCCATCAAACTGAGCAGTAATTGAGTCACTCAGGAAAGTAAATTTGACCTTGAAGCTGTAAATTTTGATTAGCCCACCACGTCACAAAAATAGATGTAAAGTCCTCTGTAATTTTCTCTTAAAAGGTGGGAGGCAGTAATAGATCTTGCATTTTAATAGTTTAGAACCAATACCATTTTCACGGGAATCAAATAGAAAATTATGGTTCATTTCAATAAAGACTAGATCTGGTGATTTTTGCAATGGTCTTTTGGCACAAAATGAATTTTCTGAAGACAAGAGACAATAAATCATCAATAAATTCATAAACTTTCATTCAGAAAACTAGAAAAATTGATGAAGCAAAGCCTTAGCTCACACAGATTCAATTTTTTAATTGTATGTTTCACCAACCATAAGCCATTTAACTAATAAGCAATTCAGAAATCTGTCAGAGTAGAATTTGTAACTATATTGTATTACAAGAAACCAGTTAAGAAGAACATGTAAGGCATACAATAGACAGGTTTACTGATACACACCTTATTCCTACAGTATTTCAAAAGAAGGCAAGTCCAGAGTACATGGTACTTCCACGTGATTTTCAAAGCTTTGTGTTTTATGTTGACTATAGTGGAATACGCACCACGTAGCACAATAAATTCTTGGTTTGATTGTACCAACTGGTTTTTTAGATGTTACAAAGAAACAATCAGTTTTGTTGGCCAAAAAGACTATCATGCAAATCTGCCTCACCAAAAAGCTTCCTCTAAGCCAAGACTATTACAAAAAAGAAAGCCCCCTGCCAAGTCCTCTTCCATCTCCTGTCTGCCTCCCCGCAGAAAGGAAACAAGTGCTCCCACATCCTCTAGTAGCCTAAGTAGCCTCTATAGCCAAAAGCTGTCCTAGTGTCACAACTCAGCCTATGATAACTCAAATAAAGGAAATTCCAACTCCACTGAATACATCACACATCTCACAAGTAGTATTGCTCTGCTTCCACTCAAGGAGAAAACAGGCTAGCTCAATATTCACAGTCCTGAAGGGCAAAGCGGTCCAGGAAGTCTGGACATTCTTCAGGAAGGAAATCTTAAAGGCACAGGAGCAGGCAGTCCCCATGTGCCTCAAGAAGAGCCGGCAGGGAAGACGACCGACCTGGCTGAATGGGGAGGTTTGCTGGGACTCAGGAAAAAAGAAGAGTTTATCACCTTTGGAAGAAGGGGCAGGCAACTGAAGAAGAGTACAAGGATCTCGTTAGGTCACACAGAGAGGAAATTAGAAAGGGAAAAGCCCAGCTAGAGCTCAATCTGGTCACCGTTGTAAGGGATAACAAAAAACGTTTCTATAAATCCATTAACAACAAAAAGAGAGCCAAGGAGAATCTCCATCCTTTACTGGATGTGGGAGGGAACCAAGAATGAGGAAAAGGCTGAGGTACTTAATGCCTTTTTTGCCTCAGTCTTTAATAGCCAGACCAGGTATCCTCAGGGTATTCAGCTCCCTGAGCTGGAAGACAAGGATGGAGAGCAAAATCAACTCCCCATGATCCAGGAGGAAGCAATTAATGACCTGCTATACCGCCTGGACACTCACAAGTCTATGGGGCTTGATGGCATCCACCCAAGGGTACCGAGGGAGCTGGCGGAGAAGCTTGCCAAGCCACTCTCCATTGTCAACAGTTGTCAGCAGTCCTGGTTAACAGGGGAGGTCCTGGACAACTGGAGGCTTGCCAACATGACACCCATCTACAAGAAGGGCCAGAAGGAGGATCCAGGGAACTATAAGCCTGCCAGCCTGACCTCAGTGCCGGGGAAGATTATGGAGAGGTTCATCTTGAGGTCACTCACAGGGCACGTGCAGGACAACCAAGGGATCAGGCCCAGCCAGCACGGGTTCATGAAAGGCAGGTCCTGCTTGACCAGCCTGATCTCCTTCTATGACCAGGTGACCTGTCTAGTGGATGAGGGAAAGGCTTCAGTAAAGCATTCGACACTGTGCCCCACAGTATTCTCCTGGAGAAGCTGGCGGCTCGTGGTTTAGACAGGTGCACTCTTTGCTGGGTTAAAAACTGGCTGGACGGCTGAGCCCAGAGAGTCCTGGTGAATGGAGTAAAATCCAGTTGGCGGCCGGTCACAAGCGGAATCCCCCAGGGCTCAGTTTCGGGGCCAGTCTTGTTTAATGTATTTATCGATGGTCTGGATGAGGGGATTGAGTGCTGCCTCAGCAAGTTTGCAGATGACACCAAGTTGGGTGGGAGCGTTGATCTGCTCGAGGGTAGGAAGGCTCTGCAGAGGGATCTGGACAGGCTGGATCGATGGGCTGAGGCCAATTGTATGAGTTTCAACAAGGCCAGGTGCTGGGTCCTGCACTTGGGTCACAACAACCCCATGGAATCCTACAGGCTTGGGGAAGCGTGGCTGGAAAGCTGCCCTGCAGAAAAGGACCTGGGGGTGTTGACTGACAACTGGCTGAATATGAGCCAGCAGTGTGCCCAGGTGGCCAAGAAGGCCAACGGCGTCCTGGCCTGTGTCAGAAACAGTGTGGGCAGCAGGAGTAGGGAGGTGATCGTGCCCCTGTACTCGGTGCTGGTGAGGCCGCGCCTCGAATCCTGTGTTCAGTTTTGGGCCCCTCACTACCAGAAGGACATTGAGGTGCTGGAGCGTGTCCAGAGA
Organism: Gavia stellata; assembly: GCF_030936135.1. Taxonomy (NCBI): domain Eukaryota; kingdom Metazoa; phylum Chordata; class Aves; order Gaviiformes; family Gaviidae; genus Gavia; species Gavia stellata. The sequence continues at coordinate 23,561,685 of NC_082604.1, forward strand.
AGGACAACGGAGCTGGTGAAGGGTCTGGAGCACAAGTCTTATGAGGAGCGGCCGAGGGAACTGGGGTTGTTTAGCCTGGAGAAGAGGAGGCTGAGGGGAGACCTTATCACTCTCTACAACTACCTGAAAGGGGGTTGCAGAGAGGTGGGTGTTGGTCTTTTCTCCCAGTGACTAGCAACAGGACAAGAGGAAATGGCCTCAAGTTGTGCCAGGGGAGGTTCAGGCTGGATATTAGGAAAAATTTCTTTCCTGAGAGAGTGGTGAGACACTGGAATAAGCTGCCCAGGGAAGTGGTGGAGCCACCATCACTGGAGGTGTTCAAGGAACGTGTGGACGAGGCATTGTGGGACATGGTTTAATGGGCATGGTGGTGTTGGGTTGATGGTTGGACTTGATGATCTTACAGGTCTTTTCCAACCTTAGTGATTCTGTGATTCTGTAATATAGATGTGGCAGATGGTGGGCAAAGCATTAAGTAGCAAGGCAGAGACACTGAACTTCAGTAGATCTTAAATGATGTCTTTGATTCTTAATTACTGAACTGACTCACTAGCTCTTGAGTTCATGTCTGTGTATATATCATAAGGGCCTTTTCATGTAACATGAGATTCAATCAAGCAGCATCATCTCACTAGTGTTGTTCAACATGTTAGCTAACTTCCTTTTCTTTGAAGTCTTACTAGTATACACGACGAACAGCGCTATGCATACAGAAGGAAACAAACTGCATTTTTTTTTGGTATAACTCCATGCAGTATTTGATACAATTCGTGCCAGTAGCAGTAATTTCTAATCTGATTTTCTTTTAGAAGAATGACTCTCCAGAAAAACTCAACAAATGCATTGTCTGTATTTCAGCAGTTATATCTATCCACTTTAATCAATTAAACATTCATATTCACTTTATCCAAGTTTGCTTATGATACTGTGTATCTGCTAATTTATGTCCAATGCCACTCTTACGCATTTTATATGAAATATAAAAATAACTAATCATACTTAAAGACTAATAGATTTGATCTGAATTTACTATTATAAATTAAACATGTCTAAACTAAAATTTTACATTATTGACTCAAGTAATGATCAAAACTATGTCACATGGGAAAACCAACAAGTTTGTAACCTGCTGCACCATCTACTGACCAAAAGATACTACAACAGATCTCGGAAAAATACTACACAAGTCAAAGAATGTCTTTAAAAGCAAAATAGACCAGCTTCTCTAGGCCACAGTGCTGATGACTCTAATACTTTGGACTTCATTGCAGTGATACTACAGACAGTACATGTACGTAGGGCATAATTATTCTAAGTTATATATGTCAGTAAGGATAGTGTGTGTTTGTTTGTTTTAAATGTTTGACTGAATTTCACAGTGGCTAACTGCCCATAAAACCATTTTTTTGGAATTATTAATTGGATCTTTAAGATATAGCTGTCACACAACTCAAGCTTTCCAGCCAGAATAGCTGAAATGTCACCTTTCCACTGTATATAGGTTACATATTATAACAATGCTGAGATTTTCTTGGTGACACCAAAAGCTATCAAAAACAGCTGCAGGTTGTCCCCTACTTATTTACATATTTTAACAAGAGCCAAGCAAAAAAGAAAAGGACTATTTATCCATGAGGCCTGGAAATCCTCTTGTTCTATTAAACTTTATAATTGTTCATTGTAATTGCCCCACTTTTTTTAAACAAATGTGGAAAAATAAGTCAAGACACTTTTCTCACTGGGAAAGAAGATAAATACTGCAAGTCCAAGCTGTCTATAACAATATGCTGTAACTACGTATGAATATTTTTCCTTTCCAATCAGTTGCTGAGAAGATGCAGTAGCACCTGATGAATTTAAAAGGTACTATTCCCTATTTATAGAACACCAGCATAATTACAACACAAAGAATGCACTTATTTCCAGCTATGTGTATACCAGGAAGACACTAGCAAATTGTAAGGCAAAAAGAGAACTGCAGAAGTAGTAATTATGAAGATGGAAAAAATAACTTATGAAGAAAGTGTATAAGAAATTAATATGCATAGCATGGTTAAATAATTACTAAATGGACTCATGATTACTGTGTACAAGTATTTCAAGGATATAAACATGAGTGAATTGCAAGGGGACTTTGCTAGCATTAATGGGTTGAAGGAAAGCAGAAAAAAGTTTAACGGTAACACTTTATATTTTTCATTTGTAAGCAATCCTAGGCACTTCAAATTCTATGTGTCTTGCTGGTGACTTTCCATAAAGATTATCAAATACCATAATTAAGCGTACTTTTTTCTTTTAAAACACTACCTTGCAGTACTACAAGTGGAATGTTATGACTCTAGGTTTGTTATTTATTTTAGTTGAAAGTTCAGGGGAAAAAAACCACTTAACAATCGTATTCAGTGTTTTAAATGTTTTCAATACGAAAATGAAGGCAAAAGAGGAGAATAATAGTATAAATTATTGAAAAAAAGTAGCGTGAAGGATCTTTACTTGTAACCTTCTGATCCAATCCCAAATTCATAACACATCCCTCAGTAAAGTAAAAAGGAAAAGCTTTTTAAGTACTTGACAAGGGCATACACCCTTTCCAGAGTTGATTGAAATCCTTGTGTATATGGCTGCACACAGCACTACATAATGGTTAACGAGGCTAAGCAAAACATATCGTGCATCAACGAAATCATCAGCTAATGCTTAAATGGTTTAGTTAATAGTTAAACGAGAACAATTCATTGTTTCCACCACATGGAGACACTCCCAACAACTGGACAGATATCACCAAATGCATTTTTCCTCTCTGAATGGTATGGATAAAATCCTGTTCTTTATAGTTGGAACACGCAACAAGACACTAACACTTAAGTCACGCAACGCAAGCAAATTGGGGAACTTACAGACAGGCTGCTCTGGATAGCAAAACTATTACATTAAAAAAGTAACTAAATAAATTCTCACAAGAAAGTGCTATCGGGAGCTGTTAAGCATAAAGGAAGTCATGATAGAACTTTCTGACTCAGATATGAATTTGTATCAGCCTGCAAAACCAAATCAATAAGCACAGGGAGTTGGGTAGGGATTTGCCTTACATTATTCAGAGGTATAGAACATACAGTCCATATGGCTACCTCACTTGAGAGCTCACAGTGCCTAAAAACTTCCGAAAAAGTTTAAATGATGCTCCAACTTACGCATATTACTCCTCTTTCCCTTTGCTCCCCTCTTTTAGGGGCTCTCATGTAGCCTAACTATCCTAGCTAAAGATCTTTTTCTTCTAAGTCCACTGAAAAGCTTTACAAGCTTCTATAAACGTCAGTGAAGCCTAGCCTATATCCTCAGCATGAAAAGCGGAATTGTTCTATCAAATTATTGTGATGAAAAAAAATCAAATCTGATTTCTTACAGGACAGGGTTCATAGTTCCCCTAGTTAAGTGAGCATTAAGCAGAGAAAGCTTAAGGAACAGCTTTCGTCCTTTTAAAAGTTCATTGGAGTAGCACTAAATGAAATTAGTACCAAAATTAAGACCGAAGAAGCCCTCACTGATGTGAGTAACAGCTTCTGCTTATTGACCACCCCACAAAATCTAGTTATATCTAAATTAAATTCACTAGTATAATGGTCCTGTTCCCCCTCAAGGCTGATACAGCACTGAAGAAATCTTAAAGGTGCCAATGTTCATGTCAAGCTTGCTTGGACAAAATAAAATAAAATGCATTATCTCAGCTGTATAATTTTATGCCAGATCAACAATTCATTTATGGCAGGGGTTGTAAACTTTTTTAGGTGCCACATGAGAGAGAAGACAGTGTCTAGGAACCTCATTGGATCCATATCCTCTGAGAACTTGTGTAAGACAGGTAAAGTTTCTAAACACTAAGCGTTCAGTAAACCTAATCTTTGTTCTTTTTCAAGAATGGGGAGAACAGAAGAATCATTGAACTTCAGACTACTTCACTTTATTGACTTTCAAGTAATCAGAATTATAAAACTACCTATGAGCACTTGAAAGATGACATGGATCAAGGTTTTTTCAATTCATAAGTCAATCATATCTTGTAGGTGAGAAAGGAAGTAGTAAGTTCATATTTTGACTTCAGAAATGCGTTTCACACCATCAAACTTCACATTTTCATAATTGAGACAATGAAATACAGTATAGACCTCAGAGAAGGAAGCAACTGGACATAATTCTAGGACAAGTCATACATGTTTACACTTTCAGCAAGAATAACCACCTGCACAAATGCAAGATACTGAACAGCTGGTTGTGCACCCATTCTTTCAAAAAACCCCCAGAATCTCAGAATTACAATGGATTGTAAGTTGACCATCTCTCAGCTGTATCAGACAAGACATAATGGGTTATATTAATAATATTTTGTATAGAAAACAAGCTAAGCTTTCCATCCTATTAATTAGTAGTAAGGCCTACAATACCGCCCTGTGCAACCGAACTTTGAGTACTCTATGAAAGGTGCAGGTTAGTTGAAGTACAAGTCTGGAAAACACCATCTAAACCAACAAATTCAAGGAAGCTATTTATGATTAAAATGGTATCAGACCAAGAGGACCCAGAGCAGTGACATATTTAAATATGTAAGAGGTGGCTGCAAAGATGAAGGGAATAAAATATTCTCTATATCTCATACGTACACGGGGCAAATAACAGTGGACTTAAATAGCAGAGCTAGAAATTTTGGTATACAAAATCATGGAATCATAGAATGGTTTAGATTTGTATGTTCTCCTGGAAATCATCTGGTCCAACCTCCTCAAAACAGGGCTGACTTCAAGTTATATCTTTAAAGTTATACATTAGGAAAGAAAATCTGTTTCATAGTATGGCTGTAAGAATAGACTGCTTCCAACTATTGGCATCTCCACTATTTGAAACCAAGAACAGATTGCATGGGAAGAGTAAGAATTCTTGCTGTGTTTAGGAAAAGGAATGAACCCCTTGAGGTCCTATTCTACAGTTTGTGACCTTGATTATTTAGCCCCTTCATACCTAGCACACACATGAAAAAACATTTGCCTCAATGATACTGAAAGATTCTGCAAAGCAGCTTTTTGCAATGTTTAGTGAGAAAGTACACGTAGGGAGATTTATACATCACTGACACCAGCCATGAAGAGCAAACTGCATTATTTGCCAAACATCAATTTATAAAATATCGTTTAGCTGTTTCTCTGCAAAACCCAAATTAATAACTGTTATTGTATGAAATATTCATGAATATGCATTACTACACAAACATTTTGCACAACAGCTGTGAGTTGTTTACTAATTCCTAGTTTAAATCATAATGACATTATTTTGAGGAGGTGAATATTGCTGTAACTATGATTATAAGTGAGGATTAATCAAGTAGCCAATGTAGTAAACAACTGCATTATCACCACTGATATCACAGGATCTTAAAAGCCACAAAAGTCTTCACTAAAAGTAGAATTTAAATTTCTATAGAAGCAGAAATTTTCCTTTTGTTTTGTGGGAAAGTACAACAGGTGGAAACAAAAAAAGAGTTGTTAAATGCCTCAAGGAATATTTTTTCCAGACACGTTTCAATGCAAGCTCTGAGAAAAGAAGAAGAATGAAATTTACAGCAGGAAGGTAAGATGGAAGCATGAAAAATTAAGGACTTGGGTTTTTCACCTTACTGATATCTTTCACTTAAAAATAAAAGAAACTATACATTTTGCGCAAGGCCATGTCCAGCTCTAAATTGCACAGTCGTCAAGTAAAATCTATTATTGTTTCCATTTTGTTGATCCATGTACTAGAACATGACTGCCTCTTCTAAATGAGATCCACGTACCAGAATTTCTGCATGCATTTACGTGAAAACAAAAACTGTGCCTGTGATGAGTTACAAGCAGAGCATGAGTTTCACATGATTTTAAAATTCTCTTTAAGCTTTCTCTTCTCTTCCCTGTTTTTTCCTTGACTGCTCACTTGCATTTGAACATTAAGGAGATTTCACAAAGGAACTATACCTGTACCAATGATCCTGTTCAAGGATCTTGAATTTTGCATCTTTCTATCTGATCATTCAAGGACAAATTGAGCCTCACTAATCGCTGCAGGGTAGTTCCTCTGATGAGGCAGTGATTACTATGTTGTAATGCCAGAGTATATCCAGATCCTGGTGCAGGAAGAGTTAAGCTTTAGAACATTGTGCTGGTAAAGAGTCCAACACTCAAGAAGAAATTACAAGCAACGGAGATATAGCAGTCTTGCTGAAGTGAATGCTGGATCCGGTGTTCATATAATTTTGCATATAATTAAAGGCTAAGCTAGATTTGGAAGTTAGAGAATCATATTCCTTAAGATTATGGGCATCTAAATGGTGCTGAAGGTAAGGTTAGGATAATTTGCATCTCTCTCCAAAAGCTTCAGGAGTCCAGTTCAAGTCCCAGTTGCATTACAGTAATGACATTAAAGCCTTTATTATTCAATTCAGTAAGATATGATTTCTCACATGAGGTGGAGTTACAGTATCTTGCTCAACATTTGACAATGACCCCAATCCTACAATTTCTTATGGATAATCCTTGCACACACACAATACTATGTATTTCCACAAGGATACACAAAACAAGTTCTTTAATTTTGTTTTGCAATCACAGAAGCTTCAAAAGAAAATTAATAACTACAGTTTTTCTAAATAAATTTGGAGAATAACTAACAGCAAATTTTCTGTTATTAGAATGACAACCATGTAGTCATCTTTATTTCCTCCTTTCTCCCTAGATTTTCTTTATCACCATTCCATGACAAAGCTGGCTGAAAGATACTTCTCTGTATATCTTCCACTATACTTCTGAACAGGTTTTGGACCTCTACTCTATGCTGGAGGAAGGAGTATATTGGAGAGAGGAAGATATGCAGTCCCCAAAACATTGGCTCTTCAGAACTCCCTGCCCTCAGGAACTGATTTTTCAACTTTATGTGGTAGGTATTTCCTACTTCTATTTTGTCACATACGATTTTTTTCTGCTTTGCAAAATGTAGAGGGTTTCATAGCCGTAAAGTTAATTTTTTACTTCTATTATTAATATACCAGTATTTTGACAGCTGTTACAGGAATATTCATTAATAACACACATATTAGGGAAACTGATTAATATAATGCAATAAAGAGCATGAAATTAATCTTTTATAGAATATAAATAAAAAACATACATAAACTTTGATCTTCTGCCATGAAGCGTTCTGCAGGAATTGATTTGATTTTATTTGTTATCATAAACAATGTGTTTACATGTCACGCATATTTTAGGCAGGAAACTTCCAATAAATCTTTCATTTAGAACACATCTTTAACTATGCATGGTAATCCTATACATAGAAGATGACTTTTATCAACTCTAATTGTTCATTGATAACACATCTGATTATTTGTCCCAAGGCAACATTGTAAATTCTAAGTTGTTTTTTCACAGTTGTAATTACCATATGTTTTCATTAATCTGATTCTGTTAGCTCACTCTTTGCTTAGTGATCTTAGTGTCAATCAATTATTCTGCCAGCACATGCATCAAACCTATTAGAATGGATTTGGGAAACTGGAAATGTAATTTTTTAGTTCTGAGGAATTGTTCCAACAGACTGAGTCACAAAAACTGCTTTTTAAACGTAAGTGACAATACAGCTCCTGTGTTTCCAAGGGGCTGTAATTTATTCATCTGTACAACATCCAGTATTTCTGTCTGTTCTTTAAAAAACTGTAAGCACATAGATACCTGTTAAAAATAATGGTAAAACCCCAGTATTTTCTTTTACATTTTGAACATGTCAGAAAGGATAAAGGAGAAGCTGCGCTGGAGTAGCTACACACTTGATGGTGTTTCTTAGCAACAACTTCTCGGGAGAAGTTTGCAAGGAACTGCAAATAGGATTGAGGCAGTACTTTGTAGTTCAGTAATTCAGTTCCTTGCCCCCAATTAAAATGACCCTGAATCTCTTTTGTTTACGAATAGCATACTTAATCCAAAGAGTCTAGGCACCAAAGATAAATTCATAGTTAATAAACACACACTAAATTACTACTGTAATTTTTGTTGCGTAAGACAATCCCAGCAAAAATATGGACAAGTTCTGCACTCCGTATTTGAAGCAATTGTAAACAACATTGACTATCATTAAAAAAAAATGGGGAAGCCTGTATTGAATGCAGGAGTGGAAGCTAAGTTGTAGTTGTCGCAGGACACTAAACAGACTGTTTATTTTTAAACTTACTTGAACAAATGCCTATACATAATTTTCGTTAAAATATGTTTTAGCAGCATTATAAAAAAATGAAGATTATTAACCCCAATGCTGACAATATGAAGCACAGTTAAACAACAAATTTTTACATTACCTTTGTTTACAGTATTTAGTTGAAGCAAAAAAAAAGCTTTTTTAGTTATTGACTTTTATTACAATAACTTACCCACAGTGCCAACTTTAGTATACAAAATACAAAGTACACCACCTGGCTATAAAACTAGAAAATAGATCCTACATGTTACTCACTTAATCAGTTTCATTGCAGTTCATCTACAGCATGAACATCACAGAAATCAAAGCAGGTGCATTTTAAAAAGGAGCCTGCTAAATCCATCTACTATGACTGCACAGATGACAAACTCATAGTACTTGCAAAGCACTGTTGATATAAAGCAGGATAATATGAATCAAGACTAAAAATAAAAAAGAATATTCAAATAGCATCACTATTTTGTTCATTTCATCAAATTTAACTCAAGAAATATATTTTTCATTGGACAATTGCCTCATCTTGATAATATTAATTAGAAATTATATGGAATGATCTCTGTGTTCTTCAGTGGAAGGACATTAATGAGGCGTTTGAGAGGGAAGACATGTAACTTGGATTGTAAAAATTTTGGGGAAACATCTTAGTTCATAGTAACTTCCTGGATCATGACCGGAACCATCAGGCGCTCCTAATTCTCCAGTAACTAAGAAAGAGATGCACTTGTCAAATCTGTATGGCCTCGGGGTATTTCAGAAGTCTCTGGGCTAGCTAAAGGGCTGCGCTCCAGTCTAGTAAATCCCTTGAATAACACCAGCAAAACAAGTGGCTGATACACCCTCCATACCCTCATTTGGGAAAGCATCACGGTATAGCTGTTCACTTGGGCAGGTTGCAAATTAAGACATCTCAGAACATCTCACCATCTCCTACAGTCATCCAACTGCTTATGTATTTTGATGGCTGATAAAGATTTAAGCATTTCCTACCCAAGCGAGTGTAAACTGAATGGAAATTGAGTGCCTTCTTGCCAACTTAAGATTTTGCTTGGTGCTTTTATTATTGCGCATTAGTATATTTTTATACTCGGATCATCTCTATCTGGAACATACCCTAACTTACATGAAAGCACCCAAAGTTCCATTTCTGAAGGCCAAGTATTTAGTGGCTTGCAAGTCTCCAAATATATCAGAGACACCCCACCACAGAAAAGGAAAGCTGAGAGCCTTTTGGCTGGCTGCTCATCCCTGACAAGAGAATTTCTATCTCAGTCATGGTTTTCACTGGGTCCAGTCCCATAGGTAGGGGACCCAAGTGCTAAGTAGATCACAAAGCAACGGTCACCAGCTTTTAGGATCAATTTAATTTCAAAATTATCTAGTTTAGTTGGGTAAAATTCAGAAAATTTCATTTCACAATGAAGTGTGGAATTTTTTTTGGAGTTTTTTTAATTTCCAGTGGAAAGCAAACTGCAACTTTTCATTAGCTCAAAAGTTACTTCATGTTTTGAGGACAACAGTATCTTTCCTAAACGATATGAGTTTATCCAAAGACAATCAGAAAAACAGCGGTTGAAGATACAGCCCTAAGGAGGTGCAGGCTCCTCTCCAATGGTGCTGGTCTTCATTATTCTTTAAATCTTAAGTTTGCCAAGCCAATTCTCACACTTCTTTCTCATGTGTGATAAATGGATACACCTCTTTTGCCAAACTTATTTATATGATCAACAATTTAATTGCAACATAGTAAGTATTAAAAATTCAGCCTCCTAATACTATTATTTAAAAAACAGAATGCAACCCAAATGGTCTGAAATACAATTTCCATGCTAAAGAGCGAACATTTATAACTGTTATTTATATTTCTACATTAGCAAACATCCCTCTTTACATTCCTGACTTCAACACAGGCCATAAGTACATTTCTAATTACAGCTTCCATTCATGCAAATGACAGTTATGCCTTGGTATTTATCAATGGAAACGCTAGAGAATTTTAAGTGGAGCATGACACATCCAAAATAATTAAAAAACCTCTCTATCAACAGTTGACATACAGTAACACATTGAACAGAGTTAAATGTTTGTCTTTGGAGATTTTGTGTATTAGCTTAAAAAGTGATTGATAATGCCAGAATTAGTGATGGATTTGTCTGTGGTTTGCTGTTGCCTGTTTATCTGAGATGCATTACTGGAAATAATCTCCCTGTGAAATAAACATCCCAACATAAAAACAAGCTTAATTAGAAACTCAATCCAAGGAAGCCATTTACCAAAAAGAAAAATGGACAAATTTCTCTTTTTTTGACAAAAGTCCTACCAGGTTGTCTTTTACAGAGAGAAATATTTCTGTGTCAGACTACACAGGTTATGTCTGTTAACCTAACAGACATTCATCCTCACAAACATTAGCACAGGAAAGACACATACTGACAGTCACTGCCCTTAAAACAATGGTTTAAGACAGAGTGAAAGATGTCAAAAACCCAAAATAAAAAAAATAAAACCCAAGTTCACATGGGGCTCTCTCATTGTTTTAGACAGCTAAAGCCTTCTTGCATTAAAGCGGCTTCTGAAAGGTTCAATCCAATAAATTCTTTAAACTATGCCTATAAAATAATTCATACCATGTGTTCAAGGTTTAAAGCTACAGTACAGCCCTGGGTGGGACAGCTTGCCAATGGTTGAAATTCTTTTTAAGGATATTTAAGAGTTCTCTCTGAACTCACAAGTTCTTAGGTATCTTTTTCTACGAAACACATATGAAAGTGTAAGTGGCTCAGCAAGTGGCAATGTAATACAGAAGTCCTCAGGGGATTACACAGATTTACTTGCTAAACCCCAGTTGGTAGTGTTATGGCTTACATATGTGTTTTTACAGTAGCTGCTACAGTGATTAAACAACAATGAACTTTTAAAATATGATAATGACTTCATAAAGTCCTTTGCTTCTTTTAATCTATTCTGCCATGGTTCTCCTCCTGCCCGTCTGATCCCTCCTTCAGTGGCTCTTTGGAGGCTTCTCTGTGCAGCTCCTCAGGGTTGTATCCTCAATCATTTTTATGGTTATCTTTGGATAATCTCATATACAAATGAAATTTTGTCTGAACAAGATTTCAGATTCCACTTGAAACCTCTTCCTTCTGTGACTCTACAAGGGCATGTGAGTTAAGGCTGACATACCTGAACCAGCTTTAACAGAACTCCTTTAGGAAGCAATTCAGTGACGCTGATGTAACACAAATTGGCCAACTAATTAATCTTAAGTTTCACAGTGTTTTTCCACAATCTTACATGAAACTTCAGTTGTTCCATCATTACTGCCATCACTCATAAATAATGCAGAGGTATGTCTAAATATGCTACAATCACATCTTCAGTGATATTCAAATATATCCTGGCACATTCGCTGTCTTAGACTTTAAGCTTTTTATAAAGAGTGGGTTCTTGATGCATGTTTAGGTCTCTTGGTGTTATGATGAGTGAAATCATGGGGCATAAACTAAAATAACTAGAATTTTCAATTTAACCTAATTCTATTTGCTCCATTCCTACATTTAAATTCTTTTCAGCATCATACTACTTCTTGTAATTTCATAATCTATAGATGTTGCACACTGTCACAGTGTGGCTCCAGAATTTTAAGATATACCTAGAATAATAAATATTTTCCTTTTTTTAGCAATATTCTTACCCATTTCAGTGATTAATGAGTTTCCTAAGGGGTGGGGTGGGTGGGAGTTTCTGGTTTTTTTCCCCAGATAGTGTATAAGAGATGGCTGGGAAGTCCAAAATACCTCTAACGAATATACATGACCATAGCATTAAACAGAAGGAAGAATAGCTTCTCTGTGGAGAAAACAAAGTTAACCTAGGGCTTCCACATGACACTGCGGAAAAAGTAGAGTATGTAAATATCTCAAAAGCAAAGATATGCATGGTAGTTTTAAACATGCAGATAGAGACTTGCTCAACTGAGCAGATCACCTATACTGAAATAGAAAAAACCCCTTGAAATAATTAATTGGTTCTGCATCTATCATTCTTAAAGACCTAATTTCAAAGCTAAAAAGACAAAATTTAATTTCTAAAAATTCTAAGTTCATAACATTCAAATTCTTGTATTATATTTATGAATTACTACCTTTTACTTGTACAATAGGCAGCAAATACATATAAGTATGAGAAACTAAAACCTGAAAGTTATATATTAGGCTTACTCTGCATATCTTTCAATAAAGAGATATTTAGAATAACATGTCCTACATTGTTCATTATCATCATCATCATATAGAGCCATATTTACAGGCTAGCACTATCTTTTTATGATGCTCTGATTTTAGAGTTGCTTTCAATTGTTCCTCCCATTAGAATTAGAGTTAAAAATATTAATTTACGCAATCTGAGCCATGGAATGACTTCAACTAAACTAATTAGCATAACCTTCTCAGATGTCATCCATATTCATTTTGCAGATTGTGGCAATGCTTAATGGCAGAACTAGAACTGATGAAGCCTTAAGCTGTTTTTAGTGCTACACTTCATAAACCTGTGAATTCAGCAAATCTTACCGTTGCCACCTACAGCAAGAACTGTGTATGATGTTAAGTAACTGCTGTAAGATTCATTAAAGCCATGAAGGGATTTGTGCACTTGGTCACAGCAAAGATCAGAAATAACGTCACCAGTGTCCACGCAGCACCCTTCCTCAGCTGCAGGCTCCCCTTGGCTGGTGGAAGTGGAGCAGTTATGTCCTCGAGGAGGTGATGCGAGTAGGTTGAAAGCGTGCACGACAGCATGCCCAGCCAGTGCAGCATGCCCAGAGAGCATAGCTTTGTATCTTCTGTAACAGCACATATTACAGGCATCACTAAGAAGTGGCAGAGTCAAAAGTCCAGAGCCCCATGACCTGTGCAAAAGCTTGTGTAACATCACCTGAAGATGCTGCCTGGGTTTACACTCCTTGTGAGGTAACTCAATGATACCTGACCCATGCTGGATATTGGGAGGTAGGTAGTTGCCAAAATATCAGAGTCTCCTTTTGGAAAATTACTTTTATTAGAAATCTCATCCAGTCTTGGGACCAGCAAATATGGGGACATTCAGGACTACTACAGACAAGTGGGTTTGTGTGAAAACAAATGGGGAAGAAGCTATTATATTCCTGATCTTAAGCTAGATGCATCTTCATGAGTGGTGCTAGAAAACAATTCCCATATGAATTGTTCCCATATGAAATGTTGTATCCTCATTAAATATAAACCATGAGTTAGAAATTTAATATTCCTTATTATTAATATCATAAAAATATTCTGATGAGCAAATCCTAAAAGGCTGCAATCATACTCCTAATCCCTTTGGCTTCAAGGACACTAGATTAGAAAAAAAAGCCTGATAGTACTTCTTAGGATCAGAGTTTTTTCTCCCAACTAGCCTCTCATACACTCATCTCCAGCCATCCATGGACACACATTTGTTAACGGTATCAAGTGGCTGCAAACCTTATACAATATTTACACCTTTTAAAAATTACAGTCACATTGCTTCTCTGTTACAATACTTCACACACAACTTCTTCAAATATTAACTTTGCAAGAATCTCAGGAAAATACAGCCTAGCTTCATTAATGTTTATAGGGTCATTCGAAGTGAGAACATCCTTTACAAACAATTCAAATACATGCAAATGGTCACTGAGATACAAGGTTTATTGTTATTTTAATCCTTTCACATACGGAAAGGACACAAATTCCTGTTACGTACATTAACCCATTCTTGTATATACATAGTCCAAACACTGTTACAGAAACCAACAATTTATCCAGGAGCCCCCAAGCCCTAATCCTGCTTCTGTACCTTTCTAGACATTAGTGCTACAAAACGTGAATATAATTGACAAGCAAAAAAAACCTTTCCACTGGACACAGGTGCCTGAGGCTTCCAGGACAAGCAGCACAAACAGCAGCCTTCCTCTTGGTGATTTTTAATTGGAATTTTAATAAAGGCTCTACCACACTGGAGCAAACTGCTGTTAGCACAGCTCTGACTCTTTTAATCAAATTCCTTGGTGATCGTTCTTGGGACTGACTGGAATACAGAAAGTTATTTTAGCCATATTTATATTTTCTCTGATTTATAATTAAAACATTTACTTAATTAAAAAGACCAAAAAAGTCTAACACCGTTGCATATATTATACTGGATGGCTCAGGCTATGGGGTTAGATCAGGTTTTTATAATATTCCCATTCCAGCAGCACCCAGAAACACTAATGACTGGATTTCCCAGATATGTGCCAAACAGGCTCACTGTGCACCATTCTTCAATGCACATTTTGCTCTTAACATGGGGCTGCAGATTCCTTCAGAATTTCAGTGCATGAATATATTTCAATAAAAATTTGTCCCTTATCTCATAAATGATTGTAATAACAACAGGTTACAATAAATTCAAATAACTAAACTTCACTGTTCTTTGAAAGCCTCCTCATCTGTTTACCAATTTCACTTCATTTTTAAAAGGACACATAGCAGCCACTGCACTAATATTTTAAAGTGCACATTTTGTATTTCCTGTCTCAACCTGAATCCAAGAGGCAGAGAAAAAAAAAGAAAACCTTAATTGCTCTGTAAATTTTAGAATATGCATGTAGATTTCCTGTATCATGCAAATCAAACTACAGACATAAAACAATTTCACTGAAGTTTTTTTCTGAAAAGATTCTTAAAAATTGCAGCTAGATATACATATATATTTGTCATTGGTTTGCATTCAACAAGCATTTGGGTCAAACATCATTTCATATCTCTGCAAATTAAAACCTCTCAGTAAACGGATGTCTAATATCCTTCAACAGCAAGAGATGGGATTTATTAGATCCCTTTCTTCAATGCCACAGTGAACCAGGTAATTGATGCAGTAATGCAAACATTATTAATGCTATTGCCTCTGCTATTTCTAAACCTACCACGCAGTCTTTTAAATCCACTGTGGCAATTTCTGTTACTTCCCCCCACTCTTGTTGCCATGCTTCATATTTCTGCATCAGAAACTTCCTTAAAAAATATTCTGACACAGTTATTTCAATGAAGACAAATATGTAAATTCTGAAATATACCAGTGAAAGTTTTTCAAAACTAAGAAGGAAGCTAGAAGTTTAACTCCAAGTAATCTATCCACAGTCCACTGGTTGTTTAAGATTACGACTTAGTGAAAGTTATTATTTTTACATCTACCATTTTTATCATGTAATTAAGATAGATATCTAACAAGTCCTTTTGAAAAGACAGTTCCTCAAATCTTTTTTTTTTAATAAAGGTAAGTATTTTAAAGGATTTGCATCAGGCAAATACTGCTGCATCAGTGTCACTTCGCTAGGAAAATTTTTTGACCTAGTTTTTAAACAAGAAAAAAAGACTACTTTAAACATAATTTCTACTTCATTTTCTATTTCTGCTTATCTGAATCCAGCTTTCAAGAATGCCATTAAATCCACACAATTCACCAGTGTGTGATGTTTTGCAGCAGGAGGGTAGGCATGATTGGGGAAACACAGGCAAGCAGCACCCCTTCTGCATCATCATCAGCCAGCTGGGCTCAGTTTACTGATTCTGCAGTAATTTTCCTTTCCTATTTTGTAAGGAGAGATGAACCAGGAGACATGAAACGTGGTTTAAATGAGGTGTTGAGCAACTCATAGGAGGAAAGCAAATTCAAAAGAATGCTGTCTATTTGGTTTTCAGGATGGCAACTGTAAAACTGGTCTCAGCAGTCATGAAGGGCTGAGGCGCTTATGCCTTGCATCCCACAGAGTACTCAAACATGTCTCAGTTTCATCACTTAGATATTATTACAAGGGAAGTTAAAAGTAGCACACCAAACCAAAATAACATGCACAGGAAGACTTCATTTATAAAAACTATGTTCAGAACTGATGAGAAAGAACTTCAGGACAGTGTGACTCAGATACTTACTTGAACTGTCTCAAACTACAGAATAATAAGTTAACTAAAACTGCCTTCAGTTCCCCTCTATTTTCTCTTTGTGCAAGACAAATGGCCACCTAAACCAGCAACATCTCTGGCAGATTGGTTTGATTTTGGGATCTCAGTGTTACACTTTCAAGATTTATTCAGTTCAGGCTTGACAATTTGAGCATCTGTTGGTCTTACTCTTTTATCTGATTTCCAGTCCCCTCTCAGAGGTCCATCTCCATCCTCCCTATGAAGTGTAAATATTACAAATGAAAAGATAGTGAGTGACTTGCCCAGCATTTCTTTGGTTGATGCTCAAACACAAATGATACAGTTCTTCCCTACTACTCTGAAAATGAATAATCTTCCCTAAGAACTAACTGGTACATCGAGAGCGATAGAAGAATGAAGACTAGAAACAAAAAGTCCCAGAACCAACATCTGATTAACTGTTTTAAATAATACTTTATTTGCAGTTTTAAACTTTGAATATTTCTTGCTCTTAACAGTTCACAAAGTTGTCCTTCTATTTTTGAAATCCATTATTTATGGATAAAAGGACAAGTTCGAATCACAATGCGTCAATCAAGCTTTGCTCTGGAGTAAATGCTTGGGGTTTTTTGGGGTTTGTTTTTTTTTTAAGAAAAGACAGTTTGACTTTGCAGTATTAGTATTTTAACAGCAATTTTGTGCATCTGAGCAGTTGTTGATTATCACGTATACTCAGTCCTATACCTGAGAATTCTGTAAGTAAGAACTGGTGTTCAAAATTAAGAACAAGCAAACAGTTTTCATGATCATTAGACACATGCATTATTATTATGGGAAACATTCTAATTAAATGCTCCTAAATAACTGCATTTTTTTTTCCTTAGTTTGCTACAGTGTATCACATCTTTCATACCTTGTTTAACTGGCCCTCATAGTAGCAGGGGGGCTTGCTCTTGACTTGACTTCTAACAGGGTTGCTGTAACATTAACTCTGACATTACTGTTCACAACATCATCACTACAAATTTCATGCTCTCCACTCTAGCCCTGGCATTCACTTAACCAGCTTGGGTGGTAAAAGGTAACCGTGACCACCTATTTCAGAGACGCTACAGGCTAAACCATGAGAACGTTTAGCATCTTTATGGCCTTTTCCAGTTTCCAGTCATGTAAGCAGAAGAGACGAGTTCTCTTGCAGTCATGAACAGATCCTGCAACACTACACCTACCTCACACATAACCTGGGGGCGTGCATTTAGATGTCCTTGCAACACACTTGTATGTCTACTGTTAGAAAACAATAATGAGAATCTGCTAGTTACACAAAGAGCCCACCAAACCTAAGGGACAGAAGGCAAAATGTTTAAGTATGTTTCAAATACTCCATCATAAACAACTAGAAACAATCATTTACTTTCATATCTTTAATTATGTTAAAAAACACAATAGAAAAAGTAAAACACCTACTACATGCAACAAGGAAGTCTCAAAACTAATGCTGCAGGACTAATGCCTCTATTCAACTCTTTGAACTAAGAATCAAGGCACGTTTCTGATCACTGGCAATAACAGATTGGTAAAGATGCATTAATGCAGATCACTAATGCCTGCGTTACACAGAAGACTCATGTCTTTGACACACTAGCAAGCATGGTTTCAAATGGAACCACAATTTACATTGCAGAGAAATTCTGGTTAAGGGGTGATGGGAAAACAAAACAAAATAAACCCCAAGCTATTGTACCACATTCTGTTTCAGCTGTATCCGTGAAATTCTACCAAACCATTTGGAAGCTGTTCAAATATGATTTGGAATAACAAAAAGCACAGCTTCATTTCAAAGCCAGTATCAACCATTATTTTCCACAGGTCAGCACATTTAATGCTCTGAAAGCTAGAAAAAGCTTGAGCAGAATGTAATTTCTTTCCATGTTTTTTTGGACAAAATCAAGGAATATTCATCCCACAATACTCCCACCTCCATTTACTTTCTCACGTGGGATTCTGGATCAGCCTGTGAAGTCAGAAAGGGAGAAAATGCTCTTTGTGGAGAAAAGAACAGAAGGCAGGCAGGATGGGGACTGCAGAGCAAGTTCCTCTGCTGGCAAAAGTGCTCTGCCTTCCAGATGGTGGGAGAAGGGAGCTGATTACATTCCTGTGGGAAGAACTGCATAGCCAAATATTTGCCAGGTGCTTCAAGTCTCTTGCTCTGTGCAATTGTCCTGCCCTTTTCTACTCCCTGTTGTTTGGTACAGAAGTTCCATTTTAAGGACAAATTGACTGTTTAGAGATTGGAAGAAAATGTTCCTGCTGAGGCCAAGACTGACAGACATTTATAGGAGTATAACTTAAGCACACTTAAGTTAATAGGCGTAGGACTCAGAAATCAAAGTAAATAAACTGAGGGAAAAATATAGTTTATCGCATCTTCTGGCTAATGTCCAAGAGTGCTAAAAGGCAGAAAGGGAACTCAAGGTAGCACTAAAGACCCCAGTTTTCATAGCTGGACATTAAGCTTGCATCAAATTCTCTATTTTCCCTTAAAATGTTGAACTGCATATAGCACTAGGTAGACAGAAAAGGACTTCTCATTAGAGTTTTGCTGTTTTAGGGGTATAAAGAACCACTCCACGACTCCTACACTAGCACCACTTGAAAATTGCCAAGTACATTAACAAAGCTGCAGTGTGACACTTCAGAATCATCCCTTTAATCACACGCCACTCAAGATCATACAAAATCATAATAAACATCCGACTGACCATTTTAGATTGCCCACCACTACTCTGAAGCATGTAATTTACTGCAGAGACGCAGGAAAAACAAACCACTTTCAGCAAAGCATTTGTAGAGAATCAAGGCAACCTGCAAATATAGTCAAATCCAGTGTGTTCCTGCCAAAAAAGGAACCATCCCCACAGAGTTCAGATGGGTGAGCTTCTGTAAGCAGGTATGCAGCTTCCATGATGCCCTTGAGAATGTAACAAATGTTTCATAATGATACACGTGAAAACTTCAACTTCTTTATTCCGTATGCCTGAGAGAAATAAAATGTTTGTGCTATCATATGATCCTAGCAGTTTTTAATGTATAAAGGCAAATAAACCCCCCTAAAAATGCAGAGCATCAAATTTTCAAAGATTCAGAGCAGAAGAACACATGCATGACCCATCCCTACACTGACCTTGGAAATCAAAGGTCTGAGATGAGGAAGGAGTGACTCAGTTCTTAACACCAAGCACATGGAGCGAACTTGCACTTTCTACTGATTTGCCTAGCTGTGCCTCATTAGCTGCATTTCTTGTCATTTAATTTAAAAAAAAAAAAGGCAGTATGCTCATTACCAATGATACATATTTGATAGGCTTTTTATGCTGGTAGCTACATAATGAGTAAATACTTTCAGTAGCTATTAAATTTGAAATGTAAGGTAAGTAAAAAACATTTTTCCCCTGACACTAACGTGTTTCTTAGATGTACCAATGCGCTCTCAGCTATATAATAGAAAAAGAAAAAGCTTTGTCTTAATCTGTAAGGATATTTCCGAAATGACTTTTACAGTACAGTAATTCTAGAAATTATGAGAAATGAAGACTAGCAGTGACAACTGAGTTTAGAGTTAAGCTGAGGTTCCTCTGGGGAGAGCACAGCTACCAGCATAAAAATATTCTTCTGCTGAGAGAATCCAGGTTTCTTGAAATAGATTGTGCTCTTCCAGTTTACAGTATTTTCACTTTAAGAGCAAAAGGAAACCTAGATACCCCCCAGAATGGATGAAACAGATATGAAGTGCCTACAAGGAAGATAAAAGAGCAACCTGGAATGTAAAGAAGTTGCTTATCCAAGGTACTTTATTGCCCCAGCAAAAGGGTGAAGACCACAGCAGGTGCAACTGGAATATCCAAAGTACACACAGAAGTAGTACACTATAAAAGTCACAGAAAGGTTTATGAAGAGCTCAGGATAGTAGACAACTTATGAGATATCTCCTCAATGTAATCCTCAGCGTGATCATAACTATTATACTGTCTGTTCAAAGTCCTGACTCTCATTGCAAGTGTATAAACTATAACCATTTATACCAGTGCAATCTCAACATAAGTTGATCTGAGAGACTCTCGGAGCCAGGATGCTCTTGGAAAAAAGAAAAGGGGGAAAAAAAAAGATAAGAAAAAAAAAAATCAGGCTTGCAGGGCTGAGGAGGAAAAAAGATTACCTTATTTCTCCTTTCAGATGCTTGAGGGCAATTTCATTCTTTCTCCCTCTCTTTGCACATAAAAAAGAAATACATTAAACAGGCCTAAACTTGTCCTCCTTCCTCAGCAAATTATCCCAGTAACTCCAATAGTAAACCTGCCAGTAGGAGCAAATAGTGTGAGGCATAGCTAAGCCCTACTGAAAGTCCAGAAAACATCAATAAAGAATTGGACTGTCTTTATTGAAAGATTCATAACATATCAAAGACAAAAAGTTCAGCATCATTGTGATTATCTGAGCAACACCAGGCAAGAATCTGCATTCAAAACTCAAGTGTAGTTTGATGGCCACATGGTTAGATTTAGGCTAAACTTGGATCTACAGAAGATTTTACAGTACAAATTCAACTACACATTCAACTACACATCTTGAATAGCTCTTCCATAAACATAACTTTGTGCAACATTGTCTGAATACCTACCTTTTTCTCTAGATGTTGCTAAAAATATGCAGGGACAGGACACATTTAAAGATTTTAAACTTATTCTACAATTCTATAGGTCAAGTCATGCTCCTGTTACATCATCACAGTTCAGGAATTACCTTGAGGAAACCAATGCAATTAATTACAAGGCTTCACTTCAATGAGAGAAAAGGAGAATCTAGACAATTATCTCCAAAACCCTTAATTATTATTATTCTACTTTTCCTCCCTTTCTCTACAAGAGAGACAATATCTATTAATACCTTTTAAATAAAGCCTGAGACACAAATCCTTATTTTCACAGTAGTGACACCCTTACCTCAGTATACTTCTGGAAAAAAATCATTTGGAGATTAACTGTGTAAGGTACGTACTGCTTTCAAATCCTACTGATACCAGGCACCCTTCACATCCAGACAGAATTCTTGAATAAAAGAAACATTTTTTAATTTGTACACCCTCCAAAGTGCTTATTGGATGTGTCTAGTAACCTATTTGAAGCTCCTGATTGCTTGTGCCAGATGGGTTAATTTTTCCCAATGCTAAATGAAAACATTATGTTCACGTTCAAATCAGAGGTATATTCCTAGACCAGAACACTGTACTCTCAGATCTAAAGAGACTTCACAGCAGCAAATGTGATTTTATTTATCTTTGATTTCATGGGTTGTGCCAGTCTTTGCTTCATCTGCAATAGCAATCCCATTTTCATGTGTTTAATTTGATGTAAAGGTGTGAAAGTTATGTTAGTCAGCTTCCCTAACTAAAACTGTTATATTTCAAACTGCAATTCATGGTGAGATTGGGGGAGGACACCAAATGATCTAACCTGTCAGTCACAGATATTTTGAGATGCTTGATACTAATTAAGCATATCAGTGCTGATGCCAGACTTCTGTGAGACAAAGGGCTCCATCAAATTGATAAGACTCTGCTAAGCAGGGTTTAAAATTAATTCATAATTTCTTTTATGTTTGTCATGTTTTGTGAAAATGAACTGCCATTCAATTTTTCATAAGCTCTGCACAAGCAGAAGCAGCTTAATTTCAGGCAGTGTGCTGACAGGCCTGGGTAGTTTTATGAACAAATTATGATTACACACAGTGATCAAGCTCCAGATAATTGAAGCAGCACACCAAACTATCCAGCATGCAAATATTAATGGATGTCCCCAAAGACTCTTTGAATCTGCATAATCTAAGAAGTTTTAGCTTCTTTTTGCATTTGGAA
The DNA here is from genome assembly GCF_030936135.1 of Gavia stellata. Classification (NCBI taxonomy): domain Eukaryota; kingdom Metazoa; phylum Chordata; class Aves; order Gaviiformes; family Gaviidae; genus Gavia; species Gavia stellata. The sequence continues at coordinate 23,583,825 of NC_082604.1, forward strand.
TATCTTCAGCATAAATAATTAAAAATAATTATCGAAAGGATCTTCCAACGAAGATCATTCCATCTTGGATTTCCTACTGTTTGGAGACGAAACGGAGCTAGCCTATGGCTGTAGCCTGACATTCAGCACATGTGCCTAGGAAAAGCTATTTCTGCATCCCATTTCTGACTGCAAAAATGAACATGCTCCCAAGTCAAAACTTTAATCATCTATTTTTAGGGATGCTGAATTCACCGTTCTCTAATAAATCAGCAGAGCTTTGAGAACACAGCACCTCCAAAAATACCAGAGCCAGGGTGTCTGAAGCTTTAATGGCAGAAATACAACACAATAAACTAGGAAAAAAAAAATGTAGGCGAATGGCATTAAGTCTGCCTAAATGCCTAATATCTGACATTTTTATTTTAAGGTATCTTGGATTTCTAGAGTTAACAGATATGCCTCAGTGCAAAATATTGGTATTATCAAGAATAATCCAAAGGCTATTGTGAACTTAGTTAAATTCTCTGTCTAGTCTACCGGTGAATATCAAGCCTGTGAATTAACTAATCACAGTGAAAACCACTAAAAAGCCCTGTCTTTAATATTAAAAATCTAAAGCTGCAATTTGTTTCAAGCTGGCAAAGAAAATGGTGAGACTCCTTGCTTTAAGCATTGGGGGAAAAAAAATAGCATTAATATTGTCAAGGCAACAATGGATATATTTTACTATTATTAGGTGGAAAATTGAAGGTGCAGAAATCCTTCACTTGCTTTGTAATAGCTTGTTTAATAAAGGGGGACTGGAATAATCGTTTTTCAACTTTAATATTATTATAGAGAAAGAGAAAAATGGTGTCTGCGATCTAATGCTGAAAACCATTTTCCTGCTGGCTGTGAACAGCTATGTCTGTTTTGACAAATCTGTTGCTGCAATCAGCAAAACAAAAACCTTTCACTATCACCTCATTAAGAGAGTCATGAGTGGTTTTCATCGATTAGCTCCTATGATAGCAATAATCCTCAATATGCTGCATGCTACATGCGAACACTGTTGTGTGTAAACAACTACCAGTGATTAGTGATCAATGAATAATTTTAGCCAGAGATAAATGTAATTGGATGAGAAGATATTAAGAGCTACTTTGTTTTATTCTCTTGATACTCAATGGAAGAAAAAAGATGTAGACAGTTATCCCACCTTGTTAATTAGTATTTTCTTATGAACACAAACATTAGATTTATGTTAGGCATTACATCCGAGATATGTAAAATTTTATTTGAGGGGATACAATCAAAACTAAGTCCTGCATTGATTTTTGCCCAGACTTTTAAAATATTTCTAGTTATTAGTGTTGTATATTTTTCTGTTTATTTTACAGATGTACCAAACCATTTTACAGAGAATGGCTCTAAGAACTACACATTTAATAAGCTGTTGCAGCTACAGGTTTTCACACTGATGAACTGCAACATCAGAAATGAAAGGGAGCTGCAAATGCAGCATATTCTGGTCAAGCTGTTTCTCCAGGGCCCTGGAGCCCTCCCACACAGCAGACAGCCAGTCCACAGGAAGGACTGAGCAAACGCAGGGGCTGGACTGACTGCAGGTAAACCTCATTTTTTGATTCAGGGGTTTGATAGCTTTAGCAGGTACTTTCCAGAAGACTGACATGAAGTAACATTTCTAAAATCAGTGGGAGGCATGTGGCCTTTTTCCCCCACATCTGGTTTCCAAACAAAACACGAGTGGAGCAATATTAAGCAAAATACAATGTTTTGCTCTTTTATGAGAGGCCACAGAGCATCAAGTTCAATCGTCTTTTAGCCAAATGAATGTCCAATTGTGTTCTCATTCCCTTACGGAAATAAAAACATAGTATTATTGTCAATGGGACACCCTCTCTCTGACTTCTGTCTATTGTTATAGATATTTATCCACGTTTTTCCACTGTCATTCTCCCCTGGTTTTAAGGTGACTCACTCTTTCTTTGTTCGGTTTTCCTTTCACTTGAATGCAAATCACAATGCTATTGATGCCCACACATTCACACACAATATGTTCTCAAACTAAGTAACATCTACATTTCAGATTCAAATAAACATACCAATAATGTCATCGGCAGTCTAACTGTCCCGAAATTAGCATTAGCTGTAAATAAGACTGTCCTTTGATATTTCTCACTGCTTTTGACTGTTCAGTCTCTGTGATGAATCCATAGGTGTACTTTATTCTCAGTCTTTCTCTTCCTTCAGGCTCAAAGATTAGATAAATTATTGAAAAAACTTTCACTGTGAAGTGAAAGAACTGACTAGTATCCTTTCAGAAAAGCAGGTCCTCAGATTGTATGATATACAACTCTTGGGCTATGACATTTGATGTAAACTCACTGCAACTCTTCACAAGTTTTGATTTAAATCCAGACGCTAGCAAGCTAGCTATGGGGATGGTAACGGAGGTGACTGGTGCAACAGGGATCTCTAAGAGGCAGTAAGTGAGTTTTAAAACCTACTTAGCTAGAGATTTAACACCTCCTACAGCACACCCGAGAGTGCACAAGCAGCGAGTGGGCACAGCTATGGCAAAGACAAAAATTATATTTAACAATTCTTATAAATAGGGCTGTATAACTGATGCATGAAAACAATATGAGGGTAAGGGCATGGTTGGCCTGCCCACATGGCTTTTACCCTGAAGACAATGAGATGGGCACCCTACAAGTACTGGGAGAGCAATTCTCCTTATTTTATGCACTGTAGGATGAGACATTTTTATCATGCCTCTTCACAAAGCCCAGCATCAGTCTGTGTCTTCAGAAGCGTTACCTCATCCTTTTGTGCTGTCCTTAACATACAGAGGATGTGCTGTTATGATCTGAACTAACATGCCAGAATGGTCTGGAACAGCACATTCAAATTTGTTTCAGCTGGCCATTTATGACAAATACTGATGCAACATTACTAGTTTCTCTTCCAATTACAGTCAGAGCTTGTAGCATTCTGTCACTTCCTCCACAAAATTACTCCTAATTTTAACAGTGCTTTCCCAGGTGAGGCACAAGTAATGACTTTTGGCAACATTCATTTCAGTATTCCTTGCCAACATCACACCTCTATTAAGGAACAACTGACAATCAGAAGGCTTGCCGATATCATCCTAGGGCCTGTGTACCTTAATGAACTTAAAAGATCAGTCTACACGAATGAAAATCTTCATTTGTGAATGCTAAACTCTCTCAACTTGAAAATTAGAAGCCTAAATCAGATACTTTGAAGTTCTTATTGTGAATCACTGTTTTCTATTACTGTATACATTGTAAATTGCTGCAGATAAAAGCCTTGTCTTTCACTTACAACTGCTTAGAAAAGTAACTTCCTTTTTATCAGCTATAGCATGTAAAGTTTTGTAAGTGCATTATTAAAAGCACCTAATTGTTCTGTGAACCAATAAGTACATATTTCTCTTGCCAACTGAGAGTTAAGTTTCTAGAGTAACAAAACATCCTACTGTGTACAGTAGTTTTGTATAGTCTTTTAATTATTTCTGCAAAGCCTCAGACTAAGTTCTCAAGCCTTTAGCTTTCTTGCTTTATCCAAACACAAGATTATTCACAGAGTAACAATTAGGCTAAATAAGAACTTCAGTGAAAAAACAATAGTAAAGATAAGGTCAATAAGGATATAGCTAGTTCAAAAATAAAATTTTGTTATTCTACCACCTACATAACACACGATGGTACCCATTTCAGTCATAACTGCACTGAAGAGAGAAGTGTCTCTCTCAAGGCTGTAAAGTTACTACAGGAATGGCACTACAGAACTAGGCCCATACCTTAAGGTCTGCAGGAATGATAGATGCAAGACACTAATTCCTGATGGCTAAAGCATGTTATTACACCATAAAGGTCATTTGTTCAATCTTGTGATACATCTTCAGCTGAGAATGGCAATTCAGAAACTTTAGGTAGAACGTTACAATCAACAAGTAAGCTACAATGGCAGCTCTGCAGGTAAACAAATCAATGACCAAAAGAAGACTTCAAAAAATGAGTAATACTCTCTTCTCGAGAGACAGGAAAAAGATGATGACTGCTACTTGAACGAATTTATTCTAATAATTTCAACATCTGTGATTCTTTATTTTGAAGTGATAGCATCAAATTTCCAAAGGACAGTAGAAACTGACACACTAATTTTGAGCATAGACTAATAATTAAGGATTCAAAATACCACATCTGTAATTCTAGATATGTCTCAGTGTATGTATCCTCATGGGTTCCCCCTTGGCCCCCCTTAATTTTTTTGAGGAAGACATACAGAGAGAGAGAGAAAGAATTTGGCATATCATGTCTAACATTTGAAGTTACAGAAGCTTGTTTTGCAAAGGTTTGCAGGTTGTGTATTTAGCAATGTTTTTCAAAGAATACTACAAGATTAAAACAGAAGAAAATAAAAAAACTTAGACAAAGCTTTCAAAAAATAAAGTTCATTTCCAATATGTAGGTACTGTTATGGAATAGGAAGCATAACACATCAATGCACTAAGTTGCCGTATGACACTTCAGAGCCGGCTGCCGTCAGATCTCAAGAAAGACATTTTGATAATCCCTACCAGGAGCTACTCCTCCACTGCCTCAGGACTTCGTCCTACCCCTTCCATGCTTTTTCGAGAGCTACTGCAGACACGAGTCCTCTGCCCGGGCAGTGGCAACAGCAATAGCAAAAATAGCAAAAGCTGCCATCAGGGATTTGTTCTATCTGTCCCCAGTTTGTAGACCTCATACCCTCCCCTTGCTACAGCTCAGGCAGCAAAACAGTAAATGAGTTTTAAATAGAAACTGAACTTAATTCTCTTCATGGTGACACTACCATGTGTCTTCTGCGTTCAGTACTCTCCTGACTTACACAACGTTTGGAAGAAGTCAAAGCCCACCCCCACAATAGCATCTTTGCGATTGCACTTTCATTACCAATACTGTGGTATTACCACTCGATATTACCAACATCAACTTGGTTTGGGTTTCCCCCTCCCTTTTTTTTTTTTTTAAAAAAAAAGCCTTCATATTCCTCATTCTTAGGGAATTATTTTTAAAAATAACATAATAAATACAGTAACAGATGTTTTACTGAAATATTGTCCATAATTAATCCCTTATGTAAGCCTTTTTTCCTTTTTTTTTAAACCAAGAATAAAATTGCTTTGCCTCGCAACGTTTAATTAGATGTACTTAGAGTTTTTAGCCAAAGCAGCTTCTTAAATAATTAAGTGGTTATATGGTATGCAAACATGTAATATTTACTTATAGTTTATGTCAAAAAAAAGGCAGTAATGGTTTAATACATACTAAATCCTGTATGTTATTAATTTAGCTATATGGAAGACAAGCATTTTCTTTACTATTTCCGGATATAGCTTGATACAATATGTGCATCATTTATCTAAACACAGACTAAACAAGCCATGAAGGCATCAGGAAAGGATTTAATGTAACACACTACAGCAATGCTAACTCTACGGGACGTTAGGGAAACACTGACTCCACCTGTTCTTCAAACAGGCAGCCAACATTTGAGTCAAGCAGGGTAAAATTACTCAATTTAACCAAGGAGACACCACAAATTTGTCCAAAATATTTTCAAGATTCAGCTCCCTCACATGGTCCTTTCACAAATGGGATGAGAACATCCATAAGGTTGATTTGGCAGCAGAAGACCATCTCAATCCAAATCAGTCCTGACTTTTCCAAGTGTCTGTGCCTAGGTTTACTTGAGGAGCTGCTCTGCCACCTATCCTGGCTGCTTCTCAAGAGACACTGGCTGTAATTTAGGGGAGGCAGCTATGGAAAAGCTCAATGTCACATTGTGTTAAAAAGACTGCCCTTTTTGTCTTTTTTCAGGTTATTGCACTCAGAATGGAAGAAGAGATTTCTCAGCTTGGAGATCTTCTGGAGCACAAAATGCAGCAGGAAGAGCATGGGAGGCACCAATAGCCCAAGGCCCTGGGATTCCCAAGACAAGCAGGGAGCAGAACTACCTCCAGCTCTCAGGGGACAGAGAGAAGTATGTTTACCTGGGAACCCAAATTTTGCACAGGTTAACCCATGGAGCCACTGAAAACTGCGGGACTTGAGAAAGCAGAAGGAAAGACCTCTCATTCAAGGGCACAGTGGGCAGAAAGAAATTTGCTTTTCTAATCTTTTATTTGTATCTGGCTCATCCTGCAGATCAGAGTTCTCCCTATTTCAAAAGCTACCCTTTTCTGAAAAAACCAAGCTCTAGAGATTAGAAGCCCAGGAGTATCTGTCAAGCATACTTATTTTAAGGAAACAGTGCTGGCAGTTACATTTCAAAGCTGTGGCTAACTCAGGATCCTGTCAAAACTTTCAGAAATGCCATCTGGTTAAATATGCAGCATAGCCTGAGATACAGTAAATGCATTATCCCTGCAGGCACTAAAGGCCACTTTCAACACACCGAGTAATCAAATATCAGAGCACACTTGCTGCAGTGTCCCTGTATAATTGGTGGAAAGACAACAGCAGCCCCAGGTGGCTTGGGCTCACCTCATTTCCACTGGCCATGTGGTGAGATTGGGGCCACCAAGCTCCTTATCTGGATACCTCAGCAAAGCACCTCAAACTAGGTGGGATGATCACCAACTGTCACTGACTTTGAGGGAGCTGTGCATGAGCAATTCAACTCATGAGCATTTCCCTCACTCATTTCATACTGGCCAGTCACGGGCTTACTCATAGAATGAGGCATCCTCAGCATGCATCACCTTTGTGCTGGAAAGCAATGGTGTGAAAAGACATAATTACTGTCATGTGAAGAAAACGAAGAGTCATAGTCACTTCCATCTGCAGTAGAGCCTATTTTATTCATCCTCTACTCCAACTGCTATTTCTTGGGATGTTAATAAAAATTAAAAAAGTAAAAGTAAGAGCAACCTTGCTGTTTCTGAATGATGAGCTACATAACACTTCACTTACTTTTCTTGATGTAAACAAGTAAAAATCCTGAAGTCGTAATCCGTGGAACATGTAACTGGACACACGTGTCCAGGGAGGCAGAAATTCTATTGCTTTTCCATCAAAAGCAAATATGGCTTCCCTAGCTGTGAGACAAGGCATTTCAGCACTGTTAACCCTATAGTGCTTTTATTCTATATTTTAAGACCAAAAAGGAAGTCAAACTTTATCCTACTTACCCTATCTCTTTCCTATCCTGTTTTTGAACATGTCTGAAAGCTTCTCAACTACTTTTATTCCATTACCTTAAGTAGTTAAGTTTCATTTTCAGTAAGGCACTGTTTAATGAATATTTATGAGTAGATTCTGCAGCATTCATTGAAACTGTAGACTTCCCTTCACAGCAGGCTACAGATTTACATTTTGCTTTTTATTACTAAAATGTTAGCCACACAAATCGATGTCACTTAGATAATAAGATGACAGTTCTTCCTACAACTTTAGCACCTTCACCTGAGTAACTTCATGTATCATATCATTCTTTGGCTCTGGAGAAGTATAATTTATATTTTTTGATATGCAATATTTAATTAAAAAATACATAATTGTAAAACTTCCAGCAGCCAGAATTTACACATGGCAGCCTCAAGTCAGCAAAGCACTGTGAGTAGTCTCCCTGAAGTCACTGAGATCACTGGCGTGAATAAAATTACTCACTTGCATAAGTGATCACAAGACAAGACCTTCATTAGAACCATACAAAACCTGATAAACAGCAGTGTTAACTCTGAGGTTTCTTCTTCTGTAGGCACTGATCAGAGGCTGTTGATCCCAATAACAGTGATGCATGGGGTCAGCACTGCCAGGCCATCTTGTCAATTTTTTCCCAGGTCCAGAAATGCCAAACCTTTCTCCCAGGTGGCAACAATCACTTAAAGAAGTTACTCCATTGCAACAAACATGGAAAACTATGAACATCTGTATCCCTCTCTTTACTAACTTCAATTTTGCACTTGCAAAAGCAGGGGTAAGCAGATCAAGTTTTATTAAAAAGTATACACACAACTACCCATGTTCAGAGACTACCAAGTTCCTTTATTCTGAAACAGATAAGTGACCCAAACATTTCGCACACAGCTACGTTGTGCGGTCAACATGCTGGAGGGAAGGGATGGCATCCAGAAGGACCTTGACAGGCTTGAGAGGTGGGCCCATGCAAACCTCATGAAGTTCAACAAGGTCAAATGTGAGGTCCTGCACGTGGGCCGGGGCAATCCCAAGCACAAATACAGGCTGGGCAGAGAATGGATTGAGAGAAGCCTTGAGGAAAAGGACTTGGGGGTTTTTGGTTGATGAGAAGCTCAACATGAGCCAGCAGTGTGCACTTGCAGCCCAGAAAGCCAACTGTATCCTGGGCTGCATCAAAAGCATGACCAGCAGGTCAAGGGAAGTGATTCTCCCCCTCTACTCTGCTCTCATGAGACCCCACGTGGAGTACTGCACTCAGCTCTGAGACCCCCAACAAAAGAAGGACACAGACCTGTTGGAGCAAGTCCAGAGGAGGGCCACAAAGATGATCAGAGGGCTGGAGCACCTCTCCCATGAAGACAGGCTGAGAGAGTTGGGGTTGTTCAGCCTAGGGAAGAGAAGGCTCCAGGGAGACCTTCTAGCAGCCTTCCAGAACCTGAAGGGGCCTACAAGAAAGCTGGAGAGGGACTTTTTACAAGGGCAAGTAGTGATAGGACGAGGGGTAATGGCTTTAAGCTGAAAGAGGGTAGATTTAGATTAGATCTGAGGAAGAAATTCTTCTCCATGAGGGTGGTGAGGCACTGGAACAGGTTGCCCAGAGAAGCTGTGGATGCCCCAACCCTGGAAGTGTTCAAGGCCAGGTTGGACGGGGCTTTGAGCAACCTGGTCTAGTGGAAGGTGTCCCTGCCCATGGCAGGGGGGTTGGAACTAGATGATCTCTAAGGTCCCTTCCAACTCAAACCATTCTATGATACAATATATAAAAAAACCCACCACCTTTTCTGAAGGGCGAGACACACATTACACTCATGGGGTTTCAGTATGAAAGAGGCAGCACTTCCATTTTATAACCTGCTGGGTAGAAAGTCCACAGAAGTAAGAGTAAAGAATTTCCACATGAAATAAAAAACAACTGGGCAAACTGGGCATTGTCATTTGTCAGCTCTAGAAATATTTCTGATGCAAATTATACAATATAATCTGACTTTCAAATTGCAATAAACGTTCATTTTGTAAGTTCACAGTTCAGAATAGCTTAATTCTTGCTACTTCAGTATTTTCTATCACATGGGGAAGGCTTTTAATTTTTTTAAAGCTAAGACTAAAGAGAAAACTGTTATCCAAGTTCAACAGTTGGAGCCTGCAGACCACATCATTCCCTTGACAGGGTGTATCAGAATAGTGCTTCACAATACCTGTGCATTGTAGTTATTTATGGAAGAATTATAAATTTTAATGTTCCAATTGTAATTGTACAGTTAAAGCAGATTACCCTCAGTTGTGCTTGGAATTTCTGTTAAAAATGTATTCTTCCTTCCTAATGCAAGATACACTTTTTTGTACATGAACATTGCTTTGTCCTTTGGGTGATGACTTAAACATCAAATACTCAGGCAGAAGTGAGTTGCAGCATGTCACTTGAGCCAGAGAGCAATTGGCTATTTTCCCATTCCTAGCCTATGGCTAATGCAAAGTAAAATGAAGAGTTTAAAAACAAACATGATTTACTTGGCATTCAAAATGGTGCAAGTCTAGGCACAGGACTCCAAAGTACTTGGTAACATGTTAACCCATAGTGACTTGCATTTAGCCACCCGAGCCCTCACCTTCACTACAGATCTGTACTTGATGGATGCAGAAGATGCATCAGGTTGTCCAAACCCCAATTAAAACATGCATGAGAATCAGGAGATGAAAGTCATGAGCTACCAAAACATTAGCCAATGTGTGATCCCTGATAAGCTCAACACTTGCATAATGGACAATGGAATTGCAAGTCGTTGATACTGCTAAAATTACACTTTGACATGAAGTTCTACATTTAATAAATAAGTAAATAATCTGTATTTCCCTTCAAACCATCTTTATGGCTTCATGTCAAAACAGGTACCGTTGTCACATTATGACTATTTTTCCCTATGCTTTCCTGTTATTGGGAAAATTAGGTCTTGGTACTGTGAACAACGTGTGGTATCAACATCATTGCTGCCAATATAACTATACGCAAAGCCAAGTGTTGGTTCTTAAAGTACAAGCTTTTTGAGATACAGTCTCATTTCCAAGTTATCAAGGTTGGACTTTCTCCAGAATAAAACATGCTTTCTGCAAATAAAAATCAGAGCTAGGCAGCAAACGTGCCTTCTTCACATATGCTCCAATTCATAAAAGTGCTTGGAGACATCTAGTTCCTGAACTCAACGGTACCTCTAATACTTAAGAGTAGGTACAGGTATAATGTCTTACTGATCAAGACTACATGATGCGGCAGGCAGGACCTGAAAAGAATAAGACTGTAAAGTCATTTATGGGTGTAACTGGATCCTGTGACAGATTTCCTCTATATAATCAGAAAGATAGAAATAATACAAACGCCAAATAAGACACACAGAGGTTTATATTAATATACAATTTTACAGCATTGATCTTCTGCCATCAACTGACAGAGAGATTAAAATGGTATTGTTACACCTCAGGTTTGAAAGGAGCACAGCATGAGATAATAAAGGATTTTCCAGGGAACATTGCAACAGAAGAGTCTCAATGGGAATTCTGCAGATAAACACACTGGGAAAAACTGAACATGAGGCATGGTACCCATACTGCTTCTCCTCGTTGAAATTCAAACAGCCAAATCACCGACATAGAATAAAAACAGGTTTTCAAATAAAAATCAACCTGACCTGGAGATAACACAGCTGTCATCCACACTTGCATTTTAACAGCCTGTCTGGGAGAGCCTGGCAAAATGTTTGAACAAATATTACATTCACATTTCACTTTGTCCTTCTGCCACATTTGCACTTTTTTCATTTATGAGCCTTCTGCAAGAATACCTAATTTCTTGCCAAATTGCTTACTTCCATTCAAAGGTTCGTGAAAATCAGGCACCCTAACAAAAGATTAAAAGCACTCAAAAAAAATCTAGGGCATTTATTTGCATCAGATAAGAACAAACAGTACATTCCTGAGACTCTCTCTTTCTATCTAGCCAATAAAACTCCAGTGTTAACTCACTTTTTCTGCATAATATTAGGATTAGAATGGGATAAAAGCCAATCAAAAATACATCCAGCAACAATTCCTGTAAAAGGTATGTATCACCAGCATGAAAATAGTATTTTGCTTGTTATGAAGTTTTACTTAACATCCATCTTTACAAATATCTATTTTGAAGTAGATGAAATATAAATCAGAATTGCCTACAGAGTACAACAGTCTGGAAATGACCATGCTGTTGCACTTGCTAAGAAGTTGAAAACTTCAGGAAAATTGTTCGAGATTAGCTTTTATATATCCTTCTGTTAGGAAAGTCAATGTCGCCTTTACTCGTTTTTGTGTATTTCGTATAGAGAAGCAAAAACAGGGTTGATGTAGGAGAGTTTTATATGACCATACTCTTGATGTAGGAGAGTTTTATATGACCATACTCTTTCAACACAAACCAAACAAAATTCAGGTCAGAGAATTGGATGAGAACAAACAGGATTTTGCTCTAAATCCAAAGAAGCAGCTGTTGATTGCTATTCTAATTAGTAAATACAAGGTTTGTACATGGTACTGTAGGTATGGATGTCAAAAACCACGATAGACTAGGAACAAATAGTTTTCCAATTGCAATGATATCCCCAGGTTGCCAGCAATAACAATTACTTTTTTTTCCCTTCCAGATCAATGATGTAAGGACCAGATTCAGCCTCCTTATTCACATTCAGCTATGTATTAACTCAAAGCAAACCCCATTGCAGTAAACAGACACAAGTAATAAGGGTATCAGAATCCATCTGACAGAGATAAATTAAAGTTATTATGTTGGTTAACAGAATTGTTTTGGTCTTATAAATAATTAATTTCCCACAAATACAAAATATGAAGAAAAAAGTAGCCAAAGATAATGATACCATTTTCATTCCTTAATCAGGATCACTTTAACATGTTAAAGATAACCGGGGGGGGGGGGGGGGGGAAGGGAAGAGAGAAACCAATTTTAAGCACTTACTGTCAGCAAGCCTGTATTAAGCATCTTGTTGCAACAAGGCTAAAAAAAAAATTCTTTTTCAGAACATCACCGATTTAATGGATTACACTATTAAGTCCTGTTACTAAAGACGTATCTTCCAGCCTGCTAGTTTCCTCTCACACTATGAACACACAGTATTTGCATTGCACAGAGGTGTATTTCCTCTTGTGACAACTCCCCATGAAATATCTTGAAGTCCTCTTGTGCATTTCACTGTACCTTTTACACCAAAACCTGTCCGAAGAGCTTGAATACAGCTCTAACAACTCTGCTGGGGTTCCTGGTTCCTTGTTAAAACTGGAACAGAATTGTGTTTCTCCCTCAGGCACTGCCTTAAAAAAAAAAAAAACTTTAGGCCATACATTCTTGAATTATTTATCAGAAGTTACTATGCAAACAAGGATTAAATAATTCTCTTTGAGCTGCTTGTGGTAAGCACAGCAGCTAGAGGCATATTGCCTGTGTGATATCTACATTTTATCCAGCCTTTCTGGCAAACAAATTGCATTTTGCTAGAGAGATGCAAGACCTCATTTTCCTCTTTACTCACGATGGTGTAAGTGAGAGAAACCTCCTCAGAATTTGATGGAATTCCATCAGCATAATACTGGGTAAGTGAATGAAGGCCACTGTTTGTTTCCAAATGCATTTGATTAATGAGCATTGGACAAAAATAGTACAGGCTTAGACTTTATTCTGCCCTCTTGCTTAATTCATCTGGCATTGCTTTAAAAAACAGCTAATCTGTTAATGAATAAAGGAAATAAACAATAACCACAGAATAATTTCAATGTTTTAAAAAAAGCTAACTGTGTGATCAACCATATGCAGTAGATGAAGTTCTCAGTATTTTCCAAAATAGGCATCACTTGCTAAATACACTTTCAAAAAATATTTGTAAGCTACATATACTTAAGCAACTGCTGTTGCTTCTGTATGATCTCAGTTGAAGAAAGTTACCAGCCTGCTTAGAAGTGTGGATTTGTGCAGTTATGCAATAAAAATAATTGAAAAAAATAATAAAAATACAAGCTGTAGCTCAGTGTGTTATGTGGCAGAAAATACCTGGACAAAGAGATAAAACAATTATCGCTGCTGCCTAGGATAAGTACTGTCTTACTTTTTGCTATTTTGTTCTATATGCAAACTTAAGAGTATATATGAAATGCAAATTCCCTTTAGTAACTCGCAAAGAGGACAGATTGCTCTGTTCATTTCTTAAAATTAGGTTATTTACACAGGCACACAAGTATACACAAACATGCACACAAGAGGTTTTCACTTTCTTAGCACAGCAAGACAAAAATTCCATCTGCTACTATTAAAAGAAGGGATACTAAAAAAGTAACCACAGATTTCCATGAAAAGCAATGTGCCCATGCCACTGGTCTTCGAAGGCTGTACCTTTCTAAATATTTAGGCAACGTGCATCATCCAAGATGCAATATACTTTGATCTGCAGTCAGATCCAAGAAAGACTTAGATGAACTTTTACCACTTAACACCAAAAACTGAACGAAGGAAAAACACTGGCTGCTTCACTCTGGAGGCAGTAACTCCGGTTCTGTGCAAAACTGTTCCCCCTCAACAAGTGAGCCACAAGCTCTGGTCTTTGTTGCCAGGATTCTTTTTTTATTTTGCCCAATGGCTTTTCAACCCACAGTAACAACAGTAAACTCAGACTGAAACTCAATCTAGTCTTTCCCAGGTAAAGGCCCTAACTATTAAAATGAGGCTCCTCTTCCTTACCTTCTGCTGGGCTCACATAAGGTATTTCCTACCTGTACACAGACCCTGAGCTTCTCACACACCAGCCACAAGAGCTCAGCAGACCATGCAGACCACTACAATATCAGATGGCAACTGAGAAAGGGGAAAAAGCTGGGGTACACTCAGCAACTACATATGGTGCAGCCCTCAAACTGAGCCCCTCAGACTGTGGAGGCTGATAAACTACAGTCCTGAACCTCCCAGGCAGCCTCTCTGTCCACCACTAGCCCCTTAAAAGATGCTTCTCCGTGCCCTAGGCTTCAGATGCTGCACAAGTAGAGCCCTCCTGGCAGTCCTGAATCAAGCAGCCGTGTGTTCTAAGGCAGGTGGTAGTTCAGACTCACCTTCTTGGCTTAAGATATTTCAGTGGCTAATTCTGTAACTCTCCCCTGGGTGATTCTAGCCCCAAGCAAATGCAGTGACTGATAGCTAAAGCCAATGGAACGTCTTAATTAACGTCAATGGGTACAGAATGAAGTCCTTAAAGAAGTTAATTAAAATTGAGCGTTTTGGTGCAATATAAAGATGAATAATGTGCTTCATGTAGTAATACAGAATTAAAAAGAAACCCCAAAACAGTAGCTCCAACATTGTTCAGGAGTTTCAAAACTCCAGAGGGGAAAGAATGAGAAACTGGAATGCTCTGTGCTGCATCTTAACCATAAATATTCAAAGGAAAATAATATTGCTAAAAAGAAAGTTTCAGTCCTACAGAATTTAACCTTTTGGGTAGAAACAGAGGAGAAATAGTCAAAGACCTTTTACAGTTCAGACCGAAAAGGCTGTATGCCGATTTGGGTTTAGTGTCTGTTGACGGTAGCAAACCAAACCCAACTCAACTGAGACGTGCAAACCAGAGCAAGCAAACAGCTTTGTTTGTACTTGCCAGGTACCACTTGTGCTGCCAGCACTCGCATCTCGGGCCACCGAACCTCTCTGTGGATGCCGGCCCGCCCCACCGCCTCTGCTTTCTGCTGGAACTTCAGAAGAAACATTAGTAGCAACATTTCTTTTTGATTTTGTCCTTGAAAATTAATACTCTCTGAGAGACTGCGATACCCGAGCTGGTCTTGCCAGATACTAAGTGCTCTCTCTTTCTATACACTAAGTGCCTCTCAGAGCCAAGATAGGAATCAAAATAAAGCACACAATCAGATGCTATTCAAGTAGATTATTTTCTTTTCACATATTTAAGTTGTTGATAGGCAGATGCAAAGCCTGCGTCTCCTCACACCTCATTAATTTTTATATTTGGCAGTTTAAATTTAAAAAGTCCCCAGAAGATTAACACTGTTGTTACACTTTCTGTCTTAGAAAGGGAAAAAAAAAGTGTCATGTGCTTCAGAGTTTTTCAGTCCTGGTTGAATAATAATTAAAAAAAAAAGTGTGGTTTAAGTACCAAATATTTACAGTTTATGGGCTCTGATCAGTGTAGCTGACACACTTACTTGCCAAGCTGAGGAACACACGACAGCAGTGTGAATAAATAAGAGATCTGTGTCCCAAAGACAGCGGGGGGGCTCCTTTCGGCACCGGGGAGGGCCTCGGCGCCGGCCCCGCGGGGCAGGAGGGGACAGACCGCTCGCTCGCTCCCTCACGCGCCGGCCCGGCCGCCGCGCCCTCCTCACCTGAGGCGGCCGAGAAGGGCCGCTGCCGCAGCAACCGCGCCGGCCTGAGCCGGCCGCCTCCCCTCAGCGCGGGGCTGCCCCGGCCAGCGCCGGCCAGCTCCGCCGGCTGCGGGGGCACTGCCGCCTCAGCCCAGCCGACGGGCCCTCTGGGCGCTGCTGCCTCCCCACAGCCTGTTGTTCCCGAGTCCTGCGGGGGGATAAATGCCCCCCGAAATGGTGCTGAATTAGGGGTTGTCAGATACTGGGAGGGCTGTTTTCCAAGCGCGCAGGTTTCTGTGTGGTCTGAGGAGGCGTGGGCCCTCGTTGGAGAACACAATACAGGAGGGGTTAACTGGGGTTTGGTTTAGGTCTAGTCATTCCTAATTGAGATAAACTGCTAGATTTAAAGCTGGGTGGCAGGTAGGAGAGAGTACTCGTAGTTGTAATGGCCTAAACAATTATTTCTTGTAGACTAATGCTTTTCTGCTGTGTTTAAAATACTCCAAGAGTCACAGAATTTGCTCTTAATTTGGGCTTCTGTTTTTGAAGTGAAACATTTTTAAGTTTTTCTTTGTATCTGAAGCTTTCTCTAGGTAAACAACTGTACATTAATCCAGAGATAGCGTAACATAACCTTGCTATTGCAGTTGCAGTCTTCCTAGAAGACTACTGTTTCCAGTATAAAAAAAACCCTGATGTAATTATTCCACTTATATTGTTACTTGCACGTTAACTAACACTCATTTCATTTGATCCTGCAGTGCACCGAGTAATTTATACACCTACTAACTCATTAGACCTTTGAAACATTCAGTATGGTCTACCTCCAAGACCTGAATTGCACCTGGGAATTGCTACGGCTTTCGTGGAGGCAGTGGTAAAATTTGTCAGACCAGCTCTCCTCTCGCAGACACACAATTCTGTGATAAAAACCAAGTTCTCCTTATCAGCTAAGTTATGCAAGCTCTGAGGAAGCTAGTAGGTTCTCTGAACCCAGTGGTTTAATCTTTTCTAACATGAATGGTTCATCAGTTTTAAGTCCAAATCCAGTATATACTGGTGCCAGCAATTTGCAAAGATAGGGAAGCTTCCCTGTACGTATGCTTTTCCCCTCGTATATAAATAGGTATGTGGTCATTTGGATTGGTGAGCTGAAGTCATGCAAATACAATATTAGCTATAAAAGCAAAAGAACTCTACCCTGAGTGAAAAGAATTGTTTTTTCCCCTCAAGCAGAGTTCAACTTGCCACCAACTTAGGAAATTTGTTTGGGAATCCTAAGGCTTGCAGTACTCATGTGGGTCTCAGCCCCATTTAGGAAGTACACATTTTAGACAAAAAATGTCCTATCAGGTGACCTGTTCACTACTAAGTTTCTTAGTATCCACCATGAGATACCAAACATGAAATACTAAAAATTAGTTGTTAAATAGCTACACAGCTTTTAGGACTCATGTTCCAAATATGTACTGCACTTATTGCAAAGAGAAAAGGTATAGGGTTTTTTTTTTTAAAGTAGAGTTGAAACTTAGTAAGTGAAGCTGCATTTTATTCCATACATAGTATATCTTAGCCAGAAGTAAAAAGTGCTGGTTTACATGAATCAATATGGACTTTTATGACTTCTGTAGTCAGTCCATGTTTCTATTATAAAGCCATTTGCCAAACCCTGCAAAACATCTGGATGGTGTTTGATGTTGTGGAGTAATTCTACTTTTATTCAACCCCTGTCTTTAAAATTACATTTACATAAAATCCATGTTCACTTTTACACAAGCAAGCTGCAACACTGTTTTGAGACAATTCACATTATTTGCCAGACCAATTGTGTTCACATTCTTTAGAAAACTTCCTCTGATGTTAAAGAAATTGGTTTAACGCTGGCTCTACAATTAAGATTTAAGAATCCATATGGTCATGATTGCACCTGTTCTAAGCCACCCTCTTGATAATATTTTCATCTCAGCTTTCCCCCTCCTCTTCCAGTGGATCCCATTCTTTTTCTTCCCCATCCCTTCCACATCATCTCTCCTTGAAGTCTCCCCTTTTCCATCCTGATTACCATTCCTCATTTATCTTCTCTCTTTGTAGCAAAAATTTTGGAAGTATCAAACCCCATCACTTTGGAACAACTGTGATATTAAATTTTTTTCATCTTTCATGTTTTGTCTTTTAAGAAAAAACACAGCCTCTTTGACAAGAAACTCTTTAGTACTCTGTCCAAACAACAGAGGCCCCATAAGATAATAAGCATATGAAATCTCTATAGCAATTAACATCTTTAATGAAGATTTTTCTAAGGTGATGTCACTGTCCTGTAATAACTGGAAGTAATCAGAATTTTATGATAAAGTTGTCTGATACAACTTTGCTTCCATTTAATGGGCTTCCTAGTACATAACTTAACAGAAAAGCAAAGCCAAAAATATTATCCATGTTATATATTGCCTGTGTACACACTTGAAAAGACAGCACTGATAAAGATTTCAAATGAAGTTTAGTGAACAAGAGTCATTTGTCTCAAAGCAGTTGTCATAAAATACATCTCAGCTAGTATGAGTGAAGCAGGCTAGTCAGAGGAGGAAAAAAGAAACCTCAAACTAAAAACCACTGCTGGAATCCCCACTACGCTGGACCCCACTGTCCATTGTTATGTATGTACACTGTTGGGAGAAGAGATGTACGTCCTACTAAGCTATTGAATGGATATCCATAGAGTGAACGTCTATGGGACATACATTTATACATTATTTGTAAGTTGCATAGAAGCTGAAAGCTGGTACTCTGGCTGAGCTGCATCTGTCAAAGCTGGGTTAATGTTTTCAGGAGGGATCTAGCCTTTCGGAGCAGATGCAGAGCATCTTCTTGGCTGTGAAGGCCAGCGACACATAACAGAAATTCTGCAGACAACAGATGTAAAGACCATCTTGAATCCTGGGAGAGCAAGACAAGATTTTTTTCACACCATTTCTTTTTTGTACCAGGAACTGTATTGCTTTCAACTCCACTCAGTGTGTTATGTTGTTTAACTTCATATAATTGACAAACTGTCCTATAAATCTTCTAGCCAACATCTTAGTGCTTTATAGTCATCAATCTTGCCCTGCTCGGATCTGCCTATTCCATAAATGCAATGCAGCACAGTACAACAAAGGCGGGGGGGAGGGAAGGATGTCTCATCCACTCAACTTCATTTTTTCTTTGCCAGGGCTGGTAACTACAGGATCTAGTTGTCCCAGAAAGAAATCCCAAATCTCAGTATGACACGGTAGTATAATTTGTGGGGAAGACTGATGTGCTTGCAGACACTTTTGAAGCACCTCTGCCAGACATCGTGATGCTTTCTAGGTAAATCGGTAGCTTCCTAGCATGGATGAGAAATGAGCAACAAAGCAATGCGTAGCCCTGGAAGGATCAGCTTTGCTTGTGCCAAATGAGGGTTGAGGTGAACAGGGCAAAGATTTCTGTAAGCTTGCAGGAATCCCTTTGCGAAAGAAGCTTCCCTTGGACCCTCCGCAGCAGCAAACTCTGTTCCCTAGCCTTTCCCATAAGAGAAGATGATGATGATGTGGGGCTTCTCATCCTCAGACAGGCAAAAATAGCTCTACCTGCTCTGCTGAAACAGTGAGTTAATTTACCCAGAGATTACAGCTCAAATCCTACTCTGCTTTACTGCAAGCGTGTAAACACCTTAGCTCACATTTCTGTTTGGAACTGGATATTCCAAGGAGTGAGACTACAGTTGTGGACTACTGTGGACATTTAATGGCATAATTTAGAATTATGCAACCAGCTCTCAAAGATTACTTACTCTTTGAGCAATCTATTTAGTGGGAATATGACTCCACACCTTCCTCTGTGTGACAGATTCTAGCCCTTGGCTCCCTGATAATGGAGATGGATATGCAAATCCACTAGTGGCTCCTGTACTTCTCAGTGCCTTGAGGCTCTAAAGCTTCCAATTCATATACTTGGAATAACAGCTCTTGCTGAAAACATCAGAGGTAGCTGGCTGAAACATGAGGGATCACTCAATTTCAAAGGACTGTGCAGTCCTTTGTGTTTTACGTTAGCTTCAGACATTATACCACAGAACAAGAACTTTTACGAACATAAATCTGATTGCCTGGAATGACTCAATCCAATACACGCAAGAGTGCCACACCACTCTGCTTATATTGATTACAAGTTTGAGTGGTGCGTGCACCACAAAACAAATCTATTACCACACTTGTAGAATGAAATCCCTGAAGCTCATACAGGTCAGTAAACACAACTTCCCTGCTGTAAAATATTTATTGCATATCCTGCCTTCTCCATCCATACTAGTGCCAAGATATACCTTTTACATTTACTCGTGTATTACAGTGTGATAACACACTTACTCTATTAAGCAATGTTGTCCGATTCCTTTCCTAAGCAAAGGAAACATAAATCGCGTAAACACCAGTGAGAGCAATAGAGATATATGGAGTAAAAACCTCAAGGCAACAGAGGAAAATTTCTGGATAGCCCAAAGATACGTAAGTAGAAAACAGGTGCTAAAGTTAAAAACATGCAGTAAAAATGTACTGTAAAAACAATTTATCTAATTGACAGCTAGCATGATTGTCCCAGGAAAAGTCTGTCTATATGTTATTTCTCTTCCTTCAGTCTTTGTTACTCCAAAGTCAGTGCAAGCGTTTCATATCTACATGCTGTCATTGCAAACAAACACAGCAAGTTCCCAAAGTAGCCCTGGACATTATATGCACTTAAAGATAGTAAGTTTCCCCCACAGTTACAGTTTTTCCCATAGAATACTTCCAACAATAAACCCTACCTTGAGAGATATTTTCTCTCCCTCCCCAAATACCGTAAGTTAGAGGAGCACTGTTGGGGGAAAAAAGGCACACCCACAGCTTATTATGTTTGGTGGAAATCCTTTAACTTACCAGGCATATAACGCTTAGGTGTAGTTCTATGCCAGGACCCTGGTATGCTGAAGAAGTAATTTTAACCAGTGAGGCACCAGGACAGTGTTTCTGCATGGCTATTGTTATTACTGTTTTGATGTCATTTTTATTATCATTATAATGGAAATATTGACCTAACTCCATTGCACACATGCTTTACAACTGAAAAGTCATTTGTGAAAACACTGCCTTTGAACACTTTAAAATAGCAACAGTTTTTTAGAAAGTATCACTCTCTTCAAGTCATTGCTGCTAATTTCAGGATAGGAAAAGGCAAAACAACTGAACAGTGTTTGTTTTTCTCAAGTACCATAACAGCCTGATTTTTAACACTGCTGAAATACACATGTGAAAAACATTATCTAGTGCCACAGAGCACATAAAGAATCCGAACAAAGAGATGAAACATTATAAAGTCTCTTCTAAATTTTTATGGTTTATGTCAGGCAGGAAGAACAATAGCAAACCTCCATTATAATGGTCTTGGCAGAAATTAAGAAAGTAGAAGACTAGCTCTAAAGCTCTAGCACCAATCAAGAAAAAAGTTCTACTAGTACGTAACCAGCAGGAGCAGAACCATGAATCTTTACAACCCTTCCCAGACCACAACCTGACATCAGAGCACCTGTGATTTAACTCATCAGGAATGGTGAGGATGAGGATTTTCCCCTGTGCTGACCACAGCCGGTTTAGCCCGCTTCAGAACAGCTAGGGACTGTAAACTGACTTAAGCATAAGCATTTATATGAGCATTGCATATTGATAAACTGTGTTGCCTGCATGCAATTCAGTGGGTTTTCTTCCTATTTTCAGAAGTTATAGTCATGCCATAAATCACGTGACCTTCCCAAATTTACCCAGTACTTACTCCCTATAAGATACTTTAGTACAATCCAAACTATAAAACAATCAAGTAGAAGAGAGCTGCCATTCTATATTGTAGTGTAAGGGCAAACAATGCTGCTAATTTTCAGCTACAGACCAAACTACTACAGGTCCCAACTTAAGCTTAATTAAAAAAAAAAAAAATCTTTTAACTGTTTAACATCATGTAAACCAGGCTTACAAAGAAACAGCAAAGGACCCTTGTCCCACACAACCCTCCCACACCAGGTTTACCTTTTCTTGGGAGATGAATCTAACAGATAATTTTCAGGTAGCCTTTAACCACAGGAAGAGCCCTTCTAAGAACAGGGCTAGAAGTACTCTTCTTAATTGACCCTGGCCCTCCCCTTTTACTTCTCCCTCCTAATCACGTACCTGCTACAGCTGTAGTGCCCAATCACCCCCTTGCCAGGATGCTTTTTGGTCTCTAACACTGCAACTTGATTCTATGATGAAGAACTATACAGAGTTCATTTAAATCTTTCTGATGTCCCCATAACTATAGTTTGTACACATGTATTTTTAAACATTTCCTTTGACTCGTGGTGCTTCACAGTAAGCACGTGCACATTATGTCAATAGCTTCCACAGGCATGTTATAGAACTTAGTTAATATTGAATTCAGTTACGTTTTTAGCTGTTTAGATGAACTGTGGACAAAAAAAAAGCACCATTTCATCATGTCACCAGCAACTGAGCTACTGAAATGAACATGACACTGAGAAAATAAAAACAGGTTTTCCCACACTAAGACATTCTTTCAGTAATCACCATCCCATTACTACAAATTTCTTTCTGCCTTTCCTGTTTGTGTTGCTGGTTCGCCCTGGAATTCCTCAGGTCTCTCTAATGAAGGAGAAAGCCAACAAATCTCCCCCCAGATTGTCTACTGAAGTAGAAATCTATGTTGTTGGATGTATTATGTATACGCAGTGTGAGGTCAGAATGGAAAGATGGCTGCTAAGATAGGTTGACACATTTTGCCATATTGCACTCAGCCAAAGATCTAGTTGCTGATGTACTGGCCTGTAAATTATGCGCTCTTATTACCGCTGTGTTCTCTAATCTCTCCAGGACCACCCATTAGAAAGTCACTATTTTATAGAGAAGATCTTTAATGCTTTTGCTCGATCTATTGTTGTTATGCATCTGTTATTCAGCTGTATAAATTAAGTAAGGAATGCTCTCATGGAAAGAAGAGCAGAGCTATCTCTTAGGAACATGTGTGTGCATATTAAAAATCACTACCAAAAAGTACTTCAATAAAAAAATATATTTCTGCTACCACATTATGTCAATTCTCCAGTTAATTGCAAATGCAGATTGTAAGAGGGGAACTACTGTGCACAGTAGACTTGTCTGTACAGAAGAATAAGTAGATCTTAGTTGTGAGAAGATAGCAAGAATTTTAATTGCAGAATAAAATTGATTTTTCAAAGAAAATTTTTACTTTCACAGCTTATTTGCCACTGCCCTCTGCCAGGTAATAAAACCCCACCTCATCTGAAGAGTTCTGTGATGCAGTCCGGGGCAGAATTTCAACAATGAGCTATAAATAAAAATTATAATTTTTTTTTTGTTTCAAGTATGTTTTTTAAAAGCAACGCATAGATATTAAACAAGCGAGCACACAACCCGTGCTGGTACATGCATGTGTGTGCAACTCCACAGGGTCTCTTTGGAGAAAGCCTTTTCAATTACTAAAATCTTCATCTTTAAGCTAACAATTCTCCAATTTAATCATCTGTAAAAAAGTAACTATACTTCTGTTTAGCTTTTTCTCCTCTCATGCTTTACTTCACATTTATTAAAAGATCCTTTGAAGCAAAGACTTGCTTCCATGAAGTCTGTTATTAAACAAGCTAAAATTGCTGCTTTCATTGTGAGGCTTAATTGGGATGTTGTGCGTCAGGACCCATTAGAGCTCTCTTGCTGGCGCGGTTGGTAATGCCATGTTATGCCATATGGAAGGCTCAAGCTTGGAAGCGATTTTTGGGTTGTTTGATCTTTGTGCCAATGAGGGCTAAAATAGAAATGAAGGTAAGTCCCAGCTCCAGGGACTTGAAAGCACAGGCTGAATTACTCTTCGATGTCCCCCAGTGGCTGACAATATGCATGGGATTTAAAAACAAGTGTCTCCTTTTAGTCACAGAGTTAATTGGGGAGATGCAACCAGTTAATTAATATCACTTTTTCCTAGAGGATTAACTTAGATTATTGTATTAGGCCCAGGAATTTTTCTGTATCAGAAAGTGATAGGAAAACTGGAAGGGGCTTGCAAAGGTTGGTGGAAAGGAAGATTTAAATATAACAGTTTCTAATTGCATGGCGCAACAATGATGGGAGTAGGTTTACAACTGCTATAGATACTAGGAAGATGTTAGAAAGCTAGGTATATATGATTTATGTATGGTTTTGCCATTAAGGCTACTAAAAATATTCAGTATAGTCTTGTGAAACAAGTAATGCAATCCTTGTTGTTTTCTGAAGAGGGTCCTAAATGTATGGGTTTTTTGACACCAGAAAATTTCAAATACTTTTTACCACTAATTAATATTAGTTCTGTTTCCAGACAACATACCAGGGTATAAGAATCATGGATTGGAAGCTCATTCTATCTTTCAAATTAAATTTCATTAATTGGAAAGAAATAGAGTATTCATAACTTGTTTATGTTGTTACTTTAATTTCCTGTAGAAAGCATCTTCAGTTTTTCCCTCTGAGTTATTTCTGATTTAATTAATAAACTGCTTCAAAAATAAACTAGTTTTGTTAGGTGTAATAGTCTGGATATCAGTATTGAGTTATGTCTGCCTCTTTAAGAATAATAGTTGTAGGCTGGATTGCATTTTTAGTACATCTCTTCAATGAATCCCTCCATCTCTGATTCTGGCAACAGATCTTTACAACTGAAGCTACATTACATTCATAAACCATTACTATGGCC
Organism: Gavia stellata; assembly: GCF_030936135.1. NCBI lineage: Eukaryota > Metazoa > Chordata > Aves > Gaviiformes > Gaviidae > Gavia > Gavia stellata. Next base: position 23,608,205 of record NC_082604.1, read on the forward strand.
TTCTAGTTGATAGATTTCAGGCAAGAGCTTGCTAGAGCTCACAGCAGAGCATCCAGTAATAATTTTACCTTCAACATTGTTGCACTATTTGTAAATCCTCTTCTGCAGTGAGAAACAACAATTACTGGAATGTTGACTATTTTTTCCTCTTTCTGCATGAAGATTTACCAATTTAAAAAAGTGATTGCTATAAAATAGCGAGCGGTGAGACTGCTTTTGATATACGTGGCATATAACGAGGTGCAGAATCTTATTGCAAAATACACTTTCAGTATTGGTAAGGAGGCCAGGGGCTCATGGAACATTGTTTGGGGCTGTGTTTAAGTGCTCTAGTATACTGAACCTATATAGCAAGTTGTTTTCAAAATTAAGACTAGCTCTGATTTTCTGCATTCATATTTCTGCAAAATGGCTATAAACAGCACCTAGGGCAAATATTGCCTCTGCTCAAGGAAAATTCTTGGGATTCAGCTCTGGTAAAAGCACTTCAAAGTATATTCATAGTCTCGCAATTGTATAGATTTATAGGCACACAATAAGAAAGTATAGCAGAACAGGTATGCAAGAATGACAATGCTGAGGCTTTTTAGAGACCCAAGCAAAGCATAAAGCCAGGCTGGAACTGAAACGTCAGTGCTGGTAAGATTATTGTGTTTACAATATAAGATGAGTAATTCATAGCATGGTCAGCTTAGGGTGACATATTACAAGGTCATATTTTGCAGTGGAGAAAGCCCCTATAAATATTTTTTTTTCTGCTCCACCTTTATAATCATGCTATTTTTTGGAAACTGAACCCTGAAATCAAACAGTTTTGATTGAGGTTAATTGTAATTGGCAATTTTGTAAAGCACCCCTCAGGAAAAAGTGGGCATCACTTCAAAGTCTCTGAAATGTCTCAGTTGCAATGTCAATGCACAAGTCACCGAAGGCCCAACAGGAAACAACAGAAGAAACTGAAGTTGTGGGAGGTATTTGAAAAGTAAAAAACTGAAAACCTACAGGATGACCCAAGGCTTTAGCCCTGAGCACCAGAAAATACAGGGAAAACACAACAAAAGAAAATTATTTCTGCAAGGTAGGTACCTTTGCTGGGGGCATCTTGGAAAGACTAAAGACAAGGCTTTCCTCTGCTGGAAATTTACTCTAGGCTCCTGTCCATTACATGAAGCCAAAATACAGGAGTAGCAAGCAGAAAAGGCAGTCGTCTTAACCAAAGGCATTTATTTGTTTGTTTATATAAAGGACAATCTTTTGAAGGAATTAAGGGCTTCTGCAGTTCTCAAGTTGGATGGGGTACATCCTAGAATTTTTCTGACACCATTAGCCCCTTCAGTCAGGGGAAGCAGAAAATACATTTGTGCACATGAACTGTCAGCTTCCCAGGTAAAATCACTGGCATGGGAGGAGGGGAGAAAAATCTTTCTTCTTTCCTGGGAGAGCCATAAAACTACCACCATTTCTTTTAATAGATCTGCCCTTTGCATCTTGTATTTGTAGCCAAGAGCTCAAAAAGCAAAGTATGAGGGGAGAGACAATGGAGTAAAAAAGTAAAGTTAACTGAATAACGAGAAGAAAGAATAAAAGTAAGAGGAAAAGGGAAAGAAAGAAAGGAATTTAGACTGCTAATAACAAAAGCAGTTCCACACATTCAGGAAATACAGATGTCACAAGAGAAAACCAGAGACTTTAAACAAGCTTATGGATAAAATTGGGGCAAGAAGGAAGTATGTAAAAGGAATGTGTGCCGCTTTACTTCTCTGACTGTAACAGATTGTTTGCTGGTTTTTATATTTATATGTATGTACATATGTGTGTGCGCGCACGCACATGTGTGTGTAAATACATTTAAGAATAGTGGCTTCAGCCATACGTAATTCAAACTCTTAGCACCTTCCTAAGGGAAGTGCATCCCTGCACAATCCCCAAGGAATGCACTGAACAGATCTTGCGTCACAAAGTAATCATTCAACACTTTCCTCTCTTTAACACTCTTAAAGTATTATCTTGTGCATTCATCATTAGATCTGTCTCCCCATGTCTGCAGAATTGTTCCAGTATAATTTTTTTAAATTTAATCTTCCAAATGTACCTTCAAGAATCAATTCTACAGAAGCACCGCTTAGTTAATAGCTACTGGGACCTTACCAAACCTTACCCCCAGAGTCATTTTCAGAGTTAAAACTGTGCTGCTTAAGTTGGTGGAAACAAAATCAGACAAGCTTTCCACAGTTTGTGTAAGCTTGGTAGTGGCATGCTGTAAAGTAAGCAGACAGTGTTTTGGGGTTTGGAAGAGTTGTTTTCATTATATTGTCTCTATCATAAAAAAAAAAACCCACAAGCTCTGGCATTGCAGGAATAAGAGTGGCAGGAGTGCAACACACATAACTGCTATCGTCATCTGCTCCAGTGAAACCAATATAAATTAATTTAGTTAATTAGTTCTTAAAGACCCTCCAAGCTGAATTTTGTTAAAGAAAGTAAGTTTCCTCTGTTCACGTCAAATCAGAAGTTTTCTAAAAACTTGTTAAGCTATTAAGAATTCGGAATATTCAGCTTTCCGTAGTGAACATCCTATTTAATTAAGCAATGAAGAAAAATAAATCCCTTTGCTTATGTGGGCTTCAGAAAGTGAAAATTGAACGCATCTGATTTTCAGCTGCTATAACATTAAACGCCTACATGCAGAGAACTAACACCAATCCTTGCCATGATCATACACCTGAACGTGGGATTTGAACAGAAGCTCTAAGAAGCATTTCTTCCTTTAAATGAACACCCTGTTCATTGGAAGATCTCTAGTATTAAGGGTAGAACACAAGGGCTTCAGCACTTTCCCAAGTATACAAAAAAGGATTGTCTAGGAGGCAATAAGGGAACAGAAAAAATTGAGAAACATTTCGAGTAGCTCTCATAACCATAGATTATCTAGATCTATGTAGATATCCTCGTTCTACATGAGCAGTTGTTCTTGAATATGGAGAAGAAAATAGTCCAGGTAAAAATAAAAGCCACCATTCTGCTCTGGGATGTGTGCGTACAACTCTCAAAAAAATTGAACAAACTGCAAATGAGAAAAATGAAACTATGTTTAAAAGCATAGAATAAAGATATGTGCTTTTTGGATTCAGAAAACTAAGTCAGGCTCCTATTCATATATTTCTGGGGTAAGAAAAATGTAGATTAGAAGTCTCTAAAAGCCTGTCATTGCATTATACTTACCTTCTTGCATATACATACATAACAGGCATTGGCTAAAAGTAGAGCCATTGGGTTCATCACTTTGTATTTTATTTTGTACAGTGCTATCTGGATGTTTTAGCTGGGAAAAAAATGTGGTTTCATCTGTGAATGGGTCACTGACCTTAGAATTGAAAGATTTATCAGGGTATGTTTGCATGACAAAATACAGCACTACACAGAAATGTACTAGCTCTAAATGTGACATTTCCAAAATGAAAAAGGATTTAACTGAATTAGCACAGTCCTCTGATCAGCCTCCTATGCCCTGCTGTTCAGTAAAGCTACTAAACCCAGACGGAGCTGTACTAACACAGTTATACTTGTCCTGGTTTCTGTGCTAGCCCAGCGTGACTCTTCACTGAATTTAACTCAAAAGGGATTTACATGATGCTTTCCAAAAAGGACCCCTAAACCTCCCAACACCTCCTAATTTCAACTTAAATGGACCTTTACCGGTAAAAGTAAAAACCCAGCAAAATAAAAATATTTTGCTTATTACTATGGGTCCTGAGAAGGAGTTGGGTCCATTAAACCTTTCATGTCCTCACTATGGAAGAGGTGGAAGTGTATAGGACACATGCACAGTACCAGCACATCCTAAAAACATTTGGGCTCCCGGACAGCAGCGACACAGCACTAAGTGGGACCTGTGAGGACAGGTCCCCCGTGGAAAGCTAGTGGACTCACTGGAACCAGAACCTTCTCTAAAAAAATAACAAATGGGTGAACAAAAAAAAAGAGCAAAAGGAGCATTAATTCAGGTCTAAGTGAGATCTTGAGAACAGAATAGCAGAATATATTCAGGACTCTGTAGACTATAGAAAGAAGATATCTCTGCAACGTACCTGAGAAACAGAGAAGCACCATTGGAATTGCCTCTTTATGGACACAAATGTAACCTGGCTGACACCACTGAAACTCAGTGGGAAGAGTAACACTGGAAAAGTATTGTAAAGACAACCCTTTAGAGGGGACTGAGGGACAATGGGGAGGGATAATAATATCCTATGTCAATAAGTAATTCTGCGAGTATAGTAACTAATGAAGCCTGGTCTCTTAGTGATCTTCCTCGTTTGAATGATTGATGTCATCTTAGATGACATCAGCTATAGCTGAAACTTTTTCACAACTCACCATTTATGAAAGCTCTGCCATGAGGATTCTTTGTCATCTAATAAGCCTTTCCCATAGACTAGGTACTCCTAGTCTCCTTTTTCTACTTGGGAAACTGTTTTCCTAGCTAATATGAGCCCAAACTATAGAAAACCAACTGGTTTTGAGACTGCTGCTTATATGCCAAATCTATTTGGAAGAATTCCAGAGAGGAAGGAGACAGTCAGAAGCACACATAACACTGCGTGATCACATTGTGTTTTTCCATAGGAAAGCTGTTAAAAAAAAGGTTCTATTTGACTAATGAACCCTAGATGATGGAAACAAAAGATCTGGAATGCTTATGGATACATTCTATAGCTGAACAGAAGATGAGGTCCCTGCTGTCATCTGCTACGTAGCATCAAACACCCCGGGGGGCATAATGAAGGGATACGTCACCACCTAACTGTGATATGTACCGAAGCAATCATATAATCATGGGAGAGTTAAACCTGAGAGGTCAAATTCTGAAAATCTCCCGCTGCTGGAAATAAAATGGAACTTTGGAAATCATAGGAGAAGGTCTCCTACCTCAGAAATGTGCATCTAATGTGAGGGAGTTCTCTGTTAGGCTGTGGTTGCAGGTTACTGTTCTGAGGAAAGCATATCTGATAGAAAAGGTTACCACCTCCTTCCTGCATTCGCTTTCTCTTTCTCAACCTAAGCTACATTCAGACCTTTCTTGAAAAGATTACTGCTCCTGAGTTAGGGCAATTCTTCTGTTCCTACGATTTAGATATCTGAACTATGTATGTGAAATAATCTAGCTTGCAAACAGAGGAAAAAAAATTAAATTTTTTAAGCCAGATCATTTTCACAGATGCCTATAACCATGGTCTTCACAAATAAAGGAGAGAAAAAGAATTCATGGTAACTTTGTCGCCAGTGACTGTAACCTAATATACTTTGATATAAGCAAACAGAACAAAATTCAGAGTTTATTATGTATTCCTTTTTCTTTAAAATGGCTAATTCCATAAAGCTGAAAATAATTATGAACCAAGTCACTTGGGAGAAAGAACTAAGCAGGAAAAAAAAAAGTAATTGAGAACAGCTTAGTAGATGCTCAATTTAAATGGAAAATCATGAATTATAATTGGGAACTGCTTAAGAGCATTTTCCTAGATGCTCAAAACCAGAAACCAATGATCACAAAACACAACTCTCTAAAAACTGACAACAAAGAAAAACAACATGTTTCAAAGCAAAACTGAATGCAGCTACTTAGACAATATAAAAAGATATTGTTACAGCAACATGGGGAAAAAAGGAATAAATAGTAATAAATATAAACCTATAGGTGGGGTCTCAAGGAAACTAGCAATAGAAACCAAAGGATATAAAATCAAGGGCTGGCAGATTTGATTAGGATAGCAGAAAATTTTGAAGTATGTAACGGATGAAGGGAATCCTAAAATTGATATAAAGATTTAGAACAGTTACCATAATCATGATGAAAATGCAGAAGAACCCAGCAAGTATTTTGTTTCTGGATTTTGAATCAATTAGGCATTGTCATACAGGAATATGACCAAAAAAATCCTTCCCAGCATAAACAAGCAGAAAGTTAGTGGGACAGCTTTCATACAGGAGGTCTAAAACCATTGCCTGAGAACCTCACTGGGCCATATATGTTAAATATATTATCAAAATATATTAAATACTGTTTGGATGCTGAGGAAATTCAAGACAACTAGTAAAAAGCTGAAATTGCATTAATGATAATTTAAAGAGGGATACCGAAAAGCATTTGTGTTGAATTTTTCTTGACAACTTCTAGACAAATTAAGGTTTTTTTCTAAAGTATTGACATATTATACAGATAGAGCATCACATGAGATTTTTATTAATAAAGTGGAATGATTCAAAACTCAGCGTGAAATACATTAAATTAGTTGCAAGCTGGTTGCCTTCTTGAACCTGTAATTAAAAAGGGAACCATCAAGCATCATTAACACTCCAGTTGCACTCCATTATGAAAATCCATTGACATCAGGTATAAAAACGCTGACATGCCGATAGCCAGGTTGTGCACCTAGTGCTACTGAGGTTGCGACATTTGCGTATAGTCCTTAGTCATGAAGCGGAAGGTCTTAAAAGCCCAGTCAGTCCTTCAGGTTTGCTTTCATTTTTCCATACGAACCATAACGCGCTGACTGGAGGGTAGATCATTTATCATGAGACTACTAGGTACTTTATTAGTAGTATGATTTCCTAAAAGCTCTTTGTTATAATCAATTTAATCAAGAAAATACAAAAACTCTCTGTGAAAAAGCAGGGTAAACTGCAACCAGAGACCAGAATTGACTTTAATGGTATGCTGTATAGTACCATAATGTAATAAAGGTTACAAAGGAAGCCCAGGTGTCATAAAGCAGCCCACTGACTTGGACAGAATACTATACTTGCTGATTTTTCTATTTTCTCCATGCTTAGCCTACATCTATATTTATGAGAGGAAAAAAAATGATGAAATATTAAAACAGTAAGCAGCTTGAAGATCTTCTATTTGTTTACTAAAATTTAACACATGCTGCAGTAAAAGACCAAAGTCCTAGAAGCATGCTGCAGGGCTTTCAGGGGGACAGGGAGCTGTCTTGGTACATGCCCTGCAGGCACAACCGCTCACCCCAAGCGTTTGGGAGTACTGCAGCCAGGGTCATTGCCGCTGGGCCTCAGGAAACTTAAGGGCTCTAGATACATTTTAGAGAAAGACAAAAATAGATTGTAATGTTCTTTTTGTCCTTAGGAATGGAACTGAGCTGGAATAAAGAAGGAAGCTCTCAAAGCAACATTCCTGACTTATCTGTAACTTGATGGAAAGATTAATAGTAGTGTTTCCTCTCGGCAGACTGGCCCTCAACTTACTGTCAACAGACCCAGGAATGGTCCACAGCTTTTTCTTTCGGACCTACAGGATGCATTTTTTTTAGGTTCAATCATATTGTCAACCCAACCATATTGTCAATTGACTTCAGTTTTTTAAACTGGCACCCAGACCTATCTTTGGAAAAAAAATAGAGGTCAGAACTTCTAAAAAGTTTCAAAACTCTTGCTTTAAGGGAAGTCCATCATTGGAGAATATTTCTGTGACAAGAGCAATTTACGTAAGAGAGAAATGGACCATGTTGCTCCCATCTCCCACAGTTATTCTGTGGCTGCAGTCACTGTCTAACTGTGGGCATGTGGACTGCAGGAGTGAACCTGCCCTTCAAAATATGAATGTCTCAGATATGAGAACCAGGGATTTGAAAATTTAAATACTGTTAACCATTCGAAAGTTGCTAGATGTTTTTCCCCTAATCTTCCAGGCTGCAAACTGAGACAAATAATCAATTTCAAACATAACCAATCAATTAATTTAGATATGATATTACTCTAAATTAAATTCATTAAGTACAAATTGCCTAAGTGTTTCTGGGTGGGAAGCTTCAGGAGGGAACCTGTTCCTATTCAACAGAAACAGCACATAAAGCGTTTGAGGCTATATTCTCAAACTGCTCCTGTAATCCATCATTGCAAGAGATTGCTTTGACTGGGGAGATACTAATTTACACTGAAAGGTGCAAATATGGATATAAACACTGGAAATTTCAAGTAGTGATTTACAAAGTTTTGTAGAAATAAAAACAGAAAGATCATGTTAGGGTACTATCAAAGTAAGACAAATCTCTTGGTTTGAACAAGGTGAACATTATCCTTATCCAGTTCTGTAACACATGGGTAGATCCCTCACTAGTTTAATAGAAAGGTGAACTATTTAAAGGAAATAGCACATATCCAGCAAAGGGAGAGCAAACCTATCAGTAAATATTAGAACAATAAAGGACCTAATAAAGGATATATAGAAAGAAAAACAAATCCGCAATTCATTTCTTTATTTATTCTTTTTGGCTTTTCTTTCATGAATTTTTATTTATACTTTATATTATACTTTATTTATAGCGATAAGATAATGAGTGGGAGAAGTAATGAATTTAAAATAGAACTTTGTGTTATGAATATTAATATCAAAAAATACTTGGTAGCACAGAAGGTTAAGAAATGGAAAACTAAAACAAAGACGACTAAAAGCACAAATTCTCTATCTTAATTAAAATGCATGTATTAATTCAGAAAAGCATAAAAATTCCCTTTGTTTCATCAAAAAATCTGATAAAAAATGAGAAGTACAACAAATTTTTGTTCTGGTGGATTGTTAGAGGAGATAGAGACAACCACTTAGGACATAGTAACAAGAAAGATAAAGATTGCACTTGCTGTTTCAAATGGCCACGTGATCCAGAGCTGCATTTGGGGACCCAGCAGAGCCCTGGTGATTTTTAACTTCTTTGAAAGGTATGGTGCCAAATACCCAACAAGAATAAACACATAGTTCAATTGTCATAACGAGAAGCCTTCCTCTAGGGAACGTTCTTTACCCTGACAATGTCAGCTTGTTCAAATCAAGTCCCAGCCCACCTATGCCCTATGTTCAAACCCTGCTAGAGCAGTCAGCGGCTTGATGCAGAAACAAAGTTGAATATTCCCACGTACACAGTGACAACACTAGCAGAAAAGGGGGAGTAAAATAATTAAAACATTAACTAGATTGAAAATTAAATGGCATGGATCATTGGGTAGCTCTGTGTTGGCTTATTGACTGTTGATAGGTTACTTCAATTATTTGCAATTTCTACTGCATTAACATTAAGGGCCCCATTGTGCTGCATACTGTGTATACAAACCTGCTCTTAATGAATAAATCTAAAAGGACAACACATGGGAAGTGACACAGAGTCATAAAGAGGTTAATGGACTTAACCAAGGTTACAAGACAAGATAATAGGAGGGATGAGAATAAAATAAAACAAGCAAATACTACAAGCCATAGCTCCTATCCCTTTGTCATGCTTAAAGCAACCCCTTGATTTAGACAAATGAGCTTCACAAGCAACTAGCTTTAACAGTCTTAATACAATGCATCTCAAAGTCACCTGATGACTTTCTGGTGGTGTTAGTGGAAAGATATGTCTGTTGGAAGACTACAGGTCTAGCACAGAGGTCAGGAGATGCAACTTTGGTTGCCAAATTTTTGTGTAATCAGGGACAAGCTGCCTAAAACTTTCATAGACATGGCAGACTGTCCTGCCTCTCAGAGTGTTATGATGACACGTGTTAATGTGACAGCAATAAAGCCAAGGAAAGGTATTTAGACCCAAAGTGCTCTTTGATTCTGAAAATTTTCTATGTAAAAGCAGACTTCAATTGCAGTGGACTAAAATTCAGAATTTAAACTGTTCTCCCCATTTTGGATTTTTCAGTTTCTTCTGTCTTAAGTACAAACTGTAGTAATAGCTGATTTCTGACACTGATTCAGTTACAGTGGTTACATGCCTTCATAATGCTAGCATAATTAAATTAGACAAAATTCTGAAAATATAATATTACTTATCGAAATGAGGCCTTGGTTTGTTTACACATGCTGACAAAGCTCAGCTCATTTTGCTAGAAGAGGCCAATACATCAATTTACATCCACTTCTTATTGTTTCCCCTTGGCTATTAATGAGTCTAGTTGCTATAGATTTTGACAAAGTGAATATATTGCTATTTAAAAAAATAACTTTTACAGTAAGCTTCACCAGATGCATCAATACATTGCATTAAGTTGATATGAGATCAGAGCGCAGACCAAATCATGTCTTTTGTTCACATTCTTTGATTCTGCAATACATCCATAATCACTAGAGACAAACTCTCTGGGACAGCAAATGTAGCCCTTGGGGGAGGAGGGGTTGCTTTCTGGTTTTGCCAAGGGAAGATTATGTATTTCCATGCTTTCCACTTTTAGAATTATTCTTCTGAGCTGCATAATGTTGAATTAGATATTATTTTGCCAAACTATTTACCATTTGCAGGACTTCGTTGTTAAAGAAGAGGCAAATATTTGCTATCAAATAAAACCTTCCTGAGATGCTACTTCTACTGGCTGATACTCAAAGGTGGTTCACCTAAAAGCAAGGAGAAATCAAGCCAGTGAAGGAGAATTCAAGAAAATGACTGCCCTTTCCCATAGGAAAATATTTTCTTTTGCTTTCCACGACCTTTGAGGACAGCTCAGCTCCCGGTTTCACTTCATAAAAAAAAGTATCTAGGGAGGAAACTGAGAGAATTTGTGGCATTGTTTTTTCTTTTCATTGAAGCACCAGATGACATATCTTCAAATTATTTTATCTTCTCTAATTTACTGTTTTCACTCCAGCACATTACTTGGAGCCTATGGAAGCTAGAGTCCAAGTCAAACATAAAGTGAGAATCTTACTTCTTTTCCATTTCTTTTCTAAATGCTTTCTTTGTGAAGAAATGGAATATTTCTTTCTGTAACTTAAAGCATCTTATAAACTGTTGAAAGTAAGACACATGCTGGCACATTCCATTTTAAAGCTAATGATAGTCATCTGAACTAATGTGAGGAAAAACTGACCGTTGCTCATCTTGTGAGAGTGAGTTGTTTAGGGTAAAACACTGCGATGAAATGCGGTTTTGTTTCCTTCCCAGTGGGCATCTGCTATTCCAGCAGGTACAGATAAGGTGTTTTGCCTTTGTACCATGCTATGCATGTAAGCAGAAGATGCTGTGTGCTTTTCCATATAAACCACTTGCCTACTGCTCTTACTGCTGCATTTCTAAGTGCTTGCAGCTGTTTCTTAGATTTTTAGTTTTTAGGTAGGACAATTTTGGTTTTTAACATATCTTTTTAGAGCAGCAAAGTTACCAGCCTGAAGAATCCGTGTGTTACTCATGTTGTTAATACCCCTTAGGTTTTTCTGGCTTTTTGAGGATACTTCACTCAGGCCGTGTTCAGGCTCTGTGCTGAGCTTTCTGCTTCCTTAACTGAGTTTGGTTGTGTGCACAGGAAACAAAAAATGGAGAAAATAAGAAGTATTCATTGTGCTAAATGAATATTCATTGACCGTGACTGGGTATGGCTACCTTATACGTTCAGGTTTCATGATTCCCTGCTAGGACAGGACAAAGTTAATTGAGGCAATCAAAGCAACTTTTAGCATAACTGAGCACTTCCTACTTATGTTGACTTCAGTTGAAACTATGGTAAGGAAACATCTCCGAGAATCTCCCCTCAGTTGTTTCAAGCTGACCGTCCAAAATCAGAAAACACTCTTGTGTGATGTGAACATTGTAAACTTTTGTACTTCCTGAAGTTTAGGAGAAACGTGCTACACTGTATCTCCCAGTATTAATATGCTGACTAATACAAGAAATAGTTTCGTATGATAGATACCTGTCTGTCATGATGACAGAGATCTGGAGAGTCAAAACAGTTACAGAGTCCATTTTGTAATTGGTGTAAAATGTGATTACAGTTGAAAAGAGTATTGCTCTAAGAACTATGATACATCAGCACTTATGATGTGCCTCTTAAAGAGCAAAATCCCAAGATTTTAAATGCAGTTAACACAGTTTTGGCTGTTCTCTTCATGTAACAGTTTGGGTAAAATTATTTTACAATAATAAGAGATTACCCTTAAGGAAAGAAATTTGTCATCCATGATGCAAATAGATTAAACACAATGGAAGATCACATTCTAATTAAAAAAGTGTCAGTAAATTATAATCTACTAAGCAAATTGCCAATATGTACATCTATTAGCTGTCACAGCAATGAACTGCAACAAATTTATTAACCAATGCTTGTGTCTCATTTCCACAACTGAGAGACAAAGGTGGTTCTTCCAGCTAGATTCACAACTAAAAGCAGGGGTATACTGGAATTCTTGACCAACACTCAAATGCTCTATGTCTATTTAAAAATGAAATTTGGCAGTCTATCATCCTTCTAACAAAGAATATCAGAATGACCTATACCTTATATTCTCATTTCTTTTGTTTTAAATAATATATATCAGTAATTTAGTAAAACTGTAGTGTATTTAAGATGATAGTAGTTATTATGATGCTCACCTTCTATTATTTTCACCATCTATTCTTCCTTTTGGCTTTTGTCCATCAGAGCTTCTCTTTTATTTAGGGTGAGAGATATGAAGTCCACAGACAATGGCAGAGCTAAGGTGATTCTTTTAGAACACCACAACAGCCCCAGTTACGTTGTTTTCAAACACAAAAATTCCAGAAGAAAAAAAGCCCCACAACTGACAACAGCACCAAATAAAATAGGGATTGGGGCAAGTCTTCCATAGTTCCCTTTCAACACCAGCTGCACAGCCTCATGGGACAGAATTAGGAAGAGTTCCAAACATTTTTTGGGTAGACAGTTTAGTGCATTAAATTAATAAAAATACCAAGTAAAACTTCCTCTGATCCAGACAGAACAGCCAACTGGCTCCGCAGCAACAGTTCTTTCATCTCCAATTCAAACCCGCTGCACAGCTAGACACCGCGTTTGTGGTAGTATATTCTAATCTCTGATATGCAAACTTTAGAACGCCTTACTTCTAAATGCAACTAACTGGGGATTTATTTCCCCGTCACGCACTTATTAAGGTATTGTATTACCAACAGGTCTCCAATGAGGAGAGAACAATTGGCATTTACACAAATAACTGGGTAAGAATAAAATCTGTAGTAAACTTCGGCTTGTAGAAAGCACAGAAAAAATCTTTACAGGACACTGAGGAAACTTTTGTTTTCTCTAGAAAGCAAACTTTAAAGCCAGTAAGTATTCATCAAATATTTATATTTTACTAGCTTCAAACTTTCTTAATTTTCAACAGTTTAATTGTGGAGTGTTGCTATTAATACCACTCTGAATAAAATCTACCAAATCTCTTAATTAGCCCTGTCCGGTTCCTGGCTAGCTATATGAATGCATGACCCACTGTCTGTGATATTCAGCTAGTTGTGTAAACTTCTTTACTGATCTTTCCTATTTCATATTGCCTAAGTGTCTGTACTGCAAGTACACCATCACAACAGGAACTGATGAAGAACAAACATTCAGGTGTTGATGGTTTTTGTTTTAATTACACTTTCCCTTTAAACACAATCTCTCAAAATCAGTTTGCTTCCCTGTGAGAGGATGCTTTATGGAAGCTTTTACTGTGATTTCTTGAGCAGGAACCAGTCTTAGAATAAATAGCCATTCTCCAGGGTTAGTAACTCAAGACCTTTCATGAGCAGTGTATTCAAATCTATAAATAGAAAGCAAGAAGTTAACGTAATCTGTAACAATTAATATCTCTTACAGAGCATGCTTGTCTGTTCCCAAAGTACTAGCCAAAGTTTTGTTGAAGGGCCTTTGTTAATCTTACCTGAACTATTTCTAAAATACTATTAGAGTAGGAATCAAGCAAGAGGGGAGAAACTTTTCCTTTTTTCAGAGATATTGTTCTAGCGAAATGTCCAGCACTACATAAATGACCTATTCTAGACAATTTACTCTATATGATGAATAAAGAGCCCATATGAAAAATTAATTTGGTCTCAATATTTAAAGGTTTAAAATTGACATTCAAAAGGAAATGAAAACCAATAATGTGTGGGTTGAGGATTACCGTAGGACTCAGGAAGGAAGATGCCTTTGGAAATTAAAGTTGTGTGTTTACAGTAGGATAACCCATGATAAAAATCATGGCCTATTTTAATAAACAGCAGGACTGAGAGAGGAAAGTGGAATACACTGAATACCTGTCTAAATGGCAGTATTTGAACAAAACAAATCAAATCTCTGTATGACAGAGGCTCAGTTTTTGTAACAACTATCCAAGGCTATTGTTATATATTTCATACTTATTTTCTTACTATTCAGATTTGTGGATATATTCTGAAAAGAGAAATTGCAAGCAGTATTGCTTTATACAGCTTTCAGAATGCAAAGGTAAAAACTAACTGTTTTGCTTTGTTTAAATGAAGAGAAAAATAGTATATACTTTTACAATTCAGGTATCAAAGTAAATTTTAAAATAATATTAATAATTATTAATACTTTTGGGGTTTTGGAGTGAATGATTATTCACTTGTAGGATATAGCTCTCTGAAGATCTCAAAACATTTTATAAATATTAACGAATGATGACAGCTTTATAACAAATATAGTAAGTAGCAATTTTCCATTTTACAGAAAAAGAAACTATGTCACAATCTTCTTTAAAGAAGACGTGGATAGGAAACAAAAAGAAACCAACTCTGATTTCCTTCTCCTGCATTACAAAGATTGTTCTTCCTTTCGTGTGTGATACTAAGTGGGGTATTGCCTCCGTACTGAGCATCTTGTGCCTGAATCATTCTTAGAAATCATTCTGAGGGAAGTTAAGAAAAAAACTTCAGATGGATACCATATTTTTTAACATGAAATACTATGTCTTGTGTACAAGAAAATTGTATTCAAGACTCTTTTCATTGGAGGTGTTGTATTACATTTGGTCATCATTAATGATGGGAAGATGGAAAAAATGGAAGGCAGCCTTGGCTACTCAAAGAATCATCAAACTTTAGTATGTTCCTGTAATACATATTTTTATATTAAAGGCATATGCATAGAAAATAATGAAATTACCTTCTTTACAAGTCACCTTCACAAAAATTTATATTTCCTTTTCACTGCATTCTAAAATGCTAATTAACTCACATTTCTTTCAGAGTGCAAACCAGGTATTTTTAATAAAATTTATGCATAGATGCTATTCTATAATACTCAGAGAAATGGTAACGCATTAAAAAATGCAAGTATCAATATATCAAGAAAATTCCCATCCTAATTCTTGATGTAATTTTGGGACAATCTGTTCTTTTGACAAAGAAATGCAGCTTAGATTGAGCTATTCACAAACCATGATTGTCCAGGAATCTGGGATTTTCTTTTGGGAGTTTGGGAGGGATTAGTATTAATTTGTAGGGGGGAAAAAAAAGTATCTGTGATCTTAATATGCTTTAAGGAAGTGAATAATACTGTGATTTTCAAAGAAACAACAATGGAGAAAGGCAATAAATTTCCACTTAATTGCAATGGAAACTAGGAACCTGATTCGTTCACTCAATAGCTGTCTAAGGATTGCCTGGTCTCCAAAAAAGCCAGAGAAATACCATAAAGAACCAGGCTAGGAATCCACAATAAGTGGAGCTGGCTGGAGCACCTCAAGCACTTGAGTGGTTTTTCAGGTCTTCGTTAGATACCTACATAACATAAACCCGCAAAATGCAGGCTCTGATGGAGTTGTAAGGAGAGGGTTGCCCCGTTTCCCAGGCAATCAGCCTGCGGAGTCCAGCAGTGCGGAGACGTCCGAGGACAGTGCTGAGAGGCTGCTGCAGGGAAGCAGTGGGCAGAGGAGCCAGGCTGGCACGGTCTCAGCCACGCTGCCTCTGGGCATAGCCTCTGAAATAAACTCTCCAGACAACTGCACCTAGATTTCATCTCAGAAAGATGAATTTCCTCACTCAGAAAGCAAGTCTGGGAGTAAACTAAAAGGTGCATAATGTGGCTACCTTGGTGTGAAATAGGAGATAAATTTCTTGGCAGTTTAGATGTTTGCTAAGGCTACTGGAATACAAGAGCAAATACAACACATTACTTTGTAGCTCAGCCTTTCTCCTGAAGAAAGACTCCATTGTGTGAAAAGGGGAACCCTTGTCTCATCAAGCTCACAATTCAAGGAGATTCCCCTCTATTTGAACTCCCAATATGCCAAGGAGACCAAATTCTGCCCTCATATAAGCTGCCAGACTTTTTCAGGTGACTCCAGTGACCAGCTCTCACAATGTCATCATACAAATTGGCAGATGCCCGTTGCCAGAAAACTTTATTCTTGTCAGCTCAGTCAGCAGTAGGAGGTAACTTACTGTCATGCACAATTACATTTCAGTGGTAATAACACTTCAGTCAAGGATTCGCTGCTGGAGCTTCTTAGCAATGTAGTTCAAAAGAGAGGGTAAGTGGCAAGACAGAGTCAAAAACTCAAAAAGAAGTTTGGAGTCTGACTAGGGCATGTGCAGAGTTCATATTCCCAAAGAAATCAGTTAGCAATACACCGGCAAATTGCCCAAACAGTTATAAATGACAAACCCGAGGAAATATATTCCCACTTTTTTCCTAATTATAACCAAGGAGCTGCATTAAAATTCTTTCTACCGTGATTTGTATGTTGTTCTTAAACAAACTGCTAAAAACTAACATCAAAGAAGAACAAATGAAGAAGGGAAGTGAAAAAAACAAAGTCTATTAGTAATTTACCCTGAAGGGGAAAAAAAAAAAGAAAAACGACAAACCAAAAACAAAGCCCAGGGAAAAAAAAGCCATTTGGTATATTCTGCGCCAACATAAAAGCAAAAAAAAGAAAAGTAGAGTAATTTTTTCAAGCATTTTTATGAGTCAAGAGAAGAGTTATCCCTTTTGCCTGCACAGCTGAGCACTGTCATGGGACACAAAAAAAGCCAGAGGCAAAACCAACCCAAAACAAACAAAAACCCCAAACCAACACTGCCCCCCCTCAAATATTCCCGGTCTGTACAAACAACTTACAAACACAAATTAGGGGTTTTGCCTCACAATGAACAGGGTCAGCACAAAATTTTTCATGTAAAATCTGTCTTTAATAGAATTCCTAATTTTTTTTTTTGCATCACAAAGGTGAGTAGTAATAGGATAGGAAGTCAAAAAGTATCTGCAAAAGTTGTTAGGACCAAAGATAATACATTAATGTCACCTTTTTAGCTGGTGTACAGCCCCAATGCACCCAATACCAAGACAGACATGTCAAAAGTTGCCGAGAAGTAGATGATGTGAAATGATCTATTCAATAATTATAGAAATGGCCAATTGTGCACCACCTTTGCTTTCCTAATAAGCACCTGCTCAGATCTGTTTTTAAGGTCTGACTCATCCTTGTTTGCATTCCCTTTCTGTATCACCTGGACCACAGAGCATTCTTCTTTGCAGCTGACTGCATTCAGGATTTGATTTTATATTTTTATTTTCCTTTCTTTTTAAAAACAAAATCTTGCCCAGAATTGGAATTTTTCTATTCAGGTAAGCAAGCAACACCTGTAGAAAAGAGTTTATAGCTGTTACAGCAAGAATCTTTCACAGTGGCTCATAGGCCAAGCAATGCCATTAGATCTGGTGTCACTAGGGCACTCGTATAGGACAATCTAATAATAGTTGGAAGGCTGGTTTCTCCCTTAAGTTCCTAGGGGAAACAGCCAGACCTGACGTTGGAAAATGAGAAAGTACCAGAAAATCCTCTGTCTAAACTAGAATCCCAGGATAAGTGTTTAACCCATAAAATAGTATGATGAAGACAGAAGCTGGAAAGAAAGATGTTAGTAAGTCTCTGAATTTTAACTTGCATCCTCACAAGTTCACCAACTCTGGTGTTCCTTTCCATAAAATATACTATATCTGCAGTGTTCCATTTTCTTTATACCAGTCCCTTTGGTAACTTTGATAGCTCTCATTAGCAGTTGCCCTTGATGTATCACAATTTCCTGGTTAATACATTTTAAAGACAGAAGGAACCACTATTAACATATAGACATACTCTGAGTAAGGAAAGGCAAAGAATAGTCTCTATGGTGATCCCAGCAGAGACTAATGATTTGTATTTAGGTGATTTACATGTGATTTAACAGCAGCAGTTAGAAAGTGAAAAAGTAGTAATTCACATTTCAAATTTATATATTCTAATTATGACCTAGAGATAAAGAGAAATCTGAACAGGATATTACTAACTTACCAGTTCTAGGCAAAAATCAAAACATTCAGATTGTTGGGTTTTTTTCTATTGATGCTTTTCCATTGGCAATGACATCAAAAATAACTGATATTTCAGAGACTTTGGTCACTACCTACTTTTTTTGCTTGAGTAGAATTTCCATATATTTCAAGTAATCATTCATAGGCACAAAGTAAAACTTAATTTCTGTTAGGAATCCACTTAATCCATTTTTACTAATCCCTTAAAACCCTTTTCACTTTTAGGCATTCCTAGTCCATGTACGTTTCAGAAACAGGACACTATTAAATGAAATCCTTTCCTGGTCAGAATCAAGAGTGTGTGAAAAACTGCTCTAAAGCAAATGGTTATCTGTGAAGTGAAATAAAAAAAAAAAAGGGGGGGGGGGGGGGGGAAGATAAATGGCATACCAAACATTTTGATCCTTTAATTATAGATTATTTCACTTCAAGTACCTTATTTATATTCTGGAGGGACCTACACTTCTTTAAAAAATAGTAAGTTTAATTATAAATTAAATACAAGTCTAAAAGGCATCCCTCTCTAACTGTCTGAAAGACTTAAAATATCCTTCTTAAAGATTCCCCATTCCCTGAAAATTATGTTTTATCTTCTCATAGGCTGAGGGATTTGCAAAAGCAGCATGTGAGGTATCTGAACTAGTGGAATGCTGATCAGCCTGTCAGAGGACTATTTTGTGCCAGTGTTTTCAGATGGTGGGATTGCCATCTTTGCTTCTCATGGACCCGGGGCTGAACATTGGGAAAGTCTCTTTTCTTGTATCTCACCTGGGATAGAAGCGGCATATGTATTTTATGAGGAAATCACGAAGATTAAATGTGTTTCATAAAGTGATGTGATACCTCAAATATATGGCAAGTGTTGCTGCGTAATAACTGTAGCATATATGTGTGCCTGCATGTATGCACATATAGTAAATATGAACACGTATATGCAAGTACAGACACACCTCTTCTGCAGTTGGCACAGAGGAGTCACACTGTCTTTCTTGCAAGACTGTTTCTGTGACTGATCTAATTAAGGCTAAGAGTAACATTGCACATACAGTGATTACTCTATAGAAAGTAATTCTTAGTATTTAGAGAAGTTTCCGACTTCTTCTTTTACATACCATCCAAACAAAAAAAATTGTTATGAAATCAGCCACAATTTTTCCCATTACAGAAACAATACAGACTGGTATTCCTTAAAAAAGTCTCCACCTACATAGGTTTGGTGGAAGATGTTTGCCAAAATCAGTGCAGTTTGTTGCTATGCGCAGTGTGTATTTAGCTGGCGAAGTCAAAAGCCTGACTGTATTCACCATCAGGTCTCAGTGACCTTGCTCTTTAGGAGGCTATGACATTTGGGCTTGCTATTCTTACTGATTAGTAAAGCAACATTTTTTTACATATATTACATTTCCTTGTTGTTTGATAGATGCGGATATTCAAACTCTCAGGCCCTGATGTAGCAAAAATATCCACGTGAATGCAATTAACTGAGGTGAAACAAACTGGACCACTTACCGAGAAAAATATTCATGTTCTTAAAAAGCTGATGAATACTTCAGCTGCTGGCTTGAGCTAAAGAAAATTGCATCGATTTTAGGCAAGAGCATTACTTCAGTAACATCTTCGATGCCCAAAATCTGCTTGAGGAAACACTTGATAACACGTCTCATTTTTTCCTACAATTTTGCTGACTCTGTTTCATAGGATTGAAAACCAGGCATTGCATTTTTAGTTTCACAGTCTCATACGTAAAGGAAAATTACATAGCTGATCAGTTTGTAAACAGATATGAACAACTACGTTTTTCTCTTTGGAAGCCATGTTTTTTATTATTTTCCCATGTGACCTGAGAGAAAGCATGGCCTCTCTGAAAATACCAAAAAAAAAAAGCCTGACTATTTTTACAAAACATTGCCTTAGCCAGTGGCATACAAGGTAGATATGGATTCCTTTCAAACTCTGCTGCAAGACTGGTGGAGTTAAAACATTTCAATAGGAAGAAGAGCAATGATGAGTAAGCCAGAAAGCAATGCAAGGAGTAAAACAGAAAGAAAAATTAGAATAGAATGGATCAAAATATAGCTGAATTTTTATAGAGGTGTAAAAGACCATTATAAAAGAAAATAGTGTTATTGTTACTATTTCTTGCATGGAGCATCATCCAGTATCAGGGGAAACATGATGATATCTGAAACAGTTTAATTTTCCAGGTAAATCTAGAAGGTCTTCTTCTGTGATGCATCAGTAAAATCAAGCCAAAAAAATTACAACCTGTCAGAATATTCCCAAAGGCTTGAAATATGAGAACTGTAAAATCAACAAACTTTTGTGTAATCAGGTAAATTAATTTGGGACGTCTGTAGCTGCAAACACTGTAGTGAGAATGGCATGCAGCCTATCTGATTGCAGTCACTCCCAAGACCTGCTTGTGCTGTAGACGTAGGATAAAACAGTAACATATTAGGTCACATGCTACCTTAAATGGCTCAACTGTTCTTATAAATTTCCCTTCCACCTTTATCAGAAGCCAAATCAGTGCGCTGCCCTGTGGCCAGGGTTAGATTTGCATTGTGGTTTTTCCCCTGATAAAAAGAAGTTGCCCTTCAGGTTTGACTGGAAACTTAAATACTGTTTTGTTTCAAAATCCTCTGAGAAATCTCACTTTATAATGAATACAATGTCAAAAAATGTCACTTACAAGTTGGTTTCTCCATAAAAGATTTTTTGGAACAAGCTGTGGTTGCACTGCAGTTCAGTAGTTCACTGCTATCTACAGTAGCACTTTGTAACTCCACTTTGAGGAAGCTGGAGTCCCATCGGGAACTATTCTTTTTTCCAGTATATTTGACATGTTCAGCTGTTAGTGCTCATTATGGTCATTATGAGCTATTACTGCTCATTACGCTGTTAGGCAGATGACACCTAGATTTACTGAACTAATGGTGATGGGGGTGGAAGAACCTTTCTTTTTAGATACATGAGTGATCAAAAAAGAGAGCTAAAAAGTCTTTGAGATGAGAGGAAGAAAAAGAGGTATTGAAAGAAATATTATACTTTCCAACTCAAAACAGTGATACCAAATCATGTACACCATTCGGCATTATGTGTACACATCCCTGTTACATTCATCTTCCTCTGTTTTTCTCCCTGCTAAGCTCTAGAAACCATATATCTCAACTACTAGAAACAACAATGAATCTAAGCTAATCAGAAGAATAATTCCAATATTACTGTTCTATTTTCTGTGTGCCATCCCTCATGCAATGACACATTTCACTTTGGTGACTTACTTTACTGGTACAATTTCAAATAGCCTTAGGCATTACAATTTAATTATTCTCTAAAACAAAAATAGAAATATTGGCATAGGCAGTTTCTGAAAATAATATCAAGAGCTATACAGCAACAGGACTGTCTGGAAAAACTATTCAATTACATATTTGCTTTTTCCCATATCTATTAACGCAAATAATGTACCAATTTAGAGTTTGAAAACATTTGCCAGAAAGAAGTAGCAAACAACGTTTGTCCCATAAAAACTTACAACACAGTTGCGAAGGGGCTAAATTGCTTAAATAACAGTTATCAACATTGTCATTTTTTTCAACCATCATTATTTAATTTTTAAAGACTTAAGTGACTTATTCTGGGGTGAAATACATGACTAGCTATGGTATTTGATTTAGTTTCACTGGAAATTAAGCTTTATTTCACTTGAAATTAAGCTTTTTTTATGTGAAGGATGGGAGACTAAACAAAACTTCCTGAAAAATAGATGGAATATAATGCCAAATTTTTGGTTTCTCTTCTATTACTGCTCCAAATGTATGTAAGGATACAGCATGCTCTGGCTTTCAGGTCTATACAGGTCCTTTATTAACTTCCCTGTGTGTCACACAATTCAACACAGCACTCGAGCTCCTTGACAAGAAACCCTGGAATAGAGTCTCTGAGGGTGGACTGTACTGCAATAGCTTTAAGTATTATGCACTCACCAGTGTGAAGTGCCTAGTATAAGCTGGAGGATCAAGGGAAAGGAAATGCCATTCCTATCTGTTATTTGGTGTAGAACAAGAAAGAAGCAAGTAATAATCTTTCCCCTCATGGTTTCCACTCAGCTGTGTACAGGCAGTCAGCAAGGCCAATGTTCACTGGCTGAGAAACAAAACAAATGCGATCAAGATGAAAGTGTGGAATGAGAAATGTTATATTAATCTGTCTGTTGCATCCCAGAAACCAGATATTTGGACTGTACTTAGCTAGAGTATTGGGAGTCTCAGAGTCATAAGCCCCATCCATCTCTCTGTAATGAACCAAAGAGAAAGTCATAAATGAATTGGTCAGGTATAATTAACAAATGGATAAATAATATGCAGTGGTATTGGTACAATCTAGGGTAGTTTTAACAATCTGTGTATTTCCAATATTATCTCTTCTGCTGAGAAACAGTTGTAAAGGGCACTAAAAAGTTTTTTTTCAGCTACAACAAGCCAAAATGGTGTATCACAATGTTACGATACAACATGCCAGCTCAAACTCACGGTGTGTCAGTCCTTTCCTGCTAGCCAAATTTTCAGTGGTGGCAATCTCTAACAGATTGAAATGGAGTTGTTCTGTCAGTAACAACAACTTGTATCATCTTTAGGTGGATAGCATCATGACAGAAGCAATGTAACATTTAAATATAAATAAATATAAATAAATACACATTCTGACTTAATTTCCTAATTGCTGTTGAAAGAATCCTCTGAATAGCTTTTTGTTCTTGACTGGGCATTGTCTGATGGCTAATCCTGCACCAATAAATATGATCTAGTGCTTTCATTATGATTGAGAATTATATTGCCAGATGTCATGAATGCAGTGGACAATTACATCACATTATAAATATGGGGCTTGATCCAATACAATTAAAATTAATGAGTTGCTTATTGCCTGAAATTTGCTAGAATCAAGGCCATAATTAAAAGATACGGTCACACTTTTAAAAGCAATCTGTATATTTGTGAAATATCTATTCATAGTACGTGATAATCTTGCAACTATCTTGTACATAAAAAAGTCAGTATGGGTGTAGCTTTAACTGAAAAAAATTGTTTTCGATGATCAGGTTTTGTTTCTTTAAAAACAGACCATTTTTACTATTGTGACCCAGTAAAATACTACAAAGGCTTTATTTAAAGATAATCAAGAACAGGAAACTAATTTTCCAGTAAGCGTCTTTAGAATTAGTAATATTTCTTTTACAACTGATAGGTAAAATAACTATGGTCAAGTTGAAATCACACTTCTTCTGCACTGAGATTCAAAAGGGAAAAAATATTTATTTTTCCAGTTTCCTTAAGAGCAAACTTTTACTGTTTTCTTCACTGTCTTCTCCAAGACTCAGATTCTATAAACATCTATTATACATTAATTTTATACATGTAAGCAATCTAACTGCAATGAGTAGAACTACTCATATTTATAGTTAATCAGGAACAACAGAAATAACGAGCGGTTATAGAATCACAAAAGCTATTCTAGCAACAAAGACCAGGTGTACCGAAAGAAAGGAAACATCAAGCTCATGGGTAATTAAAGGGTCTAGATTTTCTGCTATACTCTTTCTGTTTGTTATGCTCTTGAGATAGTCTTCCTTCCATCTCGAATTGTCCTCTTACTTCAGACTGATGTGGAACTATGGTACTGTCACTGACATATCTTCAGAGTTGTACCATTGTAAGTGAGAGAAAAATTTAGCGTAAAGAAATTTTTAAAAGCTTTTACTCGGGTGTTATTAGAGAAGGATCTTGAGGTTACCCACATCAGCCGGAATGTGACAATGTGCTGTACGTTGAAGAGCACTGGATGAGTGTTGCCCTCAGGAAGGAGCAATGTGCAAATGGCACAGCTTCAGATCTGAGAGGACAGTTAATTGTGTTTGGGAAGTCCAAGTGAAAAAGAAACTTAAAAAGAAGTAGCCATCTTTCCAAAGGGATGAATGAGTAAAAGAAAACGGAAATTATAATGCAGGAGAACAGTTGGGTATAGCAGGAAATGTAATTTTATCTAACTGAATTAAAAGAAGCATTGAATATTTTTTTTAAGTTATCACAAAACATACAATTTCATTCCTGGTTTTAAGTCATTTCATATATTATTATTATTTTCAAGACCATCAATGTTGTTCAGTATTTGATATAAATCCATTTCTACAGTGCTATGTGTTAATGATCATAGTACTTTAAAGAAAATATTTCATAAACACATTTAAAGTTCCTTTAAATTACACAAATTACTAAAACACCTACATTCTCCCTTTCCTTTCCTTTGGTGTGCCACAAGAATGTTTGCTAGCATGGCATAAAATAAGGACCTGTGAATTTTATACTGCAGCGAATAACTGATTGTTTGTCCTGCTGAGTGTTAGTGCTGACCCAGGTAGCAGTGTTTTATAGTCTGAAGATCAAAGTGCAGCTTACCCATCAAAATCACATTCCAGCCTCTGTTTATTACTCTCTTAACCTTTCATCTGTACTTAATGTGCTTTACACAGCACTGAAAAATAAAAAAAAAAATGTTCAGAAAGCCCTGTTTTGGTGAGTGATCTTTATTTCTTGACTTACAGTATTAACAAGTTCTTTGCTTTTCTTGAAATTCTTCTGACATTAAAATTACTATGGTATTCCTTCTGAAAAATGAGTGACTTGATACACAAAATACATTTTCTGCTTTCCGAAAAAAAGTACTTCAATTTGCTTGATTCGCCTTAGTGATATTTATGTTAAAGAGTTGGTATTAATGAAAACACTTAACGAAATAATGAGGTTTATGACTAGCATTGGTTTCTCTTTTTCATATTCTTTTAAAACTGACATCATTTTAGGAGGATTTTTTTAAGGAAATGCAGCAAGTAATATCAGATATATGTAAACACTCTCAAGGGAAAACAAACAAAGCCATTTATTAGTTGTATTCTTACAGAGAAGTCCCCAAAGATGTCTTTAAAACAGCCTTCTAGATTCTGCAAGTTGTTAAGCACGGGACATTTAACCTGCTTTTTGCAACTGCTTCATTCCAAAGCATTCCACTACTTGCATTTACTGAGAAGCTGCTATTAAAAGTACCTTCAATCTACGTTATACATGTCAATTGCAGAAAGCTATTAGCTGTAATTGGCAATTTAACTTTTTTTTTCCTTTTGCTGCTTTTAGTGTATGATCAGCTTCCAAAAAGTAAGGGTTTAGAATTTCACTAATGTACCCAAAGCGACATATTCACCCATGGCATAGGCAGTTTTTAGTTAAGATATTTGTCTTCATCCACCTGTGATTTTTGAATATGTGTCAAGAGATGTGAAAAAATACGTGCTCAGGAATTGCCAAATTGTGTGGAAAAGGAACAGTGAGATGAGTGACAGCACAGAGGAAACATCCTGGCATGATGAAAACAAAGGAAAAAAATAGGATTCCATACAGGTCAGTGGTTGGTAGGCTGAACCCAAATAACTGGCATCAAACTAAAACAAGCCAACATTTCATGGGTATAGGTACAGCTTACACTGGATCCTTTCCTAAAAGGAAAAACAGGCAAAGAAGGGAGAGAAAAAGTAGTCTTCCATTCGCTTATAACTTGCAGACAGTCTTTAGGAGTCCTGAAAGTCAGGAGCTCCTTTCCAGAAAACTCAATTTCCAACTGAAAATGCTGCAGCATAAGACTTCACTTGATCTAACCTGTGACCATGTGATTCCTCAGCCTCCAGCTTTTAATTTCTGGGTAATACTAGGATAAGTGCAAGGTTTACCAAAAGAGCTTGAAAGGCTTAGCTTAAGTGTGAAAAAGGTTCAGCATCTCTGCTTTGGACGCAAGCCACTGTAAAGTTTGCAGGAGACAAATCATTATCTCTCACCGCTGGACTGTCAAAACAGAGCTAGTTTACTCCATGGGGTGGTAGAATAAGTAATCCTTTCTATGCCTGAAAGCCACAGTCTGAAACTATAGCAAGTGAAAGTAGATGATATATCTACTCATGTCAAAAAAGGTAGTAGTGTGGTTATTGCTTTGCAGAAAAGCATTTTTTTTTTTTTTGCCTAAGACAACTATAATGGGCTAATTAATTTTCATGAGAGTCCAGTCTATACAGAGACAAAGTTTGCAAGGATCATCAGGACAAGATCAGGCAGACATCTAGAGAAGTCATCTGCCCCCTCTTAGTACTTGGTATCCCGCTGCTATGCCTTCAGATCACAGAATCACAGCCTTGAGGGAGCAGGGACTTCTGGAGATTGCTTAGTCCACCACGTCTGCTGCTTAAACCAGAGCCAACTACAGCTGGTTACTCAGGACCGTGGCCAGGTGGGGTTTGAATGTCACCAGGCACTGGAGACTCCACAACCTCTCTGGGCAACCTGTTCCAGTGTTTGACAACCCTCAGGGTAAAGAAGGTTTTTCTTACTGGAATTTCCTGTATAATTGGTGCCCGTTGCTGTTTGTCCTTTTGCTAGATACCACCAAGAAGAGTCTGGCTCTTTTTTTTGGAAGAATCTCCCTCATTCTATATAAACTTAAATTGAAGCTAGTGAAAACCAACCCCCTTCTTATGCTTGTTTTTATTTCTTTTGGCTTCCTGCATATTGCTTACTTGGCAGTGAGAAGTTAAGAACCATCTTCTGAATATGTTTCTGCTGGGTTCTGCAACTTTGCAGGATGAGATTAACAACAAGTAACTATTAGCGCACATTAATTGTCACAAGTAATTTTGTTTCTTTCAGAATGAGATTGATCATCTTTACCTAATTTGTGCAGCTCTCCAGGGAGAATACAGTGAGGAACCACAGAGAATGTGATGGAAAAAGCTTTTAAAGGACTCAAAAGTTTTAGCACTAAAAGACTGACTAAGCGCTTGCATAAATGAAAAGTGCAGTCTCATGACAAAAGCTCTCCTCTGTATAGTCAGACAAAGGAACTGGGTTTATCTATTTCCATCATCCAAATGCCAGCATTCAGTCATTAATGGAAAAATAACCTACTTGGGCTCATTTTTCAAAATTATTTTGTTGGAGGGTTGTAAGAGAATCACATAAAAGCAGAGAAAGCCCCACATACTACTAGTGCAATATTGAAAATTTGTCCAGAGTAATTCTGGAACATTGTGAAGACTTCAACAGTGGTGAGCCTCAAAGGTGCTTGCAAGAACAGGAATAAGAGAGAAAACCAAATACATAGACCCAGTTTTCTTCGGTGCTCTAGGCAGCAGAAACAGAATCTCTACCTCTTTCAGAGGCACTGCACCAAGTGGTTCTCCTACAGATGCAACATGCTATCATCACCGATTCTTTGGTACAAAACAGGTAACATTTCCTATTTGTGGTTGGTCCTAGTAAAAATAGATAAGGTTCTAGCAAAGCTGATTATTCCTGATGACAGCTGCTTGCCACCATTTTGCAAGAGGGCCTGCTCTATGGTAATCTGGCACTGGAAGTGGTTACAAGACAACATTGTCTGCAAGAGGAGGGCTTTCTTCAACGTCCTTAAGATTAGCCAGACTTTTTCTGACCCTCAGCTGCATCTTTGATACACTAGAGCCAAGTAATGCTATTTTTTTTTTCATATTTTGTATGTCTGAAGAAAAAAGGTTAAAACTGAGCATGAATTCTAGATAATACTTTTTTCAATTTATCAGTTCCGCTACACCTACTGAATATACTCCTGTTCGTAAATTTGTTTGCACACAGTACTTTCAGGAGAAACTTATCCACAAAAACCTCTGCTGCCATGACTGAATTTGAACCACAGATCAAAACAGTACCTATGAAATATTTATAAAAAGAAACCAGCCAAAAACTATACAGAAAAAAACAACATTATGTGCTTATGGAGGGGAAAGAAAAGGAAATGGATGCATCATTTTAAAGCTATTTAAGGATACAACCTTTAATTTCAAATTGTGATCGCCACTTCCATAACATTTAGCTTAGAGACAACTGCAAAGGTGGAATTCAGGCACTACCACAGATGTTGAATTTTGTGGTTGCTGAAAAAGGCAGATAGTCTCTTGTCATTTATCAATAACATTTTTAAAGCACATCTTCAGCTGGAGCAAACCCACATTAGAAAAGATCTATATTAGCAAGGCAAGGTAGATGGCAAGTGAATTCTTTTCTATTAGAAGGAAAATATATTAAATAGTAAGTACATTTCCATTTTAAGTTATCTTTTTAATATAAAATCAAGAATCTAGTGATAAACAAAATCCAAGCAATGTGCATCCAAACAGCTATTAATTACAACAGGAGAAACTTAACAATGAAATGGTTTGTAAGCTTTGAACACGTGGGATGTGCAAAGCCCATGGAGTGTTAAAAGAGAAAATTTTAAATTATCAGAAAGAAATAGTGAAAAGAAAGTTAATACTCCTTTTATTGTGAACATTTCCCTTTCAGTCTACTGTAAATTAGCCTTCCTAGTTAAGGACTATATAAAAGCGAAAGGAAAATATTTTGAGAATTTTTTTGAAGAGGCATGTAATAATAAAGTGAGTAATTATAATAGCATTAGGATGCTCAGGAGTGTATTTTACATGGTCATTAATATGGTTCATGGGTAGCTGAAAGCACATGGCCTTTGGCCTCATGCCTCACAACACACATGGGGCATGCATTAATGGCTCTGTAAAGTACACCCTATTGCATCTCACTGCTTTAATAAAGCCTTACAGATGAAATGCAAAACCTTTTTCAGTTGAGCTAGAGTATTTTGCTACTGAAAAGAAAATTTCAGTCATAGAAGCAAATCAACTAATGTGCAATAAATTGTACCCACAAGTAGAGATGGAAACAAACTTTTTTTGGAAGAAATTAATTTATCTGTACGTTTCCTGTTGAAATCAGTGCTTACCAAACTCATGAGATATTAGAACTTAAGTAAGGAAAACAGGTTAGGGATATGTTTGCCTTTTCTATTTTAAATGATTTGGAGCTATATGGCACTATGCCTCTTCTTTCTTTATATTTTGTACTTCTGTATTGAACACTTTATTATCAGTTAATAAGAAAAGTAAAGAATTTTTTCAGCATACCTATGTACGTAAGATCCCTCAACTGAAATCCTGGTGGAAAGTGCTGAGAAGATGAACAAATTATAATGAATGTCGGAGATTTCATAAAATCAAACATTCAAGAGCTGGCAGAAAAATACAGCAAAAATAATTTTTAAAATCAGTAGAATTCCTGAATGTGTAGTGAGTCTCTCAGAGAAAGTCTGCTCACCTCTTTTCGATTCTATTTAGAATCTTGACACAAGAGTGAAAAATTACTGCAGAACAATGAAAAACCTCAGTAAGTTTTATTTCTGTCTTGCTTCTCATTTTGAGCAACAATAGACCCCCTGAAACATGGAGAAGATATTTCAAATACTTAATTACGATATAGAAGTAATCTTTCTTTTTTCAAAAATATATTTAGCTTGCAACATATACAACGCAAGAGATACTCAAAATACTTCTACAAATACATTGGTATCTATAATTTATATTTGCTTGAAGGCAATTTGCATACTAAGGGATGTTAACAAATACACATAATTTCCTCTGGCCTTTCATAGGCCTTCATCTAGCAGTTTTTCATGTAATAATGTATTCAAATTCACTTTTCACCAAAAAAATATTTATTTGTCAGTACATTGTGGGATGTAAAAAATCAGTATATCAAACAATGCAGTTTTCTATATGTTCTCTGTTGGAAAGAAATGCAAATAGCTAAATTTTACTGCAGAATTTTCTATGTTGGTTAAGGCAGGCTTTTACATATAGATCACCCATTAAATAGGAGTAAAAATTTAGGACCCTCTCTTGCCAGTACTGCTGCCAAGAGAGTTTTGGTCCTCTAGATCTATTGTTTGTGTTACTCTGTTGAACCATTAAAAAGTGCTGTTACAACCTTAAAATACAGATCTTGTTCAATTGATTCAAAAATATCATGAGGTATTATGTCAAAGAAATATCAGAACAGTATTTGAGCTAGTACCTATATATGTAAACTAATTTGCACACGAAAAAACATAAAACTTGAGCAATTTTATGCATTTGAAATGTGTGAAAAATGAGAGCAACATTTGCAATGGAAATCCCTGTCAAGTTATCTATTGCTTCCAAAGCCCCACAGTATACAGAAGTGCTTCATTTAAGCTTCAGAAAACTTAGGACTATTTTAATACATGTAATTAAATGCAATGAATTGGGAATTCAGAAGTATACTACCTACTTGTCCTGCTACTTCTATCAGAAGTGTCAAAAGAATCTTCATTTGCCTTTTTTCTGGGCATGAATTACAGCACTGTAAAACTCAGGAGTGAAGAGTGCCCAGCCCACAAAGACTGGGCACAGATCTAACCTAGATGCTGACCTGTAGTGTATTTCTTAATGTCTTCCTGCCTTGGTTAAAAATCAGCATGTTGGAAACTCAGAGGATTATTTCCGTGTTGGACTGCCCTGCAGTGAGATACAGATTGTATAAAAATCTTAATTTATCCCCACCTCTCGGCTTGCAGTCAGACAGATCCTTTCCTGGGAAGTTCGGCATCCTGGCAAATGCAGCGCAGCATAAATTCTGTTTGCTTCTAAGGATGAGGCCAAATCTGGCTTCCTGACAGGTCTCCCATCACAAGACAACCAAAGGCTTAGGACAGTGTTAAGTATGTAATACAAGTTATTTTGTATACCTGAAACATTTGTAATACTGTAGATTAGAGGTTTTGCACACGGATCAGTGACGGTGTAAAAGTAATTCGGTCAGATATTACTTAGAGGAAAGTGGAGGTAGCTACACATAGCTAGATCATAAAATTACAAATAACTTCATGTAGGATAATAAGATCAAAGGTTTTGATATTTTTTTGTGAGGCAGTAAGATGTCTATAATTTGTCTTCAGTGAACACTTTCTTTCCTATTTTGCAAATATTATCATGTTGAAGTTTATTACGCTCTCAAAGATAAATCTGCTATTTGGAAAAACTGGAATACTTTTATTATATGATTAAATATTGATCAAGGGAATTTATCTTACCAAAAAGTAATTTCTCTTGACAGAAATGACACAAACTGCACTTATGCCAAAATGAATAGTTTTAAAGTTTGTTATTTGTTATTTTTCTGTTTACCAAAAAAGAAGTCTAGTGACAAACATTAGAATAAACCTGTTATTTAAAATGTACCTGTACCAAGATAGAAACCTATTCAATGGCATAAAAAAAAAAGAGATGTCTTTGTGCCCTAAAAAACAGAGAACCGGGTGTGTATCCATCTATCCAAGCAGATGGATAATGTCAATTTGCTGTGCTAGAAAAAGCACAAATAGAAAAGAAACGGTTCATTTTAAAAGTGCACTATATATTCAGGGTTCCCATTTCATAAATATCTTGCCTGCTGCGCACTACAGTTGACCCTTTAAACATATCTAGTCAATAACCTATTGTTTACCGCAAGCCCATTTTGTCATTTTGATGGTACAGATTCAAGTGTGGCAATCTTCCTTTCTCTGCTTCACTGCATACATGACTCCCTTTGGCTGGTACCATCTCACAAAAAAGCCAGTAAAATGTCATTAATTACAGCAAGTTTGAGATCTGAATGCTAATTCTATTAATGGACCTATGAAATTAGGACACTGTAAATCGAGATGAGATGCTTGGGCCTCCTGCAAACTGGGTTGACCTGAGGTTACCTGCTACATTAAATAAGAATTGTCTTAATACATTTTTAGAATTCTAAGTATGTGTAAATCAGACCTTGTGAAGTACACGACCAGAGGGAATAGATAACTGCAGTACGCTTTCTATCTTAACCTCTCCTATTTATCTAGCATCAAATTCATTTGAGTGCTTCATACCAAGAAACAGTGATGCCCAAGGCTAAGGTGGGATCAGATAAGGCCTTCTGGACACTTTCCATACTGTGTAACCCTAAAATATTAAAATTTCATTTATAAGCAACTTAATATTCATTTATCTGAAGGAGACTTGTTATGAAGCTGCCAGGGGTCCCCAAAAGTGTTTCTAAATTAACATTCTCTGCATGTTCTTCCAATTCAGAAAACATAAATGAATGATTTTTGACTGCACATTTTGATGTGTTTTGCTGTTAATTTCCTATCTTTACTTGCAATGTAACGTACTTTTAATTAGGCAATAATATATAATCTTCTATTCATCTATCATTTTTACTCAAACATGTTAGGAAATGGGTAATAGAAAAAAGGCTCATCAGAGACCCTTTGGTGGTGCAGCAAAGCTGGAATAAAATACCATCTCCTGGCAGTACCTTTAAGGTTTCATAAAAAGATAATGGATGTGCTTCTCACTGACACTAATGATCAAACATTTTCCCAGTTTTACTGGATATTAAATTGTGAACTATAAAAGAAAACCCCACAGTCTAAGCAATGTAGGAAAAATAATCTTGCTACATTTTTTATCTCCTTTGATATCTAACTAACATAAACCTTCTTATTCCACTGTTACTTTCACTGAAAAGTCACTATGCCACGAGTGAGTGATGCTTACATTTACTAAAGTGAAGAGGCTTATATTCTGGAGAAAAGGCAACTCTCCAGGTTGCAGAATAGGAACAGGATAGGTTATATATACAAAAATACTTAAGTGACACAGGACACTAATTCATCACAATATCTTTATGAAGTTGACTAAAGCTTTTTGTAATCTGACATGAAGCAATTTTTGAAAGGGTTATATCTAAATTTTATATGATTTTGAAATGTATTTGAAAGATAGTTTCTGTTTAATATTTTCAGTAGCATTACCATGATGTCAAAATAAAGAGGCAAGGCAGCAAAAAAACCCCTCAAACTGTGTGATGGGAAAAATACAAAGTAAGTAATTACCAAAATAAAGATCAATCAGTTTGACAAATTAGATTAACACTGAAAAAAACAGATCTAATTTGAAAGCACTGGAAAAAAATGGTATGTTTTTCTATTTAGAAAGAGAAAAATATCAAAAGAAAACAAGACAATGCCTTCTGGTCAATCACAATGGAATTAGACTCCCGAAATAGGCAGGTACTTCCAAATTGTTCTGAATTAGTTTTCGTTATAACATATTCTCATCTCTGTGTTCCATACTGCAAATGGTCAACTAGATAGTTCTTCATCCCATGAAAAGGTACACTAGGCTACATTCTAGAATTACTATGATAAGGGGAACATGCTTACGTGCATAAACTTACTCATAAAGGAAAGCTTGTGCATTATTTTTTGCCTGTTGGGAATGTGCAATGTCTTCTGAGAGAAAGATGGATAATCGCAGAAATGCTGGGCTTGGCCCAGATTGCCCAACAGTTACTGCAGGGCTGTATCCTTATATTTCACGTACCTCCTCAGCCAATAAGATATTGCTGGTTGCCACGATTCTGCATAGAAGCAATACGTACATTCAAACCTAACGTATTTTCCTAATGTATTGTGTCACACAGCAACAAAACATGTTAAGGCATAATAAAACTTATCCTCTGTCACTACATTGTCCATAAAGCTCTAACAGTCATTAACAAAAGTAGGAAAGGGCTTTTGCAACAGTATTTTTGCTTTGTTCTGTTTTCTTTCACTATTCTGAGTTTTATTTTACATGAATGTTGCAGCTCAACGTAGCCAGCTGACACAACACACTACTGAAAAAAATGAGATTTGGGCTGGAAAACACAACAGACCTCGTCTAAGAATAGCTTTTCTCAGAAGAAGCTCTGTGCACGAGTAGCAATTTTCCAGTACCCTTTTTCCTCATTGCATCATTTCAAATTATGGGTAGCTAGGCTCTGTCTCAAGGGGAAGCACTGTACTTATGAGCCCCATTGATTTCAGTGCAGTTATTTGGGAAATAATGTACTACTAAGAATAAGGATATCAGGTCTTTCAAACAGTGTGCAGCAGTGACTTTACTTTCAGCATTAAAAGTACAAACTGGCCAAAAAATCAAAAGTGGCAGAATACCTGGATAGGTGTTTTCTACTCAGTAATCCCAGTCGATATCCTCTAACTAAAGGGTGACGATACAAATACAAGACTAAATGACTGCAGAGGTTCCTATACCCTCCTCAACAGAGAAAATTGCTTATAATTAAAGAAAGCGTAACCAAGACAATCTCACTTATGGGTGTGCTTCCGTTTTGTCATAAATTAAGGTCTTACAGTTAGAGAACATTTGCCTTCCCAATGCATACATTATTTAGAATGCCAAATAGCAAATACAAAATACATACAATTTTTCCTTTTTCTTTATTACCATCTTTTAACCCAGACCTTTGGAATGACAATTTACTGTTTCTGTAGCGGAAACCACTGCGTCCTAAAGAGCAAAAAATGGGAAATTTAAAGCAGTGCTTAACCTAGAGATTCCTGTGAATCATTCTTCCATCCCCCAGTTCAGTTTGTGAGCTGCATTAAAAATGTTTCTTCCAGTTCTATTAAAGTCCTGTGGTTAAAAGATAATCAAGAGCAAGAAGTATAAATTAATAAAATGAAGAAATGAGTACGCAGTTCACATAAACCAGCTCTCTCCTTTCTCTCCCCTCTTGAGAGCAAAAGGGGTAGCAGCTAATGATGACTCAAAGCATTCTCCGTTTCTAAATAAACTTTTCAGAAGAAAGAACATAGAAAACAGCACTGGCAGTATTAAATCTGCCTAACATGATCTCTTCTGGATGTTAAATAGACTCTTTTTATAATCCTTTTACGTTTCTTTCATGAAATTTAACTAAAAAGCTCCTGCTTTTTACCAGTTGGAGATATTATAAATATTATATATATATTATATTATAAATAAACATTTGAAGACTCAAATTAGTTGAGTTCAAAATCCGAACTTGTATTCATCTGTCCTTTCCTAAAAACAAGCCATAAAAATATATCTGCACTTACTCCTATGCTGTCCTTCAATGGTATTAGAACACTCACGCAGTATTCCTCACTAAACAAGACTGCTTGCACAAGACTTGCATTTAAAGAGAATCTAAAGAAGATATAAATAGTCTGTTTCCAACAGCTTCTTATTCAGTAGTCCCTGATTTTCCAGGGCAAACAGTTCTCTTTTCTATCTTATCTTTATCTAAGGAAAGATTCTAACAGACTTTCATTCTCAGACTTGTTTCAAAGACAAAATTGGGCCCCAGAACTCACTAGGGTTTTGTTTGGTTTTTAAATGCACTTGCTCCATACTTCTTTATTTTTTGTCACTGTTTTCTCTTTACCAAATGTGTTTCACTTTTAAGAGATTTCTAACATTTTATTTAGAAGCAAATCTTGCATCTCCATAAAATGCAGGTCCTCAAGTAGATTAATCTATAGGACAAAGGTTGTCTGAACTCAGAATAAACAGAAAAATAATCTGAGTTGCACCAAAAGCTGTCTACTGTGGACTTAATAATAATAGTACTGTAAGGAATCTAATATCACAGCACATCCTCCCTTCCCATCACTATTGGTCTGGAAGAAAATGATGCTGTTGCAGCTCTAAACATTTATTTAACCGGCTTCCTTGTTAAGAAATGTCACAGTATGAATCTTGGTAAAGCAACAGCAGAACTCCTAGGACTTGCATAGATCGTCTATATTAAGATATACATCCACAAAGATCGATTAAAGAAACCCAGACCGACAAAGGTCATATGAAAATGAGAACATAGAACTTATTTTGTCCCTACATCATCTTATGTGGAAAAAAAATCCCTATGTTGCTTCTCCCTGTACAGCCAGGCATTTTACACTGCAGTGAAGTGAGATCTAGGTGTCCCACAGGCAATGGACCGTGAGGCTGAACCTCTCACCTCATGGGATGTGATCAGATAAGGGAAGCTGAGAATTTGCCAACTGTGTATTTGTAAAACCTCATCTTATTTAATGTGATGGCAAAGGGTAACATTCTGCTGAACAGTGATGAACAAGACTTTCAAAACAGCAAAAGCAGAAGTTGATATCTAGTATGGTTATGCAAAAGTTCTACTCTGAGGCTATCTTAAGACCAGGAAACATAAAGGCAGAAAAAATGCCAGCTGTGCAAATTTTCTTTTTTGATGACTAGCGTGTTTCTACACTACCTATTTAGCGATATGTCATCATTATTTATTCAATACATGACAGATAGGCATTGTACCAGATACAAAATATATGAATGACTGCTACATGTAGCTAACAGGTGCATTTATTTTACTAAGAAAACCCTGCAAGCCTGATATAGGGTTATTTCAGTTAGTTTGAAAGTAATTTCAAGTATTCATACCAATCACTGGATTCTACTGTGAGTTTTAGAGGTTTTACTGTAATAGGTCCCACTTAAAAGAAAATTAGTTCTCTGCCCCTTGAGGCTCTGTAAAGACCACAAAGTCCGAAGAGCCACAAAAGCTCGAACACAAATGAAATCCTCCTAAGCTCAGTAAGATGTTAGCAGTGGGTTACCTCAGGGATCAGTGTTAAATTACAAGTGGAAAAGCCATTACCATGAACGAAGGTGAATTAATTTTCATCTTTCAAGCAACTAGCCCTTGCAAACACTGCAACTACATGTGATTTAGGAATTAGACTACATAATTTACAAAAATAAACAGTGCTGCTGGATAACGATACTGTATTACTGGACAGAATACCCTACTGGCATATAATATAAATAACTGTTGTTTGAAACATCAAAGACGAGAGCGCTGGTATAAAAATAAAATGTTGATTAGAGGCACAGATTACAGATTATTAACTGCTGCACTAATATGTGCCAAAGGACTTGAAGTCGCTATATAAATTAGAAGACAGGAGGAGGGAGAAAAACATACAAAATATCAGAACTTCCTTGCTTAAAGAAGTACATCACAAATGAAACTTCCAACCGGATACTAAGGAGATAAATCCAGCAAAAATAGTTATGATCTTTCTGGAAATGATTCAGTCCCTTGTAAAACACAACCATAGTAGACTAAGTTTCAAAATCTAAAGTCAAAATCCATTGCCTCCCCCCAAAATGAAAGTGTATTCAGATGTCAAATTTTTAACAAAAATGAAACTGTTGGAAGAAAATTACCCAGATGAGCAAACCAGAACCGATGAATTTGGGGATCATGCTAACTGAATTCAAAGCACAAAGAAACAGAGCAATGATGAAATAAAGTGATCACACAAAAGAAAACCAGAATAGCAGACATTGCTAATGCCCACAAATTGAAAATAAAGTTGACTGGTCTTCAGAATCAACTCACTGCTATGAATGACACCTGGCTTATCACACTGCTTCAGATGTTACACGGAATACCCTTATTCCGAAGTTACTGTCCTGAGCTCCGTAACATCCCAGATTCAAACTCCTGCTTTCAGGAGTCTCAGCATGCAACATTTTGGTAGAATATGCAGAAGAAAAAAACCCAACAGTCATATTGTCTTAAGAGCTAGCAAACTTGTATCATGAATGTGACTACACTGAACAAATAGCGAGTATAATTTTTTAGAAATACAAGCTACTAGAGGGATACCGCACAGATCTACCAACAGCATCAGCTTATCCTATTTGAAACAATCAAAAGTAACTCAATTCACTCTCTAATTACGCCTAGAAATGAAATACTGGAGGTATTTGAATTATAATAACGCTTTTCAAAATCACAGTGAAGCACAAAACAAATAGGTAAAAAGTATAGCTCTTATTTAATAATGTTTTCATAACCTCCTTAGCTTTTTCAAAGTATGAAAAAATCATGGTAATCAAAACTTAGTCTGTTTCTTCCAACAGAAAACGCTATTGTCTATGACTTAACATTTTACATAAAAAAAAAAAATATCTAATTTGCCTGTCTATGTAAGTAAAGTAAAACATCACTGTTATTCACAGAAAAAAAAAAAAAGACCTCTTCTGTCTGGACAGCTGAGCAATAGGAACACCTGTTTCATACCACTAAAAGCATGACAGCAGGTTCTTCTAGAAAATACTTGCAATGCCATAGTATTTCATCCCCAAAATACAAACCTTTGATTTGACAAAGAAAACAAAAACAATTGTTGTTGTTCTTTTGCTTGTTTTTTTGTTTTGTGGATTTTTTTCTTTTTAAATACATTCTCACGTATAACATGAATTGTATTGCAGATAGCAGGGATTAATGGAAAGCTGAAAGCTTCTTACCAAGTACCCCAAGGCGATAGTTGACTGTGATGACTATCACATTCCCATAACTTGCTAGAACACTGCCATCATATAAATTTCCAGTGCCTTCCATGTAGGACCCTCCATGAATATACACCATCACAGGCTTAGGTCCCCCACTGTCCCGAATGTCTGGAAAAAACATTAAGATACATTTTATCTCAAGAAAGAACCAAAAAAAATACATGCAATATTTAATTTTTTTTAGTGAGGTTATTTTTCTTGAAGTGTTTCTCAAGCAACGTCTTTTACCTAAGGAAAAGGGCAGGTGGGCATAAGTGTTTCTTTGTGGCTTGCTTGTAACTAAAGTTCATTTTTTTGGAAACACTTGTTGGCCTCAGAAAAGCAGAAAGGAATCGAAAATGGTAACATGTTTGCTCAAATGCAATGGGACAGTGATCTGATTCTGTTCCTGATGAATTTGACATAAAATGTCTACTAGCATCAGCGTGAGCTCATCTAGGCAAAGCCTGAACACTTCTGAAAGCTCAGTCCATCTTTTTGTTCACTTAGCTAAAGGTGCTTCCCCATATTAAGATTAACAAGATTTCTGCTCATACATAAATTGTTGATTGTTGCCAGTACAGTAAGATCAATAATTTATAAAAAGGGTGTATAAACAGCTGTCTTTTGATAGGTCTGAAGTCCAAGTTTTCAAAAAGTAGTTGGAAGCTGTTTAACACTTAGACTTTAAATGGATATTATTTGTAACCTGGGTAGCCTGAAGTTTAAGGAGCATGGGTACGTCTTTTACTAAACTGTGAAAAAGATCATATGTTATATTTGAAAAAATAGCTGCCTGGACCAACGTTTATAAGTCCCCACTCTGCGTTCTCAAAAGTGACAACGAATGCAGGTAACAATTTTAAATCTTAGAAGCTCTGTCATTGTCTCAGACAACAAAATTAGATATTGACATAGTGTTTTGAGTTTCTTTTTAATGAAGATATTGCTTTGGTTATCCCTCCGTCCCCCCCCAAATAGTCCTATTTGCAAATTGATGCATGTACTCTGAATAAAATTTTGAACATCCAAACGCCACTGCTCCTTGTGAGGAAAGTTGTTCTTAAGTACCAATTTGCAGCAACAGTTAATGGTGGCTTAATGTGTTTTTTAAAAGGATTCTTTCTGTTGGACTGGAAAGAAATCAGCTAAGGTATAAATTTAAAGTTTTACATCTGGATTAAGTTGTATTTTAAGGTCATTTACTAGGTGCCTGAGTCTTTTTTCACTGCCCAAGTCATAATATTGCATTCTAATAGCCCCTAAAAATCAAGAAAGGCAATAGCAAGAGAGCATATGAAAACTTCCCAAGGAGGAACTGTGCTGCATATTCTGATTTGAAGACATTTTTTGTCATTCTGACAGTATGCAAGTGACTTCTCTGATTACCTACTTCAGCATTTGAAGGAACCTCAGTTGTATTGTTTACTCCTTTGATTTAGAGGAATCTTAGTTAAGAAGCTTTCAAGTAAGCTCTCTGTAGAATGTTTGAATAATTTCTGAAGCACTGTAAAGACAACTAGGTGAGGGCAGTTACACTAAAAGATCTGCTTTTTGAATTTGCTGAAAAAGACCAGCACAGATTTGTCTGTTTATAGAAAGTCAGTTGCTATTATTATTTTGATATTGATTATAATTTGAAGAAAATGCCAGAACAGTCAAAATCAGAAATTGGATCTTCAATATTGGAAGTACTAGAACAATCAGTTGTTCAAGACCAAAAGGATGATGAAAGGTTGTGCATGAAATTGCCTGTATTGCTTTCCTTACTCAAGCATATAGTAAGGGCTTTCCAACATGCAATTTTCAGAGTGTAAAGCTAAAGGAGATTATTTATCTTCATTGTCCATAGGATAGAATTATGACCTCCTGAGGTTTAAAATATACACCGAGGAAGAAGTCTTTTCAAATTCATATACTGTTTTCAGTACATCATTTGTTCATAGTCTATGCTGCATTTTTTTTTTAATACAAATATGGAAGCAATAATAAATTATTAATCTCAAATCACTGTGTGACTGTTCCCAGCAGAAATTGTACACAGTTAATTGTATGCTTGGTGGTAGCACAGGGGGAGACTGTCTCAGAATTCTTCTTTAATTAAAATTACATAGAATTACAGAGCACCAACTGTGAACAGTAATGAAATGTTGGTAGTACTGGCCTGTTTATCTGGAAAATAATGTTGGAATATTTAGAAAAGAATGGGTGTCCTTTATCTGAGAAAGGAAGCACACATTCGTGAGTAAAACCTGACATATAAAGAAGTGATTCTCTGAGCAAATTCTGTCTATACCATGCTTTTATTATTTCCCACTAATAATATTCTCATAAAGATTACAGAAAAAGAAAGACTAATTTTCAGCTCTGCCTCTGTGCCATGTCAGAGCAGATGACATGCAGTATGAATTTCCCTCATGCTGCTTTGCTAAAGTCATCAGTCTTAAGAGAAACCCCTTCTACAAAAGAAAAATTGTGCTTCTGTGTGTTTTTCAGGCAGTAATCTAGTACTGGAGACATCTACAAGGTTATGCAGCATTCAACTGAGGCTAGTGGGACTTTGGGCTACAGATTATATAGGCGCTATGGAGCTCTTCAGGTGAAGAAGAGAGATCACTGCATTTTGGTCTTGCAGTCAGTGGTTTCATATTCCTAGCTATAGACTGCAATTAGTATTTGAAAGGTGCAAATATTCAGCTGGCAGAGTACTGTTTAAGTACAGGTGTTATTAACTAGTGGATGTTATTAAATAAGATCAAAGGAAGAGTGCGAAAAATCAGACCATAATCAAGAACTGGTTCCTACTTGAAAGAGGGTAAATGGTCCCCCATGAAAACTATCATCCTTTAAAATTAAAATGGAGGAAGTACTAAGGTAATACTCTGTGAAAAGAAACTCTGTAGTGGTACAAAAGTGGCAGAAAGATGCACTTTTCAAAAGTGCTTATTGGAGTTAAGTGTCCAACTCAACAAAGAAAATAATTGAGATTTTGGCACTCAGATACTTTTCAAAACCTGACCCTACATTATTTGATAAGTCTTTCATTTTTTCGTACAAGCTGCTATCAGTCCTTTCTGCACACGTAGTGGAGTGGTCTCAGTAAACTGTAGTTACACTTTCTCACAGAGATTAACATTTATTCGTGGAAGTAGCTCATTCTGAGCAGCCCTGAAGAACTGGGGTGTAAATGTGACATGCCTGCCAAGAAGTGTAGATTTACATACCGATTTAAATTAGTGTACCCTTTGTTTAGTTTTACTCTACGTTTTGTTGCATTTTATTAAGTGTTGCTTCAATTAAAAAGCAGACACATGAATATTTTCAAAGACATATGCAGGGATAGTGCTGTTCAAAATCCTTCTCAAATTCAACTCTGTTCTGTTTTTATTCACACAGAAGATAAGTTTTGAATGCTGTGATTTGTTTGGCTTTAAATTGCTAGTTGATAAAACATCTAAGTAGGTCTTACTATATGGCAGAGAATGATCTTATTTATATGAGATACAGATGAACTTTATGATTTCCATCATCTCCTCTCTTCTGTACTTTTCTAATGTTTGTTGCATCTACTTGTTATGTCTGGTCTTGATTACATTACAGGCAACTTAGGAATAGGGCTGTTTTTTATTCTATGTTTGTTACACCACACAACAGGGAACCAGGTCTGACTGTGAACACCAGTCACAATTGTCATATATAACCAAATATAATTATAGCTTCAGTCATTTGAAGCTGATGTGAATTGGCCACATGACTTAACAAGTATAATTTGCAGGGAACAACCAAAATGGGAAAGGAAGAAAGCCTACCTGGAGACAACTTAGCACAAAAATATAATTAATTTAGCACAGATGTCACAAGCAGTGTTTTTCTAAATGCTATAAAAAATTGTGACATTTAATGTAGAGTATTAAGTAATCTTGTTTTTTTAACATGACACAGCACAAGAACAGTGGAAAACTTTAGATTGGTTACTGTAAAACCTATGTGTTCCTTACATAGAACATTATACGGACCTATGTGTAGCTCTTCCATAAGCTTTTGCCCTAAAATATTTAAGTAGAGCATGGTACCCATCAGTGCA
Organism: Gavia stellata; assembly: GCF_030936135.1. NCBI lineage: Eukaryota > Metazoa > Chordata > Aves > Gaviiformes > Gaviidae > Gavia > Gavia stellata. The sequence goes on from NC_082604.1 coordinate 23,650,555, forward strand.
ACTCTTACTCACTTAAAAGCCTTTTAACAGTATTTGACCTTTAAGGTCAAATCTATCAGATGCCTCATAGATGCCCTCCTCAGTGCTAATATGTAAACATCAATTAATGGCACGTTTTTAACACGTGATATAAAACTAGATGTCCTGACACTATTAAAGTAACTATTGAACTTCTGTTAGGAGTGGCAGTGAGGTTTTAGACACGTTTCTTATTTTAAAATACAGCACCCTTCAAGCTTCAGACAAAGAGAATTATCTCCTTTTTTTGTTTGTTTCTGTATCTGTCAAACCAATGGATCATTTAGTGCACTCTCGAACACTGAACTACCTTTACCTGAAAGTGACTTGACATCCTGATAGAGGACTATATCAATGTATGTTCTAACATGAAAAAAGGCCTATACTTTTACAGGTAAGCATCTGGAGCAGATTCTCATTAGAGTAGGACCTCAATAGCCAGGTAGGTAGGAATTTTAAATTATTAAAAGAAATGCAAAAGAATCTTCAATGTACAAGCAATGCTTGGCAGTGCTAAAAGTATAGCGGAGCCCCAAAGAGGTGCATAAATTAAAGGTCTGTCAGAATTTTTTACTATGCACACTTTCAAGTATAATAACATTACCACAAAAACTCAACATAATCTGAACTGAGGTTCTCAGTGAAAAGGGAAAATCTAATTGGCAAAATTTAATATGCAAGTGACATTGGAATCTGTATGTGGGAGTTGGAATCACAGAACTTACATGAATGGGTGACAGGATGAACAGGAATCATGAATATGGCTACGTGTACCAGTCAACAAGTTCACCCAAAGTAGTAAGATCTCTGCTACTCCAGCCTGGCTGGAACTCATTAGAGGCTATAATTAAGGCTGGAGCATGTGGTTGCTTTGCAAGGTGGACAAAAGTGTTCTGCCATTTACTGATCCCTGAAGTCCGAAAATGTGCAACTAGTGCCAGATGAAAAGATTGTTTCTCTCCCTAATTCTTACCATGACAGTTGAAAGCAGATGAAATGCTAAACTTAGCAAACTAGTCTATTTTAATACCAATGGAGTGATAAGGTTTTTTGGAGAAGGTTCTCAATTCTGAAACGTGCTCTTTTGCGCCAATGACGCTACAGTCTGTTAAGCATAAGAAGGGATTTAGAAGGGCGACGAAGCTGGTGAGGGGTCTGGAACACAAGTCTTATGAGGAGCGGCTGAGCGAGCTGGGGTTGTTTAGCCTGGAGAAGAGGAGGCTGAGGGGAGACCTTATCGCTCTCTACAACTACCTGAAAGGGGGTTGCAGAGAGGTGGGTGTTGGTCTCTTCTCCCAAGTGACTAGTGACAGGACTAGAGGAAATGGCCTCAAGTTGCGACAGGGGAGGTTCAGGCTAGACATTAGGAAAAAGTTCTTCACTGAGAGAGTGGTGAAACACTGGAATAGGCTGCCCAGGGAGGTGGTAGAGTCACCCTCCCTGGAGGTATTCAAGGAGCGTGTGGATGTGGCATTGTGGGATGTAGCTTGATGGACATGGTGCTGTGTGGTGTTGGGTGGGTTGTGGCTTGTTATTGTCGTTGTGTGGCGTGGGTTTTGTGGTTGTGGGTTTTTTTTTTTTTTTTTTTTTTTTTTTGTGGGTTGTTTTTTTGTTTTTTTTTTTTCCCCCCGCCCAGGTTGGACTCGATGATCTTACAGGTCTTTTCCAACCGTACTGATTCTGTGATTCTGTGATTCTGTGATGCATTCTGCATCATTAACAATATAAAATTTGAGTGGATTTTTGTTTGTTTTGATTTAAAACATGCTCTGGACCAAGAACTTCTTTCAGTCAATGAAGTCCAATAGCCCATATAAGACAGAGCATCAGACTAAATGATCAGAATCATCACAGTTACAGCCTGTGAACAAACAGCAACATCTGTTCCTAATCTGTCTCCTTTTTCACAGGAGCAATTGGAATGGAGAGGGGAAGAGTAGAAACATCTAGCAATTACAGTGAAGACCCTGCTTCTGAAGCATGTACTCTCAGTTCCCTGCTTTACTATGGACATGGTGTCTGTATTCCTCATTTCTAAAAATGGAATAATAGCATTCCTCTATCGCAGAGAGATGCTGTGAGACTGAATACATTAAAAACTGAGAGATGCTCAAATAGCATTGGGAACTAAATAAGGATCTAAGATTGACAGACTGATGCACTAGGTAAGGTGTGTATGACAGAACGGTGGATGAGAAGAATTCATTTGTGAGCAATCCTTCATGGATATTTCATACAGCACTAACTACCTAGAAGTCCAGTTCTGATCCCTGAGTACATAGACTGATTAATGATTTGTGTTGCTGTATTTTAAGTCATGCCAAGGATTTTAGCATATGGCAACTAAGGGTGCATAAAGAGTCACTGTTTTTTGCTACAGCTGAATTAAATCAAGTTAAATTATTACCTTACCAAAATTAAGACTGAGATAAAATGTTAAGATTAGAATATTTTACTTTTTTAAACCAAGCCTTGTTTCTAGACTGGGGAAGGTACAGTTTGTTCAACTGCTGAGCAACTTAAAGGAAAATCTTGCATCTACACTAGATATTGCTTACCTGCACATGAGCAAATAGGCAAATCCACCACTGCTATAGAAACGGAAAGCCCCAATGCTCATTGGTTGCAGGTGCTTTGCCACTCTTGTTTTTGGTGCCTGCTCAAGTAGTGCAGTACTTATTGAAAAACAGGTAAGCAATTTCACATGTAGACATGAAAGGGTTACACAGAAACAAGAATCCAGACTGGGGAAAAAAAAGACTTTTATATAATTTCTGACTTTTAACACATTTCACTCTCATAGAATTTGAAAACACCTTCATTTTTTAAACAGCAAATTTGCAGATCATTAGCTGGTAATGTGCACTACTGCCTTTGGGTCTTTTGAAAACAAAAATGAAAAATGATCTAATTAAGCCTGGTCTACTGGTTGCAGCACAAACCAGAGATCCAAGTTTGATTACTGATTCCAGTGCTTGTACTGGCAAGGTTTAGACTGTAATACTGTGGTAGTGACATGTAGCAGCAGATGGGAGTAGGATTATTGAACCCTGTTTTAAAATGAAATTTTCTAATCAAACTCTGATATTTGAGTGACACAGTGCAGAATACTTTCCAGGGATTTGATCCAAGAAGCTGCTATGAAAGGTCTTTCTTCAGGAAAGGTATAATACAAGAAATGGACATGGGAGCTCTGAATTTCTAAGACAGAGACCATCTCAGGCATTTTAGAAATCACTGGGCATTGCTCATGTAGCATGGGTTCTATGGTTATATGACACAGTTGGTTTTCACTGTGTATAGGCCAGTCTCCCTAATATTCCATCTTCATCATTCATTTAGTTTGGTATTTGTTTTATTTTGTCCACAGTTACTCATTTGTAGATTTCAAATTGAGTAAAAACTACCATACTGCAAAAGGTGAAGGGTTTGATGGACAGGTTAGCAGAAATCTAGACAGCTAAGGTGGCTTTTTGCTTTGCCACTTTCTTTCCTGTGACTTATAGCCAAATACATATAACTTGAAGTTTGTGAACTCCAGTTCTGCATATGCAACAAGTGCTAGAGCTCCAAAGCAGAAGAGTAGGTTCACAAAATACAGGTCAGGTCATCTGATACAGCTCCTCTGCTGAGGGACAGTGAAATGCAGGGCCTCAGCAGACAGGATTTCTACCAACCCAGACATCCCTGCAGCCTTCAGTGTCTACTGATAATAAAAATTTAAATTTGCCCTGTCTCTCTGTGACTCTCAGAAGCAGGGAAAGTCTAATTACTGCCCGCATTCTTCTATTGGCACAGAAAGGAGAACAAAACTTTCACTTTTATGCCAGAGAAAATTAATCCCAGTCGTATAAATTACAGAGATTTATTAATGTTGTAAATGTGTTTCATCCCCCCTAGTTTGACTGCTGTGTTCTTACAGCCCTTTCTCTCCTACCATTGTCAATGTGGGAGACGGGTTTTCTTTGACATGGACACTTGTTCATCAAAGACTGAGTTCCCTACTCTCATATGACTACGTACTAAACTGCTTTCTCATAGCAACCACTCTCTGCTGAATTTTAGCAAACTAAGTAGTCTCTTTTAAGTGTGCCTAAGCAGAGACAGACTCAACAAATGTTAAGCCATTAGCATCTATCTTGGCAATTATACAGCAATTTAGGAGAGCCATTAAGGTCCACTGGATGAATAACCCAGGTTTCAAACTCTTTAAAACATATTCCTAAAACAAGACAGAATAACTTTTACAATGGCTAATTCAATATCACAGGTCTTGGAGAACACACAAGAATGTCCCTTGCAATATTTTGCCATGAACTAATGTAAAAAGGACTTGGCCTCACAGAGCTAAGTGGATCTGAATTATCATACTTAGCTCTGAATAATATGAGAGTTTTCAAAGGAGACTTTCAATTAGGTTCTTCTTTCAAATCTTGGGCCAACTGGTGGGCTTTCATTCATATGCTTAACATACACATTCAATAGAGGATAGTAAAGCAGACATGTATAAATTAGTCGGTTTATTTATAAAGTCTCTGTTCAGTTATTGGGTGTTTAACACTCATATTTGCCTTCCTTCATCTTTTGTGATAAGACTGCACGTTTGAGTAAAACAGTTAATGTTCTGTGTGATGAAAAATTTCTTAATTAAGAGTTTACAAGTTAAGCGTGATCTTAGTATCTGGCAAAAAAACCCCCAAATATTCACAGAGAAGCAAGCAGCATCTCTACTAGTCTTATATGGTAATTTGTTTTACTCACTGACCATAAAATATATGAAGTATGTGTTTAAGATTCAGAATTTTGAAGCACATCAACGTGAAGGGATGAGACTGCTCAAGAGAATGAGCCCCTTGTTACCATTTTCATAGCCCTGAAAAAATACCAAATCTGCATAGCTTATATGATTAACAGACATAATTCATAAACAGAATAATATGCTTGACATTTCAAACTTTTGATTTTACTTGGTAATAGGGTTTTCTAAGGGTCAGAACAAGCAGATAGGCATCTTTATACGCTTGTAGAAAACAGAAGGGATCAGATGCCTTTAGATGACATCAGTTCAGCGCCACTGAATTCACTGGTGCTGCGCAGAGCCTCACCAGCTGCAAATATCGCCTGCCATTCTAGGGCTACCTCTCTTCTACAGGGAGGCGGGGTAGTCTTGCATGTAGTTATATTTGTTCATGGCAATGTCAATGCAGAAGGTTTTGTATTTAGGGAAATCCCGTTGCTTAAGAGACACTTTCTAAGAATTTTCTGTATTTTTCCTTTTAGAAAACAACATTTTATATGTTTATCAAACTGAGATCAGTCAGTGAAAAAAGAAACATCTTTGTACTTGGTGAAATACATAGGGTTAGAAAACATGCAAAAAGGTGTACAGAGAAACTTTAAAAGAGTGTTAGTTTAAATTGTATGGACAAAATTCAGTCAAAAGGTGGGATGCAACATATCAAAAGTCCATTTCAAGAAAACAAAAACCCCTTCTCTTTAAATATCGTTACTGTTTTGTATCAAAATGTAGAACTTAACAACATTCTTTCTTTTAAAAAATTAAAAATATATATATGTATAACAACAAGCAAGAAGACAAAACACATCAAAAATGGGGATTAAAAAAAACTCTTCAAAAGAAGACAAGAAGTCAAAAAAAGAGGGGAGAAAAAAGATTTTCAGGGATCCTTGTCATGCAAATCAGTTTGGCTGCAAAAAAATACCTTCATCTTCAGCACCGTCATTATCACCTAAATCATCTGTCTGTTTCTTTGTAAGGGGACCTAGGATTGAGAACGGAGAAAATGGAGGAAAAAAGACAATTCAAGAATATACAAGACTGAGGAAAAAAACAGTGAATATTAAATTCCCATGGATGTTTCAAGAAAAACATTTGCAGGGAGGGAAATCTTAGTTTATAACAACCAATTTTTCATTACATTTTCCAAACATTACAGCAAAACCTTCCCTAGGGGGTATGGCTATTAGAAACATCTAGCACAAGAATCAAAGAGTGCCCAATGCTTTATTGTTTTTAAATGAAGAATCAAAGCTTGTTTACTAAAAGCATACCCACCATAAACTATATTTATCCACTTAATTGGTTTTTGTTGTTGCTGTTATTAGGAATAGTGGAGACCAGAACTGCCAAATTACCTCTTGCATTTGATGCAATAAGGTGGCTAATAAATGTATTGACAGTTGGTTAAAACAATATTTTCTGTGAAATGCTAATTCACATTTTTAAGTTCAACCATTTAAGCTCATGCTTTACAAAGATAAGCATGGGTTTGGCTTTTTTTTTTTCCCCCACACTCATTACATTCCCTTTTAAATAGAACTGTAGATTCCCTTGAAACCTTTGACTACCTGCTGAGATATTTGTAAAGAAACATGAAAATCCATATGTAAACTAGAAACAAGAGTGAAACCCTAGACCAGCTGAAGACAATGATTTTTGCCATTGAATTCAATGGGGCCAGGCTTTCACCCACAGTATACTAAAGTTGCATTGATTATGGGAATTGAAGTTTTAGCTTGGGCAAGACACACAATATCATAATTCCTTATTTCTATAAATGGATGGCAAGACAAAATTCTTTTATGCCCAGCACCTGTATTATTAACAAGTATTAATAGATTCATCAGATTTTCCAATGAGAAAAATGCCTGCTCCTTTACTGAGTAATAAAAATATACACCAGAAGGAAAGTCAAAGGCTATTCTGAAAATATTTCCACATCGTATTTTACACACTTACGCACAAACAAAAGACAGTTGGAACTCAGCATTATCTTTCCTTTTTTTTCAGAGCTCTCTCATTTCCATGACATTCTGTAATTTGCATGCAAAAAAGCAATCAGTACCAACACAGGACTAAGTAACAAAAAAGAAAAAGCCAGCCAAGCACAGAGTAGAAAACAAGAACTTTCTCATGCATAAAATAGCAATAGACAAAAACAACAACAAAAAGAGATGAACAGTATGTGTTGATATTTGCAGTAGATGTAGGCAAGAGACATGCATTAACTCTAAGCACTATGGAGTATTAAAACATTTGTATTTTAAAAAGCGCTCTCTAGCTCTGTTATTTTACAGGATATTAGTCATTCAGCATTAAACCTGTCGTTTACAGGCAAAATACCATGTATTTGAGTGATGCATTTAAAAAAAATCATAAAATTTTGTACCAGGTGCATGGATTTGAGAAACAGAAACAACCCCATGAAGTACCATGAGATTTTAACTGTGAATGTAGGAACTGGACCATATTATTGAAAACCAAAGCTCAATACCTTAATTACTGCATCAGTCAGGAGTATAGTTTTAAACCCATTCTAAATACAGAACACTAGAATTATACATCATGAATTAAACACGAGCGTTTTTATAGTCACACCTGCAACAATCATTCTGTTTAGTACAGAGCCTTGGTGAATGCAATAGCTTTTCCTAATACAAACCCAGAGTGTAATCTTTACAATATATGGTATCTAGATAATGTGGCCCTATCCAAATACACACATTCAAATGTCTTGCTGCCCATCATTCTCATACCATAGCAACTTTCCTTCTGAATGAATGAAACTAGAAAAGTAAAAGAAGTACGTAAAGAATACCAACCATTTCATGGTGGGCTTTCAGCACAGTGAACAGGAATAACGGACTTAAAATTCTAAGAACTATGCACTTAACGGAGCTATGCACTTAATAGTGAAGAGCCAGACACAGCCAAAGAGATATATATGTACACATTTTTAACGGCTTCTTGTTATCTTTTAAATTTTTAAAAGTCACCAGAAAGGAACAAAGTAGCATCTGGGAAGGCAAACAGCACGCATTTCTCCAACTTGCACAGAGAGGGCAATTTATTTTCTGGATGAAACTAAGACAATGAATGTTACATTTTTTTAATAGCTGGCCTTTGTGAGGTATTTTGAATAAATCACAGTTCCAGATCTCAACAGCAGTTACACAGTGCATCAAACATCTCAACACAAATGACTGATCTCATACCATCTCTGATTTTACAATACAGTGAAGCATAATTGAGGCTAGCTATTAAAAATAACCTGGGTAATTTTAGTATTTATACAGTTGTGAGTTTCTCTGAAAACCATAAAAAAAGTCAGACCATCTTCCTTACAATCATGTTGCAATACACATTATACACAATTCCTTTTGCAAAGGGGCTGACCTGTTTTTAAGCTGTCATAGATTAAACATGCTTTCCAATACAGCTGTATATCTGTTTCACAATACAGGGGCTCTGCTTGCCTCACCCCCTAAGCAGGAGCACTCATTGCTGATGGAGGCATGTGGCAGACCCACCAGGCACCGCTAACAGTATTCTGTTAAGAAAGAGATGAGACATGATTTCTGCTACAAGTTCGCTCCAGACTGCAAATATAATGGACCACATTCATTACCTCTCAGCAACAGCTAGCTGAAACACAGACCAAAATGCTTCAGACAAGTTTTCTGCTTCCTGGAGTTACAACGCTATCTGAGGTCTAGAAACCAAAGCAGAGTTTCGTCCTCATGCACCAGGCGTGAAACTACTTACCTATTATCTGTACTTTACCTATACATACAGGGATGCTGTGAAACTTAATTTGTATTTGTAAATTGCTCTGCAATCCCCAAAAGAAACATCAGCTCAAGACCCATTGTGCACACAGCTGTCTAAAATGGCATACAGCAACATCAAGTGGTTCAATCTTGAACCCGCAAAGAGGAAGCAGAGCTCTGAGCTTGACTGTTTATGTTCTCTGTTGCCCGTTTCATGTCCGGCTGCTGAAGAAACTTTCTGAACTCATGAAAGCAGTATTAAGAGAAGTTCTGGATTAGAATTCCACCTGTTTCTGCAGTAATTCTCATTCTAAAATCAGTAAGAAATGGCTTTTGCTTCTGATTCTTCAGATAACAGGCTACACTGACTCACAGCATCGCTGTGCCTGTATGATCATAAAGACTGACGTCTTGAGTCCTTACACAGGAAAACATGCTGAAATCACTATCAGATAGACAAAATAAAATCTTATGGAAAGATCCTACAAAATGTAACAGCAGTAGCCTTTTTAAGTAAAAATAAATCAGGACCAAAATTCTTTAGTAGGTTTATAATTTTCTGTTATTTTCTGCAGGTTTGAATTAATATTCTACAGAAAATTTATTATTTTGTAAATTAAATATACCCCTCAACTAAATTTATTTCTTTAGCCCTTACTGTTTATTCAATATACGATTCTTTAGGGTTCTTCCATCATTTTAATATTCTTTTCAGGTAATTTTAAAAATACTGATACTAAGACATGATGGACTAGGAGCCAACGAAACAAAAAAAGAGTATACATTTTACAGAACTATGATTGCCAAAAGTCTTTGGCCCACAATTTCTTTCCACTGTTGTTCCACTGTAGCTTCTCATCACCTTTTATGAAGGCCCACTTATTCCTCCTATTTGAGCGTTTCGCTTACAAAAATGGCCATCCATTACAAAAAGATCATTTTACTATGTTTAAGACACAAGCCTTCAAAAAGATATGCTGTTTTATTGTGCTGGCCTAAACTTTAGCTAAAGTTTATGTAATAAATATTAAATATCATCAAAGTAACCAGGTACCATAAATAAGGGGGGGAGGGGAGGGGGGAGAGATACTAAAGCCTCTAAAATGCTGATGCAAAGATGACTTACTTATCAAGAGGGTCTCTAAGGTTTAGTCTCATTTAGTCTCACGTTGCTGCATATCCACAACTGTCATTAATGCTAGTGGGAAAGCAGACCCCAGGTCCGTTTAAAAAGGGGAAGAAGCAATTACTGCTTTTTATGTCTCCTAAAGGCAATGAATAGTCTTGCTACAAAAGCTAAAGGAATGCTATGTGCAGGAGGAACTCCTAACAAACCCTCTACTCATTTGATTTAAAAATAGTTCTTACATTATTTAAAGTATTATTCAAATATTGATTCTATTTGTATTGCAATCAATGCTAAGATAGTAACATGACGCATTTTCAAATCTCAGTAGTTGAGTACTGTATACTTGCAGATGGCTTTCCTTTGCTCAAAATAAAAGAAATAGCATACTTCCTGTCCAGTTAGCTAAAGAGTCCTTATGTGCTCAGAAATAATTAAAGTCCAGCCATATTAATTCTGGTTTTTATCATTCTCTTTGATGAAGGACTAAGGTACTTTAGCTCCCAAATACATTAAAGCTGATTATAAATTCTCTCTTTATGGCCTTGATTCGGCAGAAATTATCTGTGGCCTTTTGGACCGCGTGTGTGTGGGAGGCATGGAAGCTGTGGACGTCATTAGCTTTTTGGCCTGGGAAAGCTATTCATCATAAAAAAAATGTCATACTGCAAGTTGACACCATTTTGTAAAACAACAATACAAATCCTCTAAACTTAATAAATCTGTGCTTATGTATACAGCTGTTGTTCGGGCCAAAATGTTCTCCTTCAGTAATGAGAAAAGCAGGAAAGAAAAAAAGGACCTATTACATTAAGTAGACTCCATGGATCTGGCAATTTAGAAATCTCCACAGTAATAATCAGTCTTTGAGTTAAGGTGTCTGTTCAATAAAAAGGGAAAGAGATGAGATTAAGGCTGACTGCTGAAATAATACAGGTATTAGAAAAATTCACTAAGTGGGTTGCAACACCATGGAATCTGGTAGTGCATATGTTAAATACAATTATATATTTATCTTTAAACTTAGATAAATGCCTCCATCCATTGCTATTTCTTCTTCACTAGGTCATTTTTAATTGAGCATTGAAGATCTGTGAAATTACCTCACCTTTTTAGGCTCTTCCCTCAGATCCAAATACAAAATAACCAATCCTTTGTTATTTCAACTATCATTTTTATGCAACAGACTCTCCAACTAAAAAAAAACTCTGTGCCGAATTATCACAGTCTAGCAGATGTTAGCTGAGGCACAATAACATGTTGTACCTATCTCCTGTTTTTAATTTAAAAGACATTAATGATGAGTTATAATTAACAATCTTCAGACCTCAATGTTTTTGGTGGAGAGAATTCAAAAATCAAATTCTTATATGTTGAAATTAAAACATAACGATATAATAATTTTTCTTATAAATGTAATGACAAATTGGAAAGATACAGCATAATAGTCATCTGATGAACAGTTTTATAAAAACATCTTCTTTCATTTGAAAATTAGAAATCTGTCAGCAAAAAGAAAAAAACTAGAATTCCTTACAGAAAAGAGATTTGGAAGGTACAAATGGCAGCTGGGTCTTAAGAAACACTTAACTGAAAAAATATCTCTTTCTATTATCAAACTTTGTTGCAATAGACAAAACAATCTACTTTATATTTTCCCTTATTACTGTCTTGCTTTCGCCACATGCTCACTCCTTTCCTTGTTATTTTTCCCACTTAAATTCCTTTTATTTCCATATTGTACTTATTTGTAGAGGGTATCAGCAGGACAAAGCTCTGGTCGACTTTGCTTTTTGATGATAACATTTGCACTCATGTTTTAGCAACAAATGATGGCACAAACAGTCGTTTCACATCTTACTACCTAATTTGTGATGACAATCAAGTACTGTAATTAGAGCTGGGAGTAACTCAAATTTGCATCTGCAAGTGAATGACAGGTGCAAATTGAACCCACAAAAGGGTTGCCAACTTTCTTTGAAAATTTACATGTATAAATGCTTTGTCACTAAAGAAGCTATTCTAGCACTTCAAGACTAACTCCTGCTGTGTCTTTTGTAACAGCATATTGCTGAAGTGTCACATAGAAAGAATGTCTAATCCCGAACCTTTTTATTCACAAGATTAATCACACTGGCTGGATCTTGATTTCTCTTAAACCTGAAAGAACTTCATTACTGAACACCAGATTTATGTGAATTTAAATGAGATCAGAATCTGGGACTGTAGATAGAGTTTCACTCCTCTGCTTCCCATTTTAGGTGCAGCCTGAAATTCACTGCAGTCTCAGAGGTGAAGGCGCTTCATGTTCACCATGTCCTGGGGAGAGGAGCCCAAACAAACCTTCATTTCAGGCTCTCTTTAAATCTCATTCCCTTTGCAATAGGCCACTCTATAAATCCAACTCCCTTTCTAGAGTCTTTTGGTTACATGATATGCCTTACATGGAGTCCTGCAGCGTTACTAGAAAAGTAGGCAGGGTAAGTACAGATCGCTGCGTGAGCCATGGTCCCCGGGGCCCATCCACGCAGTAGACAAGCGCAGCCCCGAAGATGCACACAGTGTGCACACCTTACCCCTCTGGATGTCTGCCTGCATTGGGCACCCTTACAGTGTCCCGCCAGACAGTATTTTGGATGGGTAAATCTCTGCTTCAGTCTGCCCCTGCACAGCAGCGCAGACACAGCGGTACCACCCATGTGAATGAGATTTGCCAGGACAGGTTCAAAGACAGCGCAGGTTCTTTTTTCCCCTGACTTTCTATAAAATAAAAGGTAATATCCTAAGTGAGCTGCTTGCTAATCCTTATAGGGCTGCAGTGAAAACATAGCTCATGCATGGAGTATAGTTAGTAGAAAGAGGAAGCAATTCAGTAGAAGAGCCAACAGCCTGATAGTTATTCTAGACTCATAGCTTCTGAACCACTCAGACTTCTGTTCTAGCCGATGGGGGAAAAAATTACATTGGAAAGGGGGGAAAGGAGAGAATTATGTTCATTTGTTTTCTTTACAGTGGAAGTAAGGAGAGGAACAGATGCTTACGATAAAACAGTGGCTTGGAATTATATGTGAGGAAAAGGATGCTTCAAACAGACCGGGACTCGTCTGACCAGTGTTGACATAGAAAAAACAAAGGCCATGCATTTAACGAGGAACACTGCAGTTGGAGTACAAAGCTCCAGAGGTGAGGGATGGGCAGGTAACAGACATGAAAAATGAAATTTGTAAGTTATTATATTGCCGTTATCATCAGCATTTACCACTCCAGTGCCACCTCACTTGCCTATATCACAAGTCCATGCAGCTTTTAACATTTTACTTGCATTAATAATTCATATTGTTTTACAGATACTCATATTCCAGGGTGACACACTGCTATAATGAATTGAATGCAACATTACACAGCTGTGCCACCACCTGAGCTTTCAGATCATGAATCAATTTTCTCTCTCCACAGGTAATGACTACAATCCAGATCCTAATGAAGACTTATGCACATGCTTAACTTTAAGCCTCCGAGTAAGTTCTCTGAAGTCAACAGGCTAAATCTCCTAATAATATAAAGATAGATCCACTACCACTAACAGAACTGCTCCTATTTGCATCTGGGCCAGGAGGTCAACTCAGGAGTAGAAGTTAAGCAGGAATGAGCATCCCAAATTTCTAACTTCCCTCAGTTATTCTGTGGATAAATCTAATCATTTTCATTCATCTAATCAAATTCAACAAATAGAATTCCAATCTCTTGAACATACTACCAAAGCTCTGTGATGGCATTTTCTTTTTTATAAATGCACTGCTTTTTAGTCTGTGTACATACAAATAAATGCTACATTCATTTTCTACAGCTCTCATAACCAAATTGCTTCCTAATTTTAAGGAAGGTATGAACTCATTTTAGACCACAAGCTTAAAAAAGTGATCATATTTAGGCTTATGCAATAGAACTGAAGATTTGTATTTTTAAGATCCAAATTTTCTGTTCCAAAAGGAAGACTTACAATTGCCGTCAATAGATCAACATTAATCTTCACTTTCTTTCAAAGATCTCTATAACGTTGCTGTAACAACAGTGCAAGTCAGGATGCAGTTAAGTGCATCCTTCGTATAAGGATATATGAAGAGACACAGCTGAGAAAACCACAATCAATACAGGTAAAACTGGTAAGGTTTGTTGTCTTTTTTGCTGCTTTTGTGCTTTTTTTTGTGTTATTTTCTTTCAGACAGGTAGGGTGGGTCATCTACAGCAATAAGATGTGTTATCAGAAAGAATTATCTGCTACATCTTGACTTAAATACCAAAAATATAATTAAAACCATACTTAAAAAAAAATCCATCTTATTTTACTTTTTATTTCATCATCCCCTTCTGTTTTCAGACCTGCAGTGGAAAAGATTCAGCCCAAAACAACAACTGCAAAATAACCTTTGTAATCTTGCCCCCAAATCTCTCTCACTGGAAAGAAACTAGCCCAGAACAGCAGTCTTGGCAGGTGAGATAGCTTTGGGATTCTTGCACAAGTAATTACCTTTGCTAGGGACAAACAGTCAGTCTGCCTTCTCCTGGAAAAGCCCTCTCCCCAACTAATTCTATTAACTGCAGGGGCTGGTGTTACAGCAGCTATATAGTTTTGTTTATGGCACAGTCGGGCATACAGTCCGGCTCTCTTGAGACCCAGTTCCATAGCCTAAATAGCAGAGCAAAATGGTCATCATGTAACCATGTAATTGAACACTGCAGAGAAAATCAAGTTAATTGTGCATAATATTTTTATATAGAGTTTGGAATGAAGTAAGTTCCCCCACCCCTCTCCCCAATGTACTTCATGTCATCTAGTTTTAAGCCACATGCTTTGAGCTCTATATAAAATTCACTATACCACTACAATCTGTGCAGTATTTTACCATCTAGAAATCCACGCTCTTGCATACCACAGAGATCATAAATAATGTGCAAGTCTCATTTTTCTCAATTTTCTGAATGAGCCACTATCAGTAAAACTTAATTCTCCAGCTACCTCACAGAGCTAAATTTCTTCAGAAAAGTGGCAAAGGGGAGGAAAATGTTTTGTGTTGTATTGCTGACTCCAATCCAACCCTCTCCTTGCACTCAGCAGACAGAGGGGCAGAGGGTTTATAGGCAAAGCATCTTGTTGATCAACTTTTCAATTCCCTCATATTAACTCCAAATCACTGCATTTCTTGCCATGTTTTGAGTAGCGCAAAGAAAAAACAATTCTATAGTGAGCAACCAAGGTAGACTTCATGTGTGCCGAATCATTCGCAGTAGGCTAAATGAGACAGAACTGCACCCTCCTTCATTAGTTGTAAAGGCTTCTCTTCAGCATTGGCCGGAAATTCCCAACCATCTAATGCTGGTACCTAAGTCACAGAGGTTCCTTGTTCTTGCTATCATACCCAGGTTTGTCTCTTGCGAGCTCAAGGGCAGAGATAGTACTTCTGATACTTTACATCTATCTACATGTACGGTCATATTTAAATGTTTTAAAACATTCACACAACAAAGTTTCTTCCTGGAAGGTAAAAGGTGGATGATTTTTTTTTAGTTATATATAGCTATATAGATATATGTGTACACACCCACAACCAGGAAGGTTCTCCTATTGACTTTTTAACACAGAGAGATTCTTCCTACAGATTTGAAGCTCTGAGCATTACTGAAATATAAATAGAAATATAAAAAATTTAATAAATACTGATACTAATAACCTGGTGTTCAGAACTACAGTCTTTCCATTAACCTGGGTCTTAAAAAGAATAAAGATACTTCAAGTCAAATGTTTCTCCACTATTCAAAGCTTTCAAAGCATCCTTAAAAGACCATTTAATTGGGACTGTGGTCACCAGCTTTTAGAAACATAATTATATCTGCTTTCATTACCACACCTTTTGACAGAATCAAAGTACATAGAGCTCAGAACCAGTGGTGGGAGAACTAAGGGGGCAACATTTATGTAAAAGGCTGTCAGAAGAGAAGTGTCTTGACTCACTTATTTTCTCGTATTTACATGCTGTATTTTTAGAAGAGCATAATTTTAGGCAGGAAAACTCAAAACATCTCAGCAATGGAGCAGTCACAAAACAAGAACAGCACAGCCAGCACTTGAAGATTAATGGGATCAAATACTTGTCATAAGAAAAATAATTTTCATTTTGACATGTTTTCAATATTAGCGTGGTATTTGTTTTGAAACTACAGTTGACTTGCTCTGCATATTATATTAAGGATTCCCAAATGGATAGATAAAATCCTTATACTGAATGGAGCATGAAAGGAAATCAGCACATCACTTCGAATCCAGCAGAACTTACAGACAGGCAGTGATAACCTGGGACCACATATTTATACAGCTACTGCTGACTCCTATATGGACAGAAGGCTCAAAACCCTTCCAGTAGAAACTTTGCCTTCATGCTTACTATTTAATAATTTAATACCTTAATACAGAGCTGGTGAACAGGAAATTATCATCATGGGGGGTTTGGAGTAGATTATCTCCAGAGGTCCCTTCCAACCCCTATCATTCTGTGATTCTATGATCAAAATTAAATAGAATCACAGAGTCACAGAATCACTAAGGTTGGAAAAGACCTGTAAGATCATCAAGTCCAACCATCAACATTTACAAAATGTCAAGTCTATGAATACAATATATTATTTACAAAAAGCATAGCAAATTTAAGAGCAAAAGATCAGAATAGCCCTTGCTTCCATTTTCACAACAGCCATTTCGGTGAGAGTTGACTGGTTTGGGACAATATGACATTTCTAATGCTTTATCTGCTGACAGTAACCCTGCTCTCTGGAGGAAAGCAACAAAATGCACAGCAGATAAAACCATAACATTTCTCAGCATTAGACAAAAGGTACTCTCACTTCTGTTTTTATTTATTTTCCTTCTCAGAAGTCTACTTGCTTAGGATCACAGTATGGGCACAGTTACCAGGGTTTTTATACTAATCTATATTTCTCTTTTTTAAAGCTGACCCTAGTGGGGTAGAAGGTACTTCTTTTCCCTAACAAATATAGACAATTTACATAAATAGTATGAACTACTAAATTATTATGATAGTCCAAGGTTTCATGCATGGGTCCTTTTGATAACAAAATCAATAACTAAATTAAATATGGCACTTTGTAACAACTACACACAACATTTAGTTACTTCCCTACCACTTTAACTCTTTAGTGACAATTATTAAAGATTTGTTTGTTTAAGAGTAGTCCCTGATATGACTAGAATATCTTCCATTTAGAAAGTAAACAAATCTGAGGAATATTTCCAAAAATACTTGAGCAAACAGAACTTATGACCCGTTCCCAAGTCAACCAAAGTTAGTGAAAAAATATTGCAGTAATCCAAGCTTCATCCTGCTGAGCAGAATGAATGCCTACAGCAAGTAGGCAAGCAAACTACTGGCACCAGAACAATACTTTAGACTATCAAACTACCAAACAAACTAGGGAAAGTGAGAGTTATTCCTGTAACAGATAGCTAATAGCCTGTTCCTATGGGGTAGCAAAGATTGCTTTTTCTTATGGACCCAATAGTACAGATAATCTCAGCCCTTATCTTCACTTCAGCATCAGGAATGAGTAGTTCTCCATAGTAGGAGGCAAAATTTTAAATTCATAATTTTCCTTTAAGATTTGTTTGTTACCATTGTGGATCCAATAAAGTTTTGGTAATGTTAATGTTAGACAGATTCATTCCAGCTCTTCAGCTAAGGGTTTATTAATTAAACTGTAAATGCAGGGGATTTAATGTAGACAAATGGGAACAATCCAATTAACTTCAATTGATTCTGAGAGATTTTAACTCATGCCTTCAGATATATAAATGTGCTAAGTGTATATTAACTTTGTGATTTAGATGTAGGAGAAAGTTTTAGAAATGTATGTGGGCATAGATGACTTCTACATTCTTTGCTAATGTGACAGTTAAAAAATAATTCTTTCTCCTAGGATTTTCTGTGTACAATTTAGGTATATCTGATAGAGAAAGACTAGATGCAGACATAATAGCTTGAAAACAACAATAAAGGAACCTATTACTGATAGCAACTCCTCAAAAATAAATAAACTGTGTTTACTTTTCTTTTATTGGTGAAGTCTGGTTTCCTGGAAACCATACCAGTCAGGATCACAGATCAGTGATATTCAATAAGTCTTTTTATGTTAAAAGTTTTTGATAGAATAGTTGTATTCTGTTATCACTGTTATACAATCTTATACTTTTTGAAGTAATGATTATAGACATAATCAGACTTCTGTATAGACAAAACATGAATGAACTGCTTCATTTAACAGAAGAAATTTAATAGTTTTGTATTGTCAGAAACTGTTAAAAAGCAGAATTGATTTATGTTTCATTGCAGAGCAGTAGAAGCAACTTTGCAATTAGTATTATTTGTAAATTAAAACTATTTATAAGGTTATGATTCACTGTGGTTTTGGACAAGGTTCCAAACGTTTGCATGCTGAGCTAGGCTGTGTCCTCAGTTTGGAACTGCTTTCATAGAAGTTACAGGACTCTTTCTTGGCCATTCTGCTTCCCTGCAAGCCTTTCAGCTTAAACCTCTGACTTCATCCCAACCCATTACATGCCATTAGTATAAGAATAACTTCCAAGTTCTGCAGATTTCCAACAGGCTGTGAATTTTAGCAGACTGCAGCCATTCATTGCAATAGGCTGCTTCCCAGTAATAGCTGTATGACTGACATCAGTGCAAACCACACCTCAGCTGGTTTTCCTGTTATCTGAATGACATACACAGAAGCTTAAACTTCAGTGACAGTTGTAATTCTGTTGAAGAGCTGGGACTAACACCGCAATAACTAGCTTACAACTACTCAAAGAGCCTAACATATGTTGCAATCAAATACACCACTCTTTGCACTGTCAGTATATCCTTTGTCTTTTAAGGTCCCGTTCTCTGGGAGCGCACCTTTCATCGGTACCACTGACGAACAAAGAAATTTATGCCACAATCTGAGCAAGTCAGAATGCACTGCCATTTCATTAGTCATTTAAGTTCTACAGTGGGATATCCAAATTCAAGGGGAAAAGCTATAACTTTAGAAGATATAAGCTTTAAACTATAAAGACTAAAAGCAGTTCCCCACACACAAGCTAGTTGTCTAAATAAGCAAGGACCATGTAGATAATACCGCCAGCGTTGCCAACAGAACGATGTCATACCCTAATGTAGACCCCTCCACCTGTAGGCACCATGAACTTTGGTGCACCCCTACACCATCTCCTCAAACTACAAGGGGTGTTTTTAGATAGTTGGCTCACACAGACAGCTACAGGGTGAGACCTGCATGATGGCATCTTAATCTGAAGCTGGAACCCACTCCCAGTTTCCAGAAATTAGAGTTAGACAGGCTTGCTGGTGAGGAATACACATCCCTCACTTAAAACACAGTAAGATTTTTTTGTTGTTGTTGTTTCACTTCTTGACACAATCAATTTTATATTGTCAGTTCATTGTTAATTTTTGTGTGGAGTTCATTTCATGCAGACAGGAAGAACTGAATTTATAAAACTCTCATTAAAGTGAACATACTCTGTAGCATTACACCTATATAATAGTCTGATACTCTATTGTCTTGAACAATTAGTGCACATCATTGAAAGCACAGATGGGTGATTCAAACAAGTACGTGTCATATGCAAAATTCACTGAACCTTCAAAGTCTTCCAACTAGTTGCATCTGTCATATCTATTATGTCAAATAATAAACTGCAGAGCCTATTTTGGGTTTCAAGCTTGAATTAAAGGTCCCAAAGATCCTCCCCTCCCATCATCCTTCAGAGCAAAAATTATATCACTGGGACCTATGAAGGGAGAACAAAATATCTAGAAATGTGTACCATTTTGGTAGCAAGAGGTTCCATTTACATCTGTCTTGTTACAACCACTTGCTCAGGCCAAAACAACCTGTAATTTTATACCCACCTACTAAAATTTCTTACTTGAAAAATGTTACAATCTCCTTTAGCTAAAAATTTGCCCCAAAGTTTCATTTTAACTTTAAGTTTTAATTTTCTTAAAAGGAAAATTATATATTTAATGGACCACAGCTGTCTGGAAAGTACACATTTGATAGACATACAGTACTAATTTGGAAAATGAGTATGATTTACTTGATGAGTCACAATGAATGTCTGTGAATATATATCCAAGTTCTTTACCAGAGACTAGTTTTGCAAGCTATATTACATAGAAATCATACTTAAACATATGAATAACTCCCCTGAAGAAGAATGGAGGCCGAAGCTAACAGCTCCTATCTCCCTTACTGCTTTCATGCTTTTGCGTGATAAAGTCCAGAAATATGATACTGTCGAAGAGTGCAAACATTGAATGGAACACATTTTCCTGGTTTAACCTGTTTTGTAGGACAGAAATCCCATGGCATGGTAATGGACGGCCCCTGCTGCAGATGAAATAGCCGCTCCATTCAAGCCAGGCACCTCAGGCACTGGCTTGGCTATGAACAATGAGAATGGTTGTGGCATCCTGCAGCACACTCGCGGCTGCTGCTCTCTCTCCTTCAGGCCCTGCAAATGTGTGTTTGCCTGGTCATGTGTCAGGAGAAAACATGGATATTGAGTCTTGGGGAGAAGGCAGGGTGGGCAGAATAAGCAGGAAGAAAGTGCATGACTGCATCTGTGCCTTAGATAGTGAACAACATAGATCACTTAACAAATCAGTACTTGGCAGGACAATCCTGCTTATCGGGTTTCCCCCTCAACTTTTTCTTGAGGAAAATGATATAAAACAATTCTGGCAGTACAAGAAACCTTTGTATTTCCTAGATTTCAACATGGGGAAGGAAAAGGAAGGCATTTTGCATCACATCATCTTCCATCTAACAGATATTTGAATAATTAGCGCAGTGCATTGCCAGAAACACAACATTTCAAACTCAAATCTGAAAACATATCCATTGATAGCATTAATTTAAGATAAGCAGGTGACTAATAGTGTTAGTGAATAGAAAAAGAAGTTGAGATTGTAATCAGAGGCAATCTCAGCTCCTAGAAATGCACTAGGCAAAACACTGCATACTAAGCCATACTTGTATACTTACTTATTTGCTAATATACTTGCTTATTTGCTAATATAAAATGCTAAAGTGTCAAAAATTAATAGAAAGTATGTTTATTACATCATAAGCCATCAAGCTGTTTTAAATCTGTTGATTTTTTTTTCTTTAATTTATAGAGAAAACAAATTTTTCAAAACAGTACAACTCAGGCTCAAAGAAGGTATTTCTTTGAGCAGTTTCTTATAGAAAGTAAAATAATGAAATGAAAATCACCTTGTGTACCTAAGGATGGTACATGTTGTATGGATGGGAAATCAAGGCTATAGTAATAATGTGGCAAAGCATTTAAGATTTAAGCATTGGGGCAACTTAAATACAAGAGTAACTCCTCTGAGTGTCATTGGATTCATCCTGCTTACATGAACAGGATCTTCAGAAGACATTTCAGAGAAGATAATTCAGAGAAGTCTCAAAACGTACTTTAAGAAAGAGGGTAGAAGGGAAAGAAGATTTTCTGTAGATAGTTGCCAGCTGATTGTTTTTAATTATTTTAACAAAGCTGGTGCTTTTCAGTTAGTTCAATAATTATACATTATGGTACCTAAATCTATGTGTAGAACTTTCTAAAAAATAAATGTAAAGTTGTAAAATTATACCTTAAACATGCCTTTTTTTACTTAAATATTTTGCAGGACCAAGGATTAATCAACTGGATAGCAGCAGAATGCCAGGCAACCAAGAAAAAAATTCCAAAACAGCTAATTTAACTTTAGGACATACTAACAAATGTAAATTAATATTTTAAATTTTATAAAATCAGTTCTTCCTTCTTTCAGTTGTATGAGAGTATACTTAGCTCTTCCAGTGTGTAAACTCATGAGAATAAAATCACCATCACATTTAACACATTAAAAATTCCTACATCTACTAATAGTTAAGTTAGTCAAAGGTTAATTAGCATCCGTGAAAGGGAAACTGAAGTTACTCCAGCAACATATGAAATCTGCTCTCTTTTTTAAAAAAAAAAACAAAACATTAAAAACCGCATTAAGGTGAGTATTAGAAATGTGCTACGGGTTGATTCCTTACTTGTTAATAGTAATGACTGATATAGCCAAGAAGAATTAAAGAATTTTTTTTTTTGGTCTAGTGTTAAATCTGAAAACGAGTGAGGCAGCTAGCTGTTGTATTAAAACCCCTACATTATAACATAGTAGCTAGATTATAAGGGGGAGGGGTGTATTTGCAAATCTAGATCCATTTCAGTAAACCATGACTCCTTGATTATGTGAAATGCCCCCAAATGAATATGAATGCAGTCTTTTCTAAAAGTGAAAAAGCCGGAAAGCCAAGACAAGGCCCGCATTACAAAAGCAAATTGCAGTTATGCCCTACTTTACAAACCAAAGTGGAATTCACATGGTTCATAAACCTTTGGTAGCCTTTTGTAAAAGGATGAATTTCTGTTTTGCTGTGTTTTCTGAAACACACGCCAATCCTAGGTCAACATATTGCTATTAAAAATAAGCAGTTCACCCAGCACTTAGATGTCTGAGATCTTTTTAGAAATATTGCAGGCACTTGCACATATATAAAAAGACTTTTTCAGAAGCAGTTTTGTTTTTGGAAGAGTTAAAGGATAAGAGTAACTTTAGATGCAGGTTTCCTTGGGCTTTGGAGGATGAAAGGGATTAATGGAGGGTCACAAGAGGAGGATGGAAGAAGAAATGGAAATAAGAGGAGAGTGCTATTGGATGTAGCTTATCCTTTCCCTAGGCAGTGGTTAGAGGTGTCTACGAGAGGAAAAAGGATTGACTACTTCTTGCTGCATGTTTCCAACAGAAGGATGAGTATGGTCAAAATGGGATTTTCCTATTCTGTTTGCTGAGAGTAAGACTAAGGCTGTGATGTCCTTTATACAGAATTTGATTTAGTCTAAAACTCTTAGCTCCTTCAGGCTGAGAGTTACTGGAGTGGTTGGGTAGGACTCTACATGCTCCTTGTTTTATTAGAGTATTTGGAATAAAGCTGAGAAATGTATACTATGCATTTATGTGCTGCTTTTTTGGAAAGAATATATATTAAAAAGAAGATTGCCAGTACTCCTTGAGATTTGTGCCCTGAAACACTGAACTGGACTTACAACCATTCAAATTATTATAGAGAAAGCTATGGCAACTGCCTATCATGTACTTAGTATAGAAAAATTATTCTTCATCAAGTACATGTTACCGTATTATCATTTTTTTAAATGTCATTAGGATGAACAACATAGCCATAAGTGTAGGATTGAGTTTGGAATCATTCCTATTATTTAAAAATAAGAATGAGTCATGTTCCTAGGGACATCACCCGTATAAAAAAGTCATATTGGACTGGAAAACCTCCCACTGCTAATACAGATCTTTGCACAAATAAGGGCAGTGGGTGATGCAAGTTACCCTGCTCTTCTGCTGCACAGGCAAAAGAAAAAATTACACATTTGTAAAAGTATAACCCATTACTCCATGAATATTTGATAGACTTTGCAAACACAGTATTGCAACAAACAAGGTTTCTTAAAAGTCTGCATTTAATTTCATTTTTAATAGAAAGCCTTTTCTTAAAAATATTAAGCTATGCAATTTGCGAGTCATCATTCTAAATTTTGAAATATAAATACATTGAAAACAATGCCGTAATTAATGTCTTGATATTAAGTCTATGCATAATGTCAAAGGTGGAGAAAAAAACGCCATATAAATTTCAAAAAATAGTATACTATCACACATTTTCTAAGAGAGTAGGAAATCTAACATTACCTGGGAGGCCTCTGGGCCTGCTAAGCATATAATGAAATAGTACTGGGAGTAATGTGTACATTTCTGACTATCAGATTACAGGAAGCACAATGCAAAGACTCAAAACATACAACAGATGGCGACTGAAATGAGTCAGGTTCTGTGAATGTAAGACATGATACAACTATGCTAAAATTAATTTATAGACTTCAGAAAACAGGAAACTAAACAGATATGTAACAGAGACAAGAAAATAAACAGATATGGCAGTGAACTGTTTGAGATTAAACCTAACACACAGGCATCATATGATACTAGTGGAAAACAGGAGGAACTACTGAAGAAGCAATATATCTAAGGACTGAACATAGGCTTAACGTAAGGTGACTTAGGCATAATTCTTCCACAGCACCGTTAGAAACAGAAGCTTTGTGCAGCTTTTAAAGGCTGAGCAGAGGGAAAAGAAAGTCAAAGGTTCAACTACCGTGCAAATTTAACATTAATTGCAATTTACAGGGTTATATAGACTAAGGGTCTTCTGAGATCTGAGCTAGAACCAATTGGAGAAATTTTCAGAGGCACAGAAGGGAGTTGAGCACTATGTTTCCACTGCCTTTTGACCCTCACTTCTTTCTGCCTTCAACATTGCTTGTGTTTATTACTCTTATGACACTCGTGTGTATCTGGGTATTTCTTATAAATGAATGAATTTACTACAATCACAACTCACCTGTGAAGTACAAATGTTTTTGCATTTCCATTTGGGAGAATGGAAAACAAGTGAGTGATGAAATGGTTTGCTTGAGGTCACATACAAAGTGTGGCAGAAGTGGTTTAAAAATTTCTCATCTCATTATGCATTCCTCTTCACCAAGCCTGTACACACTTTGAGCACTGAAAAGTGAGATGCATTTTATCCACCATCTGTGTGATTTGCCAAAAAAAACCAAAACACTTTAAGAAGGTTAATAGTATGCTGTTTACTTCTACACAACTTCGCAAAAAAGTGGGGATATTCTAGTCATTAGCGATCAGCTTTTAATAGTTTTGTTCCTGGGAAAAAAGCGTTCAACATCCTTTTCTCTAACTTACTGTATCAGTATGTTAAGGCAACTGCTATTAAACAGTATATTTTTTTGATTCCTGTTTCTGCTAAGCCCTTTCTTCCAAGAAACACCATGGAACATAATTTTTTTTTTCCAGCCATTTACACTGAGCTTTGACTTTTTCCGCATCTTTTTGTGACCTTGGGATAAGTAACTTCATGATTAACACAGAAATACAAGACAGACCTCATCAAGGAATGATAGTCTAAACGGTTTCTTATGAAGCCTCTTAATTTAACCTCTCTATTATAAAAATATTCAAAGCAAAATTAGGTTTTTTACATCCACTGGAGGCGGATGCCCTTTATCTTTTTTCTGCTGTTAATTGCTTTCTTCATCTGTGTGGCTTCAATTCTGTATTTCTTTTTACAATAGTGGAAACATTGACAAGACTAAAGGTTTTTTTCTACTCCCCAAATGGGAAATTGTTAAAACATAGGAAAGGTAAACATCCAAATGCTACTTATATTGCTTCATCTCCCTTCAGAGTTCATAATAATGCTTTCCCACTTGGTTTTAGTCACAACTACTCAGCACAGAGTAATCTCACTCTGTAGGAATAAAACCAGTTATTGCACAATATGCCACATCTGCTGCTGTGCAAGGATGAGAGAGCTGTACTCCTATTTGTGGCCAATTACATTTTACTACTATGTCAACAGAGTTGTTCTTTTATCTTTATATTCAGGTCTTGGTACCACATCAGTCCAAATCACACCGAACTTAAGATTTTGGTTCTGTATTTTGTTGTTTCCTGTCCCATTTGGGAAACTCTGTGGCTAATCTTTGTGTGCTACTCTTTCTTTTGAAGTCCCAGTCCTAAACAGCATTACACAACTATTGCAAGAGTATGTGTGAGAGTTGTTTGCAATGTCCCCTGAAAGGGTAAGTACAGGGGATAAGAAAAGGAATCAAGATATTGGGAATTAAATCCAGGTCTTTATCATTGCAGTTCAGAACACTTTATCCTGGCAATTGATGATTAACTTTCAATTAATCATTACAGTTGGTAAATCATCTTCAAACAAAGGATCCCTGGGGGCACCCCAATGTTGTACGGTCATTTCCTTTTTTTTAATCTTATCCTTTAAGCTGATTTTGAAAGTCCTTTCCAAGGTTTTTGGAAAATTCTATATCTATGCTTTCCATCTTTTGAATGATTTTATATATCATTGGAAAGTATATATATTTTGAGGAAGAAATAAGTGTTTATTCTTTTAACTTCATCAAATTTGCTTCTGTTTTTCCTATAACTCCTGGTGATTTCATAGCATGTTTAGAATGGATTTTTACATCTTTGTCAGAAAGGGAGTGCTGAAGCTTTCACAGAGTCCGAAATGTTAATGGGTCACTAATACTGGTTGCCTAAAAAAAGAAAATAGTCTAACTGTAAATTCCTACTCCTCTCATTTGTTCCACTTTCACTCTATAAAAGTCAATTCCAATGAAGCTATTCCTAAACCAGTAAAAAACAAATCTGGCTCTATACTTATTCAGTTTTCATTTATCCAGTCTATCATGATTAAGGGATTTTTCTTCACTGCTGCCTTAAAGGGGGGATCTTGCCTGGATGTTCTATGTAACCAATTTCCCATCCACACAGCAAAACTCGTAACTCAGGCGTGGGGTAACTACAGCACTCCTGTTGATCCTTTTAGGTACAGTCTAACACTACAGTGCTGCTTACTGTAAAATAGTAATCCGCATGCTTTGCACTGAGACATGCTAAACCTCTCCGCTAAAAATAATCCTCTCGCAGCTATTCAGCATTTCTCCATGGTCCCCAAAAGACATTCTCTTGTGCTCCTCTGACAAAGAAGAGTAGACCATCTCAGCTTAGTGGGTCACTATGAACTGTGAAGGTGACATCTGACATCCCATGAACACAAACAAGTGCTGACAGCACCAGCACCGAGACAGAAAAGCAGACCACGTTCAAGGGTGGCTTTTCAATGTAGCTGCCAAAGCAGGAATTCCCATAAGGCCAATCACTGAAACTATCTCCTGTTCAGAAGACTCTTCTTCCAAGGTAGACCAGACTTCCAGGGGAAACAAATGCATGCCGCTTCCTTGCTGAAACAAAGAGTTTCTAAATGCCAGGTGGCTTGCTAGATTAGAGACCCCATAAACCGCCTTTTGAATTGCTAAGATAATTACTATTAGCAATTTGATGCCATACAACACTTTGCAACTGCACAGAGATGTTTCCAAGGTAGATACCTGAGAATAAAAGGGAAACAATGCAACTTTTGTACAGTGAAAAAGTACCTATTCCATGAATAAGTTGGTTGTCCAGAATAAAAAAAAATTCTGTGGCTAGAGATTCAGATTTATGACAGAAATTTTACTAGAGAAATCTTTTGTCTTTCCTGCTAGTATTAAATTACCAGTCACACTCATTTTTATTCAATTGGTTCTTTTTTCCCAGAACCTTACTGTGAATTGTTTATCATGTGTTGTTTATAAAATATTTAAGAAATATATAATCTTACCTACAAAGACTTATTTCCCTCTAGCATACTTTTCACATAAAGGCCAGAACCATTGATTATGAACCCCACAGTAAATTAACTAGAAACAACAATTAACTGGAAATAAGATAAACAAGTAATCTAAAACAATATTTAACAAGAAGCTCTAATAGCACCAAAAATCTAAAAAGCTGTCAAGATGATGAGAAGCAAAACCCTAACATCTTACATACCAAAAGATTCCCATACCATAGGGCTCCCTGAGGCAACGTGCACCCACCAACCAAAGCTCAAGGTAAGTTTCATTCCAAAATTATTACCTTTGCAGTGAAAGTAAATATACAAGGGGTGGGCATGGTCCTCTACTAAAAAACCTTGATGCCTGTGATCCCTTGGCTAAGCCATACCTTTTTGTTTGTTTGCGAATGAAAAGTTTCAAATAATTCAAAATGCAGCCATTTAATTCCTTAGTCGTATCAACAGCTAACAGTGTACCATCCCTCCTTCTTTCTCTAGGCTGATTCCCCATAGAATATTCAGTCAAAGTCAAGGTCTTGCTGTTACACTTCAAAACCCTCTAAGGAACTGATTTAAAATACCCGTGGGAGTGCCCCTCTTCACAACACTAACATCCCATGAGAACAATGTTCCCCAGAAACTTTGAAGCTGTCATCCTCAAAGATGACACTTATGATTACAGGAGACAGGGCTATTTCCACAGAGGACTTCAGCTTGGGTTCACACCAGAGGAGTTTACAGTGACCATAAATGTAATAATAAAGTAAAAGTCACTTCTCTAGCTCAGTATCTTAAAGGTGGAAGAGTATCTTAAAGATGGAAGAGAAGAAGTAAAGATAAAGGAGGGACATTATGAGAAGAAAGAGAGCACAGAGAAATGAAATTAAAAAGCTATATAATCCCAAATATCATGTGGGATGTAACACAACATAAATCAGTATTGCAGTTTATGTTGTTATTGCTTGGAAAACACAGTTTCTGCAGTGAAGATACATGAAAAGCCAAGAACACAGATAGGATCAGACTAAAAAACACAAGTGTGTTTGTAAGTGAAATTTATGCCTCTGTTAAACAGAAATTTTTAGACCTGATAATAAAAATCAGCAAGTTTTTTCCTAACACAATCATCTCAGAAAGACACGTCCCATTTACACTATATGGGTACAGTTTTGCCCATATTTTTCCCTTTGGTACTGGAACTAGAAAGCATCTAAAGATGCCTTTCAGCTTAAAGGTTGCCTTCTTTACAAATTAGATGGCCACATAAGCAAAGGTTTATAGAGCGGTGATATAACACAAGAACTGCACAATGTGAGGGGTTTGAAATAAACCCATGAAACCAGGCCATTTCAGAGTTAAGCCTATCAGTCTATCTCTACCTTATCTCCCCATGTCTGGCTATTGCAGTAATCTTGTACAAAATCATTCAAGGATATTTTGTCCCATGTGTGCTGTAACACTGACCTGGAGAAGGCATAGTGCGGAATTAATAGATAAGCAAGAGCTTTAGCTCCCATTTTCATTGATTTTATGGACTTAAGTTAAAACCATTTAGTTATTTGAAGGCCTCTTTCTTCTTAATGTTATTTATTTAAATATGTGTCAAGGATATAGCCTTCTACATGATACAGAAACATGGTTCATTAACATGCAATATTACATTAATCAGTAGCATTGATTCTTGTTGCTTGTTATAAAGATAACGTGCATTAAAACTATTACAATGGATGTTACAGCAAAGAGGGACAAGTATTTCCCTTCTTGCTGAAGCAACAGTCTATTTGAATGAAATTCTCATGTTAAGTGCCAAAGACTTTTTTTGTGGGCCTTATATTCATATGAATAGCACCACTAAAACCCACAAGAGGAGCAAATACAGGATTTTAACCACCTTTGTTTACAGTAAGTGAAAAATCATCTTCACTCTTTACATTTAAAACAAAAAGATACTGATCTAATTTATGATAAAATGTTTTTCAAAATCTTGTTTCCTATGTCAGGTTAAGATACACCAAGGCTTCTGCCTAAAATTAGTTGCCTATTTTGTCTCAGAGTGCTGGCAAAACCATGCAAAAATGTGCTTCCAGGCAAACCTGCAAAGTCAAGCATTCCATACGCCAAAACTGCGACACATAATTCAAAGGTTATATCATATTGGGAACATTGCTATCCCAAAAGCAGGGGAAAACTTCACAAATGTGAAGTTATATCTATTTACCTCCTTCCACTTCCTCCCTACAGTACCACTGCAGTGCTGCAAGTTAGACAGATTAACCAAAGTAACCAAAAGGTTTATAGCCTCCCCATCAGTCTCGTTCAAGTGGAATTCACTATATTATGTGACATGACCACAACTGTGTAGTACCCCCCTGGCAAAATACCCTCCAGGATGTTTTATAGCCTAGACCATAAATACAGCCAGAATAAAGGTACCTGATGGCACAAGCTCCTTTACTCAAAACAAGCAAAATGACAAATCAATTGTGACGCTCATCCTTTTATTCATATAGGATAAATATTTAAGCTCATTACTGCTCTTGCTTACTATTCTATCCTATTTCTATAAAACCATGTGGAAATGTTTAATGTCATGAACATACTCAGATTACTTTCAGCTGTCTTAGTTGTAAGAGAAATGAGCCAAACTTGTTAAAAAGTCACCCTGTATGTGTACATGTGAGTCTGTATGTGTCATACATATATGCACAAGATACTTCATCGTGTCTGTGCATCTGTGTGCCAGCTACTTGTTTTACCTCTACCACCTGGCTGACAGAACATCTAACCCGAGGCTGTGCCTCAACCAGAGTTTGCAGAGTGACATGTGGGATGTGTTCCTGCCAGAAATTCATCTCTTCCTGTAAAATGATCAGGTAATATGATCATGACATACCATCTGGATTTACTGGGCTATTTTGTCTTTCTTAAGAGGTCTTCACTCAACTTCTAGAAGGCCAGATTTGAACCATCTGTGACGTAAACTGGTTGGGGTATTTGTGATAAAAAGATAAAACTTTAGCTCAGACAGTTCAGCAGACTCCAGACCTGAAAAAAATTAGGGAAGGAAATAAATGGTACTAATCTGTCTCATTCATGTTTCTGTTCTTTTTAATGTGAAATACCTGACGTGGATTTATTTGAATAAGTGTATATTGGTGAAAAATTTTGAGCTAACTTACCACTCTTTTATATTAAAATATTATGACTTTTCTCTCCAGCTTTGATCAAGGAACATTAATTTCACGTTATCTTTGGGTGCACTTTGAGCTTTTGTGCCCCAGACTGCGCAATGCAGCATTAGAACCAAAGCAGAGGTGACCCAGGACCCAGAAACAGTTGGAATACTGTTAGTCACAGTTACCAAGGTCGATGTGAGCTGTTTGAGCCCTGGAACCATAGATGATGTCTGCATATGAGAGAATAAATTGGGGATTTCCAAAATATTTCAGATAAATATCTACACTTTTAGATGCTCACCTAAAACAAACAGTGTTATCACTGTAATGATCACGTATTAGAAAAGCAAGGTTTATAAAGAGAGGTAGTATCTTTTAATAGGCCTGGCAGGCTGGTTGGAAAACGAAGGTAGGTGTTAAATATCAAAAAATTGTGATTTGGTAGCACTGATTAATACCACTGAATTAAACCAAAAGTAGTTCTTTCCAACTTCAACTTCGCACAGAGTTAGCTGTTACTTTGACCTGAGGAAAGGACACTTGCGTAGAATCATATCTTCTTTTCCCTACTACGTCAGCAGAAAGAAGAAATCGTGGACTAGCATTGCCAACAAAGTAACCTGGTATTTCTGTAACTACATATCACTTCATGAACTTACAAGGAAAAGAAGGAAGGAGTAAAGAAATAAAGCAATGAACTAAAACTAGAAGCTTTCATTTCCTAAAATATTCTACCAGTCTTTTTTTTTTCTTTAAGACTATAACAGAAGAAGTTATGGTAAGTTGATAGCAGTCACAAATCCTAAATACAGAGTCAAGCTTTGAAAAGCTATGCAGAAGTAAATGAGCCCTCATTTCATTTTACCACATCACTAAAATTTCTCAATGGCCTTTTCTCTGCCTATTTTATATGCTCTCTGCTTCTTGCTTTTCTTTTTCTTAAATAAGGCAACGGTTTCACTGCCATAGGAAAAAAAATAAACAAACCTTGAATGCTATTTATTAAGTGCAAGGAGCAAAAAGCTGATTCCACATAATAAGGTTATAATTGTAATAATTGAATGCTAGTGAAGCAATTGTCATATATTATGTTTGTGCTGACAAGAGTTCAATGAACTAAAGTGGTGTATATACATAGTCTAAAGCCATTTAAAAATAATCAGTAAGTGAACGGATGCTTCCAGTATTTTCCATATAACTTTAACCCAGATGGCAAATGAACTGCATGTCAAGCTGTATTTGAATCTAAGGCGAAGTGTACCCCTCACCATTTGAATTAATACAAGAACAAAACATACATATGATATCATTTTGATCGTAAGTATCTCATGCCATAGCAAAGTCATACACACTGTTCCTGCTTTTAACTCTTTTGGTGTTTTCCCACCAGAGAATGCCAGAAGAAGCTAGACTGGATTGCTTTGATTTTCCATAAACATATATACAATTTTGTTTCATAGGCAGCACATTATGAAAAGCAGTCAATACGGAAGGAAATAATCCAGTATTCTCCAGCTAAATTCGGAGCAGCACCTAACACATTCTAATTAACAATGATTATTATGGCATTTGGAAGTTTATCCACATTACTTATCAATTGCCCTGACATCCTATACTCACTTTAAAATCCACAGTAGCATGAAAACACATTGGATTTACCTATTTACCTATACTTATATTTATCCTATACAGAAGTTTGTTTGAAAACCTTGCATAGAATACAGTGACTTGATGGTATTTCTTTCCCCTCTACAGACACTACAAATGCCTTTTTTCTTCAAAGCTCAAATTTTCAGTAGTTAATTAGAATTGGTGAAAACAAGTGTTTTTCAAACCGTTTAGTGGGCATGGTGGTGTTGGGTTGATGGTTGGACTTGATGATCTTACAAGTCTTTTCCAACCTCAGTGATTCTGTGATTATTTGAAAAGCTATTTCCACTGCTGCATACCCATCTCTGGTTGTGGTGGTGATTCTAATTCCAACCCTTTAGCCCTCATAAAAACACAACAGACAACAATTATAAAATATATAGAAACATGGTACTCTGCTGTTACCTATGCTTTCATACATGTCAGCCCAATAGGTCAGTCTAAAATGTCATTCTTTATTTAGGGAAAAAACACTAAATTCTGGCTATTTGCATTATACCTCAAGTAATGCTAATCTAGCTCCCTGAACTCCAACCAACATTCACCTCTTCCACTGCACAGCAGCTGGAGTCCACTACTAGATTTTACTACTAAGGTAGAAAATTAAATGGCAATTGTGCCTTTCTAATTTTACGAGTCATTTACAAATGCTAAATCCTCAATGAAAAGTCCTTGTGTTACTTAGAGTACCTCCGCCCTGCATAGGCTACAAATCAAAAATAAAGTATCCAATGGAATCTATTATTAGTACTACATTTAATTTGTGAAAGCAGTGAAAACTGAGACAGAAACTTGCAAATAACTGAATGACCATCATAAGACTCACAAACCTCTACTCAAAATGCAAAATAGCCCTAAACCATTAAGTCTCTTTAGACACACGAGAGATCAAAAGCATGTATTAAAACCAAAACAAACAACCCCTCTGAAAGCAAACCTTTTGCTGTGTAACCAAATTCTGCTTTGTCAGATAAGAAATGGGAGAATACTAGCCAGATGTGACGGACATTATTGATATTGCTAAATGTTTTTAGAAGGAAATATTTTTAGGAAGAGGGTGATAGAGGAATCCCTATATAACAGTGTAGCATGGAACATATAAAATATGGGCTTTCAGTAAGTGTTTAGCAGATGCAAGTGAGAAGTGATCCAAAAACTATATCCTTTTTTACCATTATCATTACTGAGACTACAGCAAAGCTTACCGCTTCAAATCGGCCAAGCCCAGCAACCTCAGGGAGCATCTGAATCACACAGCAGCATTATACAAAGTTTCCTGAACAGCCTGAATGACCACAGAGGCAAAGAGAATTTCTAAACACATGGTTGGGTATTCTCGAATAGAGACAACTCAGTTAAGGTTGATGAGTCCTCAAGATAACAGCAAGCAGCAAGAGGGAACAAATTCATCCATTACACAGTGGTGAGGAGCTGACGTTTGGGAAGTCCATTAAACTGCCGAATAAAGCTGTGATGTCCTCCCAACCCTCCCATGAATTCTAGCCTGTCAGTGGTTTCACAACCAGACAAGAAAAGCAAGATTCAAAATTGAGCTTTCTCTCTCCAGTGTTAGCTCACCGATTTATCTAAGCATTACAGCATGTCCAGTCTCAATTAACAAACAGCATATCTCCAAACAGTAAGTTTTCTTGGTTACGACGAATGCTGCAATAGCACCCTAACAGCCTGCAATCGTCTTGTTGCAGGCTTATTTTAACAAGTCCCTCAGCCCATCAAGCAACTAGATGTAAAACGGAATTAGTAGAGTCTCTGAAATATCTGGTAAATATTTATGCATGCTTAATTTGCTTTAGAGGAAGAATAGTGTAATTAACCCTGACAGTTGGGAAAAGCATAGCATTGGAAAAATGTCTTCACCAAAAGGGTTATCAAGCATTGGAACAGGCTGCCCAGAGAAGTAGTTGAGTCACCATCCCTGGAGGTATTTAAGAGGTGTAGATGTGGCACTTAGATACATGGTTTAGTGGTAGACTTGGCAATGTTAGGTTAATGGTTGGACTCTATGATCTTAAAGGTCTTTTCCAACCTAAACAATTCTATGATTGTCATACCCACAAATGTTTTATTTTCCTCTAAAAAAACTGAACACAAAATTCAGCCATATCCTTTTGGAAAAGTATCATTTACAAAGGCTTCTAATAATATTAGTTCTACAAATAATAATTACTTGTATCCTGATAAACTATCTGAAACCAGTGCAAGGGGAAGAAAGATTTCCAACAGTCAGAAGACGTTGTTGTTACTAACATGAGCCTCTAAATCAAGCAAAACAAGTTGGTGAGGTTTTTTAGAGAATGTAACATTTACATTGGGAAATTGTTATTAGAAATTAAGTCCACAGTAGCAAACACTTTATATCCACATATATCTAATCTTACCAGCGGTGTATAAAATACAGGATAGGAGAATGTGCTAGTATCACCATTCTGCTGAGTGTACAGCGACTTGTCCCTGTGCCCTGAACACTCCCACCCCCCGGTAACTCCAAACACATGGCCTGGCCAGAAATTTCCCTTATCCCACTGCCATTCCCACCAGTAACTCCTGTTGTATCAATAGGGCACTGCAGGAAAGGCAGCTTGTAGCGAGCTCTAGCCACAGCCAAGGTGGAGGGCAAGGGCCATGCAGAGGTTTACAGAGCCTTTCAGTTGGAACGACTGATCTAGAGAGATTGCGTGGTTTTTCTAGTGAGGACAAGAGATCCAAAGTAACCTCTTGGCACATCCCAAGAGATGGCCACCAGAAACTAGAAGAGCATTTAGTCATCTTACAAACAGATGGCATCACCCATCTTTGTCATGTTTCAACAAGTTCTTGAGCAAGTATGGTGTTCTGCAGTTGACTACAGCTTAAAGCTTTCCAGGTAACAGTGATGTTGGTTTCAACATGCCTTAGTGAGTAAAACTGTTGGGGTGAATGTTTATTTTGTGAGAAAGTAGTAGTAGAGGCAATTTTTCGCAAAAGTTCAGTGCTCACAGGAAGTGCCTTTGAAGCTACACTTGAACAGAAAAATTTCAAGTATGTGAGAGGCTAGAAAGGTGATAGTAAAAGTTTTAAAAAGGGAGAGGTACTTGGAGATCTGCTTGTAACCTCCACTTTTTGAAAACTATATGCAATCTAGAATCTTGCAAATGCAAAGACTAGTTCTCTCAAAAAAAAAATTTAAGAGCCAGACATGAAATTTAGTACTAGCAAATACAGTTTATGGTGCAAAAAAAGATAGGAAAAAATGAACAAGAGTAAGGGAAAACTCCACAACTGTTTCCTTCCATTGGAACTCTGGCTCATGGCTGTTAGCTGGGTTTTTATATTACAGTATGCAATAATCGGAGGTCATGAGTGTAAATCCCCTATTGCTTTTAGTTCACAGCTAAACCAAAATGAAGGTAGGTGACAAACACTTCTTGATTGTTTCTGTCAATCATTTTTCCAGCTGAAATGAGAAAAACTACACAGGGTTAACTGAGAAAGCAGAGTTGAAGCTCCTTTGATATAAATGGGAATTGAACTCGTGGGACTATGCTGCTGAGAAAGATTTTGCAATGTATTTTTATCTTTCCCAGGATTTTTTAAAATTCTCTAGGCATCTTGCAAAGCCCACATTTATTCACTGGCATTTAGGGAGTGAACCAAACCCACCGAAGTCAATAGGAGTCTTTTCATTGACTTCAGTGACCTTTAGATCTGTTTTTTAGAGAGACTGACAGAACAGAGATGGAAGGAAGATCTGATAAAACTTCCCAATTTGGTGCAGGCTATGGCCATTGCATTTTTACTTATGAAGGATCTGTAACACTGACTTTTTGTTCAGCCATATGTGGAAAAAAAAAATTGACTGGCTTCTTTTACTGTGGTAGATGTTATGAGCACTGGATATTTATCTGATGAAATAAAATACATTAATCTTGGACAACTCATGGAAGAAGGAAAACATGACCCCATATACAATACATTTCTTCCTATTGTTGAACATACATTGGATTAGCTATTGAAGAAAATAAAAGAATCCAGGGAAATGGTAAATATACTTACTTTTAACTGAAGTCCACATACAAAAAACTATACCAAATTTAACATTAAAATTAGTAATTTAAGTATGACAGCATGACAAAATAATACGGTCTAACAGAAAAGGCTTAAAATGAGAAAAATTAAAGCATTTGTCTTCCACAGTTACACAAGACATTTTCTATTCTGTTCATTCAACCTACTCTTGTTAGCTGATATAGTTTAAATATTAAAATCAACATAAAACAAATAAGAAAATTTTAGACCCCCAAAAGCAATTATCAACATTCTAGTACTAAATTAGAGCTTATTACTTGCTAACATGTCACTTTCCAAAGCCGCGCATAAGATAAGCACTCACAAAATGCACCAAGAACAGAATTATTAAATCCAGCCTTCCCAATTAACATGGATCATCTGCTGTCCCAAAGGATACAATCTAGGTTCACAGTTCTGTAATCAGTTCTGCGCTGTGCCTGTGCACAGCTTCATGACAAGAACTAGTGTACAGTTTTGGCAACACTTGGTAAGGACTTCTCTAGTTCTGGCCTAAGTATTTTAGTATGGCTCTCATCCTGAATACCTTTCTTGCATTTTAAGGAATTAATTGTTTACAGTCCTTACACCCCATCATACCCAGGCAAGCTTTTCCAAGCTAAATATTCTATATCAAAGAGCATTTGTCCTACACAGGTTTTATTACGCATTTTAAAGTAAACTGTAAGTCTCAGGCCATTCAGCTGGTCTCAGCAGCAGAAGCTGAAATGCCAAAGCTACACAAGAAAAGCAGCTATTTACTGTCCATCGAATAAGAAGCTATTCAGAGCCCCCTGTAGTGGATTCATTTATTAAATTACTAGAAGATATATGGCTAAATTAATATTTCATGTTATTTTCTAACAAGATTTATTTCAGGAAGCTACCTTGTACTGGCACAGAAATGGACAATCCTGTAATTTTACAGACTTTCGCAATGTCTATCTTCTTAGACGCTCCGGGCATTGGTTACAGATGCAAATGCTAACTATATATTGACATCTTCAGGGACTAAGACATAGGGCCATACAACGACAGCCATTAACCCAGAGTTGCAAGTCACATAGGTACTCTAGCAATACAAAGCCTCCACACAGGCCAAGGCAGAGCACATCCCCTTGAACCAGAAAAATGTGACCACAGAAGTCATCAACTTTTAGAAAGGCACATTAACTCTTAAAGACAATTATAAGCAGAGGAGATTAAAAGCTTTGCCAATAGCATGTGGCTATATGTTGGACTCTTGAGGGATTCTATATGGAGCACTTCGTAATTCCTCTTTAACTTTTCTTTTTTCAACTTTTTTTTTATAATTAAATTCCCTCTTTTATGTGTATAGACTTCCTTTTCCTTTTCTATTGCCCTTACACCTTCACACTGTTTCCTCGGTACCTTCCTGCATCCTCTCGTATTTTCTCGTCCCACTCTATTTCTCTTTTCCCATCCTGTTTTACTGCTTTACCCTTGAATTTCTTCCAGTTCTCACCTCTCCTATGTGCCCTCCCATTTGCTTCCTCCTTTAGCTCCTTTCTTTTCTCCTTCAGTCTTCTCATATTCCAGAATAATTAATTTCCTCCATCCTTCCCCTCCAATCAATGTATTTGATCAGTTTTAAGGTATTCAGCAGCGTGCTCACTGGTGACACAGTGCTACACTGTAAAGGTAAAAAACCAAACTCCAGATTCTCTCAACATCTGCAGTCAGCGACAACGATCGGTATTACTAGTCTGACTGCACACGACTTCAGACTTGTTTGGACTATGTGAAGGTTTTGACATATTCTTTGGTTTGGGGTTTTTTTTTCCCAATAGTAGAGACACATGTGGTTTAGCAACCACTGCTTTTGTTCAAGCGCAGCCTGAAAGAAAACAGATATAACCCCCAAAGTCTCCTATGTCGCATTATTTTTCACATACATCACGCACCACCTGTGAGCCTAAAATCCAATCAATCCCATTCTGAATTGCACAAAACCCTTCCCAGCTCCTTAAAGATCAAGCAGGTCTGTGATTTGTCTTGTTTTGTCCTGCACTGCCATTAGGTATTTGAGAGACAACTGCTTTATTTTGCAATAACAAAGTGCTTCTGCACTGCAGAAACCTCATGGCAAACCTCTGATCAGTTTTCAAAGCCTGCAATATTAGAATGGGAGAAGCCAAGTAATTCTCATTGTTTGCCATGGTTTTGAAAGATTTTCAACACCTTAGGTGTTGAGGAGGAGCAAGAAATACATCTCTATATATTAGAAATCTGAATTAATTTAAAAAGCAATAATTATTGAGATTGTTGGATATACGGTATTATGAAGTCATTCAATAGCGTGACAGTGAATAAGTATTTGCAAAATGATAGGGTCATGCACATATTTTGTCAATAGTAAGCGGTTGCTTCAGTGATCTACAAAAATCCTTTCTTAGTTCTTTTTGCGCAAAGTGTTTTCATTTATATCTTGTATGACTGCCCACTCCACAACCTGACATTTAATTATGAATTCTCAAGAAACCTTGTCTTCCATGCAAAAAGTTCCTTTTGTACAAGGGTTTTGACAAAAGGACAGAAGGTCCCCACGATTTCGCCTGTCTCATTAAATCATGAGCTAATGTAAGCAAACCTCATCATCTGTCAGGATAAACTGCTCTATTACATTGCCACTGCCAGAAAGCCTGCTATCCGGGCAGCACACAGGTCTCTCAAGCCTCCTGACAGTTTATTGTCATCAAGTTGACCTGGACAGACAGCTTTCTTTTCCTTTTGGGATCCCAAAAGGAAATTTCGCTACTGATGTTCCTGTTAGTAGAGATTTTTAAATCTTAAAAATGAGAAAAGATTTTATATTACAAAGATTACTGAGAGTCTCTAATCATGCCAGACGATCTTGTACGTGCATCTGCTCATCATTTATAAAAGTAATGGCATGTTAATGAGGGAAATAACTGTTGAAAAATTGACTCTTGGAATTTTAAGATACACATTTTTCTTCAATACCAATGCTTGTGATCTAGCAGCCTTATAAAAACACAAAGACTTGTGCCAAAACAAAGTGCACAACTATTTGAAAGATGCTGCTCTTTGAATAATCTAAGAAATGTTCTCATTGTCAATTCACTTTTGGGGTATTTTTGCTTTTTGTTTGCTGAATCCTTACAGCAACGATGTCACCTAAATTATTGCCTTTGCACTTAGGAGTTTTTATGAACTAAAAGGTCTAGCATTATAATATTGTATGTATAAAAGCTCAGTTCTGAAAAATTTAAGGCCCACTGAAAGACTCCCAAGTCCTATTTGGTGATGTAACAAAAGAGACACTGCTCCTAAATGAGTTTTCATTTTCATTCATAAGTTCACTGCAGCTTAAACCCTATAGGGTTTTATAGGTATTTACAGGAACTACATTTTGGCTAGTTTAGAAGTTCACTATAAAACTGATCCGTTTCCATGTGGCAGTACTTGCCTCTATTTACTATCCTTATTGATTAATAAATGACAGTTGACTACGTCAGAAATCTTTAGCATTACCTTGTAATTATCTTGCTGTTTTCCTGGATATTCCATCTTCTCTGCAAAGCCAGAGACTGTTGTAGAATGAGTTAAATGAAAGCATTTCATAATCCTCCCAACTTTAGGCAATCTTGCACATAGAATTGTTTTGTTTGTATGTACCTGTCTGTGTGAATTTTGGAAGACTGGTGGCTTCCTTATGGAAATTCTGCTATAAGCAAACTACAGAAAAGCATATGTAAACAGTGTGGCAAATTAAATGCAGATGACTTTAAAAATTATCAATAAAGCAGGTTGTGGCACTCCAGTTTCATGTGCTCAAATTTTATTGAGCACTCCAATTTACGTGTTGTCATCATTAGAGTTAATATTTACATGCTCCAATCACACTAAACGAGCAGGTCCTTAATTTCAGTGATTTTTCAGCAGTTGCTCTAATTTCTGCCTCTTCACTTGTAGCTGGCAGTTGTTCTCTTTTTGCTACTGAGATATCATCATCCATCTGGGGAGGTGTATGTACACCTCTTCCATATCAGTGATATGCACTAAATGCTCTTACTTCCCTAAACTTTCTTGTTCTGTTTTACTCAGAGAAGTAAAAATACAAGAAATTAATAATATGAGCATGCTTATAGTCAGTAGCAAAACTACACAGCCTGAGATGCCTAAATTAAAGCAATACATGAAATGGAGTGGGTGTTCCATAAAAAATGAGATTGAGATTACTACCTATTGAGATCACTATCATATAAAAGACACAGATGACATGACGCTAATATCTACAGATATTAAATGCATATCTATTTATTTCCATTTATGCCTCATCTATGCTAAACCCTCCAGCTATTGAAAATAGCATACTTGTATCTGAGCAACATCATAGATGACAACAGTAGTAATAGCATTACTATGTTATATACATTCCTATACACAATGCTCATCTTAAATTATTGCACCTTATTCTCGTTAAGACAGTTTGTTGCATCCCATTTGTGTGACTGGATTCACAAGGGCAGATCCTTGCACACATTGCAAACTCTCCTCAGAAACGCTCAGTGTTAAAAAACTCTTAACACACTTCATATTACACAGCACATTCCAAAAGTAATAAAAACAATTGATGGTGATTACAGCAAATTTTATAAGATGGTAAAATAGACAAGCAGAAAATGTAAAGACATCAATTCACGGGGCAGATGAGAGGGCAAAGCTCTCATTCTGCCACAGTATCTGTAATGCAATTGATCTCCAGGACAGAAACTCTAGTGTCAACCAGCTTATCTCAGCATTTTGTTGACAGCCAGCCCATGAACAAAAGCTTTGGTGCCTGCTTTAGGACAAATCCATCCAGTCATTTTCCCAGCATGGGAACTGGGCTTTTTGACAGCCAACACTGAAGCAGGAACAGAGAAACCTGAATATAAATGCAACCATGCGATACCAGCTTCTGACTGCTGGAGATCAGCAACACAACCTATGGTTGAAAGGTCCTTGATATTTTTCCAAGAGAGGAGATCTGCTCCAAAGCCTCACATGCCAGCTCAGTTCTGCCTCCAGAGCCAGCCTGCACCAAAACTTCCATAATCATTCTTTCATAACCTATGTAGGTTGAAGGAGACAGGATCTGTTTTTACACGAGCAGGTAAGTACAATATTCTCCAAAGCCAGTTTTTCAACTTCTTGTGCTGTAAATCTGCTTCAGAACTCGCTAATACTGCTATCAGAAAAGCGAGATCTCTTCTCTCATTCACAGAAATAAGTAGCGGCATCCCTTTTGTTTTAATGGAAAATAATAATTAATTCCATGTCTTTATTATACAGCTAAATCCAACACTTGTGGCACTTGAAAGACAAGCTGACAAAGGCTAGTACTAAGTGCAGCTATGGATTTTGACCCGACAGTATTTTACATTACTGTAAAATGGCACTGCAGGCACCATGCATTATTCTGGCCGATCCCAAGCACAGAGAAGATGCCGAGCTCCCGCCATGGGATGCTACCAGGGTAGAAACAGATATCGCCTCCCACAAAGCTGTCAAGCAGGGACAAGGAACTTCTTCACAGCAAAAATCTCAGTAGGTGTGAAGTGAGACAAAGGGAGGGTCAAAGACAGCCAAGGGCCTGTTTGGAGCTCAGCTCATCTCTGTAGTCATAATGATCAGGTAAACTGTTCCTTCCAAGGGTTCCCAGTGTACAGGTACCTTGAGTTTAGGTAAAAGTAATAAGATTTTAACATTCAGCATTTAAAAAGCTTTGCCACAGCCCGTGGCGAAAAGGTTCTTTCCTATCACCAGACAGGTTGCAATTTAGCAACTGAAGGGAAAACACATTTGTTTGAACAGTTAATTTGTTCTCCTGGGGGCTGAAAGCCATTCCAAAAGCAGCTTTGTGTTTTGGAAACAAAACCACCACCAAGAGCAGGGGGAAGAGTACCCAGGGGATCTGCTGGTCCTGGAACAGCCCGAACCCGGATACTTTGCCAGTACGTGCTAACACTTCAGTAAAAGAATGCCGACACATTTCTCTCGTCTTAAAAATCTCCAAAAATAAATTTTCAGATGTTATCCCACAGTTTTGCTGAAGTAGACACAGACCAGCGTGCTCCACCTAACTTGAAGCAATTGTTTATGTCCCCTGTTTCCATTTTACAAAAGGAAAGAAATATATACATAGAAATATACAGAAAGGCATAAAATCGAACAGGCCATCTTTCTCCCCTCAGCTCAGACTCTCCCTACACAGCAATGGCTGGCACACCTGGGGTAGCACTCACAGCACAGAATTAAAGCAGCACAACCTTTTTTTTTTTCCACAGGTGCCTCATATTACTACTCTTACTATTCCATTCCATGTTTCCACCTATAAATCCGTATTAAAAACCCACTCTCTGCAGCACTTCAGCACAGCCTCCGAGTACAAGCACGGGTAGTGTGCGGCTGACAGGGCCGGCGTCGCCCTGGCAACCGAGCAGGGCCCACAGCACCGCCGCGAACGTGAGGCGGGCGGCAATGAGGGCCCCGCGCCGGGGGAGCCCTCCCGCGGCCGAGCAGGGGGCGGCGGTGGGCAGGGGGCAGCGGCCCCACCGCCGCCCTTCGGGCGCCGCCCCCCTCTGGCACTGGCTTCTGTTTCCAGAGGTTTGTAACTTGGCTGGAAAAATTTGTCCCTGACAAAAGCGCGGCGCTGAAGGGCCAGGCTCTGTTGATTTTTCCCTCCCTTGCTGTTGTTTACACGCCATAATTAAAATAAAACTTCTTGCTAAGGAATGTGAAAAACTGAGCAGAAGTCCGCTCACCCTGAAAATTATTAGGCCATGAAAACTTAAATTTGACAAACTGCTAATTCACACTATTTAACTGCTCTTTATAATCCAAGTAGCCGTGTAAATAAGAAAGATAATAAAATCTGATGAGAGATTAATGTCCGACTGAAGCAGTAATTCCTTTTCAAAGAATTATAATCAACAGATTTATGACGTAGAGTGGAGGAGCTATCACAATTTAATGGATAACGGAGTAGGGGCCAAATCCGGCTCCCAGTTGTACTAAACACATTTTTGTTCTAGGTACAGAGTGTAACTTTTACATAGTTTTAATGTATTCATTTTTCCCGGTAGTATTCCTCGGCCTATAGAAGAGATATGCAAAGCTATGTGATTACTAAAACGCTTCACTGAAATAAGCTATATCAGGAACAAAAATTTAAGTAGGAAAAGATTGGAATAGGTATTTGCATCACTTAACTACAGTCGTCCATAAAGCAATCAAAAATTGCTGTGGTAAAGCGGAGCAGGAGCGCTGCGATGAGGAGAGGGGCTGCGGACAGCCGAGCCGCGGGTGCAGCCCCGCGTACACCACAGGCAAGGCCGCAGCTGCCATTTTGGGGCCCAGCGAGGGAGAAGGGCTCCAGCCCACTGCAGCACCCAGAGCACCTGCCAGGAGTCGGTTTGGGGAAATTTTGCATCACCTTAGAGTAACTGGAAGTGCTTTATCTGCGGATAATCCACCTCCCAGTAAGAGGCCACGTAATCCCCCGGATGACTGACTAGTTGTACTAATTGGGAGAGTATTAGTTTTCCCTAAAATGCAAGGACGTTGAGAGGTTAAATGAGGTACTGATAATCAAACGCAGAACTCATACTGTGGGTGTCACTGCACAATGAATCAATTTATCAAGGCATGTAAAAAACAAAGTGATCAGTTGTCTTTAGGTTAATGCCAGAAGTCTGTACAAAAATAAGAGGAGTATTTAAAAGCTTCCATTTGAGGGGAAATTAGACAAAAATCAGAGTTATCAAAATCTGGTGGGAGGATTCATGACTGAAGTGTTTGAAGTCTCTAAATACATCCAGTCAGGAAGAACAGCATGCCCAGCTAGGGCTGGGGAGAGAAAGAGTTATTGCTTCAAATTATTCATACATCAGATGTCCAGGCCCTGGAATGGATTAAAGTCCTATCTGACAGCAGCCATCATTAACGTTTGTTACAGAGTACCATATTAGATCAAAGAGCGGGATTTAACATGATAAAGAGAAGAAAAATGCATTATCCAAGGTGACATCAGTCTGGAGGACATATGCTAGTTATCTTACGCTGCCATTACTAAAATATCTCTGAAGAAGGTGTAAATGATCACAGTCTGGTTACATTTGCTGTGTACAGACACAGCTCGTGCCCAACAAGACATATCCATAAATGTAAATGATCACTGGACTTCTTAATTGTTCCAGGGAAAAAGCCAACAAACTATAATTCCATTATTACAAGAGAAGATTGTTTTACTTAAGAAGTCATCCTGAATAAAAGGAAAAGTGAAAGCTGCACTACAAAAAGTCTGTCTCTAAAAGAAAAAACCTGATTGCATTGCGTGAAAACTTAAATTTAAAAGAT
This sequence comes from Gavia stellata, assembly GCF_030936135.1. Taxonomy (NCBI): domain Eukaryota; kingdom Metazoa; phylum Chordata; class Aves; order Gaviiformes; family Gaviidae; genus Gavia; species Gavia stellata. Next base: position 23,695,003 of record NC_082604.1, read on the forward strand.
AGCTGGAAAGCATTAATAAAAAGAACTGTGGCAAATAGTGAGGCACAATAATAAAGAAATTTAATCTATCGGTGAAGCATACATCCATTACCATATTAGGATTTTTAAAATATCAATAAAGATGCATAAAAATTATTCAGTAAGTACACCTGGATCTGGAAAAACAGAAGATATGTGGGTATGCTACACAATTAATTTAGCAGGGGTTTTATCCCTACAGCAATTAAAGAAAACCAGTCATCTACTAATGGTGGATTTTAAAAGTGAGCAAAACCTTTCATCCAGTTCTTCTACAAGAATTAGCTGATTTCTAATATACCTTGGTATATATACTACAGAAATTCCAGAAGACTAGTAAAGGACACTCTTTGGGCAAAAATTGTAAAGTGTAAACCAAATGACTTCTGTACCTGCAACTCATTAGGTTGATTTTGATCCTGAGCAAAACAGCAAGCAACTGCCAAGTGAGCAAAGAAATAAGGAATTGGAAGAAAAAAAATTCATGTAATTCACCTTGGTTTTATAAACATGTTTAAGTCTTCTCCAAAAAAAATTTGCTATCAGATTTAGTTGACACAAAAAAAAAATCTCTGTGAGACATTTAATGTTGAAGCACACAATGTTCTAATAAAAAAAAAGCACCGCACAGAATTAAAGTGGCACATTTAAATGTACTAAATGTGCCCATTACTATGCTAGGCTGACAACTCTAAAAGTTATTGTTGGATATTCATTGCTCACTAGAGGTGCTGCTACTAGGGGTCTTTGAACATCTGTTCTTGGCCCTATACAGTTTCATAGTACTTTTACCAGTAATTTAGGAAAAACATACGGTCATATAGCTTAATATACAATGTTTTGCAGAGTTGTGAATACAAAAAGCCTTTACATAGGGGAATCCTGATTGGAGTCTTCTATGCTGGAAAGCTCTGAAAAGGCCATATAAAGGGGTAGTCAACTCAACATTTTCTATGAGAGCTAACATAGATCCTGGTTGTATAAACAAATATCAAGAGGGCCTAGCTAAATGTTATTATGTTTGTATGAAATTTTAATGATGCTATTTTTCAAGTACCCTCTGGTTCTTCAATAGGTACTTTAAAAGAGTTTTTTGGAGAGGGTTTGAAAAATGAACTGTAAAATACCCATATCCTGGATAGGTTCCTTCCCCTTCTCCAAATGAAGAATTTCTTTCTAGAAACTGCCAAACCATCTTTTCTAAAGAAAAAAATGTATTCTTAACTCTGAGACACTTCTAAAGAGCAAATATTTTGCCTTTGAAATACACCTCACTGCACCAGATGGTGTGTGTGTATATATATTTTTAAATGTTCCTGTGGATGAATACTCCCACATATTCCTTACAATAGCACCTTCATCACCGTTCAAATCATCAGACACACTCAAAGGCACACAACTGCAAACTTAGTCATGCAAGAGAGTAGCAAAGCAGAGTAATCAGGAACAAAGAATGCCATTCAACTGCATAAAACTCCTGTGCTTGTTAACATCCCTCGTAGCAGCGCTACTGTTTGGTACTTAACACTTTTACCAAGATTTAGAAACCATACAAAAATCTAGCATACCAAATATAGGGAAGTTTTGAAGTTGTACATATTTATGCAACAGACTGTAAAAGACTCCTTCTAGTTAGTTCATGTTTTATTAATACGTTTAATGCACCCGATTCTTTAAGGAATAAAACACAAGCTTCTTACTGCTAGGCTCTGGGCCACCCATAGCTTCACTGCCACTTACATATCTACTGTACATTGTGGTTCAGTTATCACTTGTGCAGGTGTAACACCAATGACCTTAGTGGATTTCTGCCTAGTTTACAACACAGAGTAGGAGAAGAACAAGCCTTATGGTCAGATTTTCAGCTGATCTCAATGAAGCTCAATTATTCTGCATGGAACTATACTGATTCTCAGCAGAGAAATCTTGACCCATATCCTTCACTCAGCAACAATGCCAAGCTTAATCTTTTTCTTCTAATCTGTCTCTACATTTTCCCCTGAAGTTTCTACAAATGGAGGAGTTTGCTGGTACGGTAATTCCTCCATCACATCAACCTTAAATTTTTTCTTACCCATTTGTAAGCCTTAGTGTAAAAGCTATATTAGAATGGACATGTCTTTGCCGTAAATTAAACTTAGAAATTAAAACTAAACCTCAGACAGCAACTCCCACAGAGACCTAGAATACTGACCTAAACTACAGTCAATACTATCTTCTTTCATAGTTAGCCAAGTTGTCAGCACAAAGTAATCATTCAGTTGCATACAAAAGTGTTGTCGCATCATACCTGACAAACTTGCCCAACAAAACCAGAAGAAATTTCTTATGCCAGACTGCCAGTCCTTAGCAGTATTATTCAGGCCACACAGGAAATGGCCATCAAAGAAACACATTCATCGCTTTCAATACCGCTTACCGGTGCTTTACTATTTAAGCAGATTATTCATCACACAGCATAATACCTCCTCGTCTCTGTCTCTCAAATACAGATAAGTGCATAAAATCCACACAGAGAACTGAGCGCATAAGCTCCAGCACGCAGAACTCTACATTTCTGCCATGTCCACCAGAAGTGGATCAAAAAAGACAGTAAAGGAGAAGAAGTCCAGTATTTTTTGTTCCCTGAATACTCTGTTGCATACAGTAGAGAAACAAGATAGTCAGGTATCTGGTTATAGCTTTTCAGATTCTCAGGAAGAATTTCTACTGCCTTGAGTGCTGCCATAACGTTAATTTAGTAAGGTTCCACTGAAAAAAAGAAATGATTAACAGAAGACTGCCATAGTTAATTTCTTACCCATCATATTTCATTTCAATAAATACATTTCTACAAACCTGCACTAAATAATAAAGGAACATCATCAGGAAAAAATATTTTCTGCCATCACTATGCATTTTTCTTTTGAGTAACTTCTTGATCGAAGGCCCAGATATAATCTCTACTTTCATCGCTCCTTGTCTAGTTTGTGTGGCAACAATAGTGCTGTTTCAAGACTCTTAATGTTTTTTTATTTAACTAGCAAAGAATGTAGAAAAGCACCACATGACAGAATGTAGAACAAGAAAAAGAGCTTTGAAATTGTTATTCCTTTAAGAAGGCTGCCGAGTAATAATGCTGGTTAAATTACCTAAGGAACACTGCATTCTCCCACAGACACGCATTTAATATCTCCCGAGATTTGGTGTATTACATAGTCAAATGGAAAATGTGAAGATTCTTTTATAAGATTTATTTGTAAAAATGTTCCTGGAGATAGTAACAATTCCATAGAGAACAATTTAGTGACAGATAATTTTTCATATATGTAGCATCAGTATTAAAATGGAAATTAAATTCATAAAAGTTTTTAAAAAAAAAAAAAACAAAAACAAAAAACAATGATTTGGAATGTATAGTTCCTTTCAAAGTCCCAACTCCCAGCCCCAAAAGCAGCAGTCCTTATTTGTGCGGTACTTTTCAGACAAGGTGCTGCATGTCTTCATTCTGCACTGACGCAATTTTTTGCTTTTTCATCCATGGCTCTTCTACCATGATGTGAAACATTTTTGCTGAAGCTTTTCATATAGATGTTCAGTATACAAAACTCCCTCTCATCCAAAGAGAAATGCTGAGCTACGATGGCAGCTTGAAGCAGAATTTCTATTTAGTTGTTTATTTTTCCTCAGTGACAGAATATATTTTGTTTTGGTGTGTCTTCTTCCATCTCCCCAAGATGTGCAACACACATCTTAGATCTTAATAAAATAATATTCACTGAACATTGATGTAGACAGGAGTCTAAAGAAGAAAGCTGTACAAATCTGAACTAGAAGACTATGAAACTTTACTGAAGGTCCAGAGAAGTATATTTTCTCTGCATGTGAGTTGAGGCCTTTTTGTCTCTTCAAAGGACCCTGCACAAACTTTAGCAGTATTTCACAGAGATCCAAGTGACTTAAAAAGATACTTAGTTATGGATACTCTCTTCTTTCTTTTCTTAAGAGAAGCATTTCTTAAATACCCTACCCATTCCCAGAGGCATACAACGTAAAGCAGTATACTGATCAATGAAAACTCTGGTCTTGCAAAATTTAATGGCAAGATAGAAACAAGCCATGGGTATTCTGATATGAACAGCAACACAGAGAAGGAAAGCTTGCAATGGCTTTTGGAGAAGGAGAGAACAGCAAAATGTAAGGAAGGAGAAGAAAGGAAGCAACGATTTTCAGGGACCATGCTGGGGTTGAATCACACTGATAATTTGTTGGAAAAGAAAGGGAGTGGGAAGGGGAACAGCAAAGGAAATCACAGCTCTGCAGAAGAAAATGGCAAACTTCCATTGACTTTAACAGGCAAGCATTCAACCCAAGCTGAACAAACCCTTTAAACCGAATTTACATCCCTGCTGCAGCAGTTACTCAAAAAAAAAATCTTGTTTTTCATGAGAAGGAAACCCAAGTTCAATATAATTCCATTTTGCTCATATTTAATAAACACTAACAACATGATTCACGACACAGTTGAAAAGTCACTAATAAGAGCTGGAAAACTCCCACACAAAGCAGGACTCGGGTAATCATTATTAGCAGTAAGTATTGAGAAAAATATGAAGTATAATGCTATTAGTAGAGTAGGACTGATGCAAACAGAAAATATGGCAAGCTGTGAAGTGTTAGTTGGGTAATATTGATGCAAGTAAAGACACTGTACAGCTTGAAAAGATGGGCAAGGAGAGTCACTTTGTAAGAAAAAAAGATGCTAGCATACATAAACGAGTATGTGATACAGTATTCTTTGAAATCAGTAGATGTTTTGAGCATGCTATGAATCCAGTACTAGATACTAAGAGCAGCAAGACAAAAAAAAAGAAGAAAAATGTGATATTAAGGGGACAACATGTTTTCCTTTATAATGCAACTGGAGAAGGTGAAGTTTGCATTTTACAAGACTGAATGCCTAGATCCCAAGGAAGAACACAAGGCAAGCTAAGTATCTCTGACCTGCATAAAAATCTGAAATTAAATGACAGGTAATTGATCCTTATTAAAACCAAATTATTCATTACTAAACACTAAAAATTAAATAATCCTGTATGCCAAGGCTGTCGTTATCCTGAAATTACGCTCATGCACGTGCACCTTAAAAACTGAAGTTTTATGTAGAAAGACACATGTGGAATGGGTTAGGACAGACTATTTAGATTGAACAGGACATTTTAACATAAAAAATATTAAAGGGCTGGAAAAATTTTACTTCCTTTCATGTAATGTAGTCAGCCCTTTTTCTTCCTTTCCAATATCTCAAAATGAATAAGGCATATAGCTGATACAGGTAGAAAATATGTTGTTGTATTTAAAAGAAATTAAAACATTGACTCAATTTTAATTAGCCCAATTATTTCTGTACAAAGTCTGGTTCATCTATGTGTGCATTAAGAAAAGGGTTTTATATTAATGTACATCTGTCATAAACAGTACAAGTCTAAATTGTAGAATATATTTGCATCTTTTTCAGGACTGCTGTAAAAAGAGAAGAAAAAGGGAATTATTGATGCATTCAAACAGTGTGCATCTTGCTTTGTAATATAATCTGTTTTTCTTTTCCTTAACACCTACACACCTTATGTTCCTAGCTAGTACCATTTAAAGAATAAATATGAACCCAGGGTATCAACTTCCAAAGAAAACTTGTAAGAAGCTGTTTGCAGATTTGCATTTTGTTATTTCAGAACACGATAATCAAGTTCAAGTTTTTGCTTCTTGAGACACTTAAACCAGCTGAAAGGATTTTTGTTGTTGTTTCTAGAGTTCATATCTAAAGGTCCAATATACAGCTACTGTATCTGTTAATCTAAATTCTTTCCCTGCAGACTTTCATAAAGGAGTTAGGACCTATTAAAACACATACAGAATAGAAGACAACATTTTCTTCTGGAAATGAGAATGCCTATTGCACTGACTATATCCACCATGATCCTACAAATATGCAAACCAAGAAGAATCAGAGGGAGTGGTGGCATGCAAGCTGATGAACCTTTATATTCCAGGGAATTGCCATGTGGGAATATGCTTAACTTGGAAAGAACAGTGAGTTTTTCAAATCATTCTTGAGTTCACTCTCTTAAAACTGCACGTAATCACAAAATATTTCTGAGATGCAAAGGGAGACCATGGTCAGCAAAGAAACAAAACCACATCTATGATTTCACATTCGCAAATAGCACAACATAGATGAGCATGTGCAGTATGACTAATGCATTGCCTCAGTATCAGCCACAAGAAATGTTAAGCCATAGCTTGAATGCTGTTGAACAGAACTTACCCTTGGGTGGCCACATATCAGGAGAGGACTGGGCTGGGAGTGGAAGGAGAGGACAAAATTTCATGGAAGGAAAGAAAGGAGGAAGAAATGGCCAGGTGGTCAACTTCAGTCAAGTATTTGCTAAATGCAAAGGAGTATTGTCTGCTGTGCAATTCTGAGAGAACTGGAAGGCCGAGTTGCCCGAATTCAACTCCTGCAATTATGGGCTCTAAGTGAGATGCATTTCTCCCAAGTAAATGGAGCATAGTGAGTACTTATGGTCCTCTTCATTTAACTTTGTTTTGCAACAGCTTTGAGCAGTGTGCTTATGAATTAAGCACCAGCCTTTCCCCAAATGGGAAAAGTGATTTTTAAATGAAGTGACTTATTAGAGGTGGCTTATACAGACAAGTCACACAGCGAGATAATAGCACAGCCAGAAAAAGAATTATATGGGTCTTCTGGGACCAGGCTAGTAGGGACGAGTTTGTACAGGAACAACAGCTGACTAAAACTGAACCTAAGGGGGATGGACACCATCCTCACTAGTGAAACACTAGCCTACAGTCATCATTACTTGTTTAAGTATGGACCTGAACAACAGCCAATTTTTTCTGCACTTCCAAGTGCTCCAGGATTCCTCCCTGATGCTTAGTTTGGCATAGTTTCTCAGTTTACAGGAACATTTTCTACCATCTCCAGTTGAGGACAGTCCTTCTCATTCCGAAGGGCAATAACCTGCTGATAGATAGGTGTGCTTTTGTCACCTCCCAATTATTTAACAGTCCAGAGCATCCAAATCATCACTGAGAAGTCTGAGACCAAGAAGTCCATTCCAGAATACACCTGTACAGGGGACAAACTGTTCCTCAAGGCTGGCATGAACATTCACAGTACCTAAGCAATACTTCAGATCTCACTACTGGATTTCTTAGGACATTCGTTTGAATGTACATTCAAAGCCACACACAAACTGTAGCAAAAGAAAAATAAATAACAACAAAATTATCTTCATACTTTAAAATCTCAACAAGTTTCTCCACAAAGGGAATCATGCCTCACACAGGCTGGTCACACTGCTTACTGCTTTACAGGAAAACATTGAAAGTCTGCAGTGATGAAGACAGTATAAAAATGCCCAAACTGAAGAGAATGGAACTGGGTCATATAATCTTGAACACCACTAGTTTTCTCTTCTAACTCACATTAGGCTTGCTAACACCACACAGTTGTTCTTTGTAAGTGCATATTCGTAATAATTATGTAAAAAAAAAATTTTAAAAGTGCCTATATATTTTCATATGGAACTACCACAGTGCCTATATGCCTATCTGTATTAAAAAAATAAAATAGAGGGGAAAAAAAGAAGCGGTTTTTTTATTTTAAAAAACCTTACAAGTTTCATTTGCACATTTAGAAAATTTCTGTTTTCTTCTGGAAAGAAGCAAAGAGGAGGAAGTCTGATCTATGCAATAAATCTTATTTCCTGTCTTCTGCTATTGTTCATTAGATGCTATTCCTTTAAACTTTTCTTGCATCTGGTAGGCAATACAAGGCCAATGAAACTGCTTTTATGCAACATGTAGTTCTAAAATTATTCTTCTTCTGCTAAGCAGTAAAAAAAGCATTCTTACTGCAAGCTCCCTCTCAATTTTTCAGTAAATGTTACATAGATTTTGAGAATTATGATGGTAATTTGACTGTAGTAGGTTTCTTTTTCTAAATTGCTTAGAAAGCAAGGAGTAAAGTGTAATGGGAATGGGCAAAGCCTGCACAAACTCTAAAATCACGCTTTAGAAATAGTTATGTAAATGGTACTCAAATAAAAAGTAACCCCTTGATGAAGATAAATATCTACCAACGTATTATTGCTAATATGCGCATTTAACTAAAGCCAAGTTTTAAAATACAGAAACTATTAGAAGCTATGTTATTGGATTTGCTTGCAAAGCTAGTATGTTAAATTGTTAAAGTTCACTGCTTTTCTTTTCTGGGGCTGTCGTACAGGTGAAAAAGTTGTTCATAAAGAAAAAACCTCTACACCTGTAGCACAAAGTTATTCAGAGAAAGGGCATTTCTCCCAGGTGGAATTAGATTGTATGCCCGAGAAAGCAAAAATGAACAAGCAACATATATCATAATTAGTCTTAAGATTCATAGAGCTGTACAACAGGGAGCCTGTCCTGTCTGTGGCAGCACACAGAGCTTAAAGTACACTCTTGTAGTTTAATACTTTTATCTCTTTCTCTCTGTATGATGCTTCTTGGCAGCTCCACAGTTCAGTGCATTTCACACACTGCAGAACATGAGAATGGAGGAAAGATGATACATCACACAAAAGAAAAGTCAGATGGCAGCTGTGCCAACTTAGGGCAAGAAAAGAAACTGATATAAAAATCTGAGGCAGGCAAATTGCCAGGTAAGGAAGAAACATGGAGAATAAGAGTAGAATATTAACTAAATGCAAAGAGGCAATGGAGAGAATAAATGCATCTCTGTTGATGGCTACAAGAAACAAAGAAGAATTTGTGATCAGAGAGGCAAAAGGTGGAAGACGACAGACAAAGTGCAGCTGTAGGAATAAAGGAGCAGGTAGGAATGGGTAGGAGCAACAACAAATGCAACACGGGAGGATTCTGCAACATTTCTTTGATATCCGTTCATGACTACACAAAGCAGGAGATGATGAAACAAAACACTTCTGTTCTGACACCAACCACAGTAGAAACCTATACATTTCTCTAGCCCAGTGCTGCTTTCCTTGTATAGACCACTGCAAAAGACAGACAGCTTTCTGTGTAGAAAGCTTAGTATCTCGGGGAACCACAACTGGCCTTACACTAGTGCAGGACAACAGCATTCATAGAGGACAGCCAGCCACAGCAGAGCTCTAAGTGCTTGCTCCAACAAACTTGCTACTACTTGCTTTTTTTAAACTTAGCATAGGGGTGAGAAGTCTTCTACACCTACTATCTGATTGCCCAGGTGCGATTTTGGACTTATCCCCACCTGGGATCAGATGTCCTGCTTTGAAAACTTCCGTATAAATACACACAGGAGATTCTTTATGTTACTTGGAACATGACTTAAAGAACTTGAGTGAACAAGCTTGACATCTATTGGGCAACTATTCCATTCCCTTGCTCTTCTGAGTATAATTTAATTCTCGAAAGCAACATGCAAAGTATGTTCCTGAGAAAAACTGCTAACAAGACTAGTCAAGACCTACATTTTTCTCATGCTGCTGTTCTTTGCCTCCTAACAGCTTCCTGCAGGTTCAGGGTAGAACAACACCATATTCTACCTACTGCTGGCTCACAAATTTCTTCTCAATTGATTGCGTTCCCTAGCATTACTACTTCACACAAGTGATAATCCTGTCTCTTGCAAAGACTGTATATTTTGTCTGAGATTATTCATTTCTTATCAGTTCCATGTAGAGAGCACTTTTATCAGTCACCTTGCACTGGGATAAAAAAATACCTTGTTGGCAGTTGATCTAGTGAAAGAAATAAAAGAACCACCTCAAAGTGGCAGGTTACTCTGAAGTTGGATCAGCTAACACAAATAATACAGACCCAGCTGACTATTTCTGCAAGCTTGTGGCTCCATGAAACATATGAGGCAAAAGATACAAATCTTTTGAGAAGGAAGTCAGGGAAGAGGATATTGGAGATTATAAAATTTTGTGCCCCAGTCCTGGAAGAAGACTTTTATTACTTTTTTGTTGCTAGTGATATTTTTCACTTTTCTAGAAACATTTTATAGGTCCATACAAGGATAAAATTAACACTTCAAAGTAGATTACATCAAGTTCAGCTAATGAATGAAGGTAGTTTGTAACTAAGAGTTACTCTGGCATTGCAAAGTAAAACTACATTACTTAAATTTACTTCTGTCAGGGTAGGTTTTGTTTAATCTACAGTCCACAATAATGCAATGACGGGATGGGACTGAGAAGAGGTTAAAGTCATCTGCTCATCAGAAGTCATTTAATAAAAAGTAAATTGTAATGGTAGCTGGAGGGAAAATCAAATACAAGAAATGAATTCGGGCTCTGCGATCGAAGCTGCAGTTCCATTGATTAACGTCTGCTAAAATAAACTGCTGGACTGTAGACTTTCTCATTTATTGTCTTCCCCATGATTTTGGTTGCTATGATATCCTTTTAAAGATATGTAGCAGTTACTCATCTGAGAGTTGCAGGCAGGCAAAGGAGAGAACAAGTAAACAATCCTAATTAAAAAGGATGATTAACAAATAACCCAAATTGAATTATTCTTGTGCCTTTACTGAAAAGCTCTCAGAAAACCCTTGCACCCATTGACTGTAAAATTCTTCTTCTGCCCCATTAACACAACAGTTTCCCTATCCCCTGATTAGACAAGGCCGAGTATTTTCAGCAGATACAGTATCTAGGAAGTATTAAATAAGCAGAGGTGGAGTCACATTTTGCACAGATGGGTTCAGAAGCAATGAAAAGCTCAGGGCTGTTTTTTAGAGTACTAGAGCACAGGCATCCTTACAGATTTATGAAAACGGTCATAAGCTCCCCCTTCTCCTGCTCTCCATTCTGCCCCATCCCTATTGCCATTAAACATCATCCCAACCAGCTGTGACCAGTACTTCTCAAACCCTCGACGCACCCACCAACCTGCCCAGAAGTAGCACGCTTTCATCCCCCCTGCAAAGAGGCTGCAAACCAGCCAGCTCTGGGGAAGGCAGGCTGCATGACACTGAGCTCCCATCCAGTTAGCGCTAGCAACAGGTAGGGACACAGCACTCTACCTTCTACAAATCCACATATTTGTGCTCTAACCCCTAGTCAGCTGCACCTGCATTAATGGGCACCAGCTGGGCCAAATGGCTGTCAGCTGAGGGCACAGGCTGAAGATGATGGTGATGCTCAGGTGGAAGTCATGACACCATTTACGCTCTAGAAAGTTTATTCCCATTGATGATGTAAGAGAAGACCCAGTTTACTTCAAATCCCTGGTTAGCTTTGCAGTGTGTTTAAATGGAAAAAAAAAATTTTACTTATAAACAGAGCACTGGAAATCATTGAAAAATCAAACCTTATAGAGCTATTATTTCAGCAACACTTTTCCAATTACACACTTTTTTAAACTAAAGCCAATGAATGACTTTGGAGAGGTCCTGAAGTAATTCAGGAAGCTTCCCACCCATGTGCAACATGTTCTCCCCGAACAAAACATTGCTTTCTTAAATGATCTCCTAAGATTGTTTAAGAAAAAAAGGAATGTTTGGAGGCTAAATTTGAGCCCTGATTTGATATAAACCTAATTTCCTTTAGTATTATTTATTTCCTTGGGTTCAAAGAACATCCTATAGTATCCAGTGAGCCATATTGCCATTATCTTTCGTATAACTGTTTCAGGCTTTGCTCTTAAGTTTTTAAATGTTTTTTATGTTTTTAAATAAATATAATTTAAAAATTTGCTGTGTTCAGGCATCTGAATATTCCAAGGGGATTTTTGTCCTATTGCTTCTAGAATGTTTTCGGGAAAAATTTCGTATGAAAGCTCATTATTTAACACTATAAATTATTGAACAATATTTCCCTTACGTTTTAACAATTTGCATTTAGCTGTTGTGTGGGAAAAGTCACCAGATTGTTGCGGAACCAACCCTTATTTGAAAGAGTTATCAACATCATTTTGGAAATTAAAAACTCTAAAATGTAGATGCTGAGTCACAGCACAGATGCCCCGAGGTTTTCAGTTAGCAGCTGTAGCATTTGGAGAAGAGCAATGCCTTCATTACCCAAAAACACACAACGTTAGCCATTTGCTGGGCACTCTTTTCCCGTATTTGAACAAAAACGTGTTTTCACTAACGCAGTTGAAAATGACTTGTATTTGACCTCACGCCATACCAATGCACTCATGAGAGCAATACTAGCACTTTTCAGACATGAGACTTCCAGAAATGTCTGCGTTTCCACTTGGCCACTGAACATACCTATATAAATGCACATCTATATGCAAATATATGCATGTGGGCATATATGTTTGCACAGCAAGGTGCCATAAGAAGTAAAAATGGCTCACTGTTCTCTTCCCCAGGATGTAATATTAATGTTGCTTTAGTTGAGACCCTTTGAGGATAGAAGTGAAGTGAAGTCTGCAAGGAAAGTTTTATTAGAACGAGTAATATGGTTGTGAGAAAACAAATTATACTTGTGTAAAAGCTTGTCTTCAGTTTTTGTATAGGAACAGTAACCTTCAAGCGAAACATGGTTAAGACAAATTGTTCATGTTCAACTAAGTTGTTTAAAGAATTCAGAAAAAGAGATGTTCAGTATTCACAGAAGGGACTAAAACATGATGATCAGGAGTTTAGTCCAACAAGACAGAGGAAAGAGAGAGGAAATTGTTGCCTCTGGAATACAAGAAATTAATGGAAATCAAAATTATAATGTGCAATAAAACCTCGGCTGAGTCCCTGGTTTTAGTGTCCAACAGATGTGAATTATTCTCCTAACATAGCCTCTTGAAGGTATTTTGTAGACCTTCCCTAAGGATTTGTAAGAGAGGCTGGAAATGGAGTCATTGTCTTGGTGAATGTCATTGTCTGTGTGAATTCATTGTAATGCGCAGGGATTCTTTTCACCCACAGTTTCCCTGAGGACATTTGGTGCACTGGATGAAATATGTTGCAGTCTGAGATAGACGGAGAGACTGAGAAAGAATCCATGAATTTTGATAGTTGTGTTGTGAGAACTATTTCTTACAGTGGTGGTGGAAACACATTTGCAAATTTTATGCTTGTTTCTCTGTATGAGCTGGTTTCTTTTGGTATGTGGTGGTCCTCAGCAAGTTTGCTTCTAATGATGAGTTTAGCAAGCCTATAATGCATTTGAGAGCTATGAAGAGAAATTCTGGGAAAATATCATTCAAGGTATGGTGCTTCTTGCATGGGCTGTTCTTCAAGAGTTTTCTTGGGTAAATATCCTTTTTTGTTGTGAAGCTGATAACATGAATTTCCTCACAGTAAACATGGCCGTGTCTGGCAGCAAGGCTCCACATCAATGCACCCACATCCTCAAAACACCAACCACCCCCAAACCACAGCAAGAGGCTATGCTTTGGCACATTGTAATTTTCTCCCCACCTGCTCCACATTCATTTTGGCACAGGGAACTTGAATTTTGTATCACATTTTTTGATGTCCTGATCACCTTGTTTTAGTCCCACCTGTGAGTATCGACCACCTGTTTTCCTGAATTCGCTATATGTCAGTAGTGTCATTTTATTGACTTTGGTGTCAATAACCTGTGGGACCCTTGAGAAGATCAAACATATTAATTTATGGACTTTGTACAACTATTTGAACTGCAACATTTTCATGTTCTCAGAGTCATAGGAGTTTAATTCAGTACCCTTGATAACTGAAGATTCACGTGAAAATAATCCAAAAGAGCACTGACTGCTGGATTCTCAGTGCATTCAGACAGATTTTAACCGCAGTAATGATACTTTCCAAACCAAGACCTCACTCCTGCTGTCATCCATGGGTCATATGGATGCGAATATCTACTCACTGAACAACTCAGTGGCAGACTGCAAAAGAGAGTACAGTGCACATGTCTGCAAGATTAGGCCCCCTTTAGAGAGAACAACAATGAACTTGAGTGACTGTAAGACAAAGGACGGAGACAGACAATAGCAGAAATCACCCCCGTTGATGGAGGAGCAATAAGAAAGGAAGCTCAAAGGCCTGTAGGGACTTCAGACACTCATAAAGGATACTTCTTCACAGGAAATTATTTCATAGGCAGGAAGAGGGCTTGAATGAACACAATTGAGACTTGAACTTCCACTGAAAACTTAAACAAGTAAGTTCTTCCTTCATGAGAGTGGCTTGGGAGTAGCAATGAGGTTTAAAAACGTTTATAACCTTTTTTGAGTGAAATCAAGGCACACATACCAATTTACAACACTGAAATTTGAATCTTACTTTTGAACATGGTGATAACAGTGGAAATTTCGCCACTGATTTTAATGGAGCTGGCATTTCACAAATAGGATATGGTTTTATTCCCCATACTATTCATTAGGAAAAACCCCTACTTTATTCAGTGTTACACTTATGTGAGAAATTACATAAGAAAACAGTGACACTGAGTAACAGTGAAATGATATATATTGCTTCAGTTGTATCTACCCATTATAATGTGTTTTATAACAATTTGTTAGAGCAGCATCTGTTACAAATTTACTAAAACAATTTGAATATGCTTTTGAATGAGCTGAAGAACTGAGCTCCACCTATTAATCATGAAATATGTATCAATGAATAATTTATAAATGGCACCTTTATTCAAAGTGCTGCCAATTAACTAAACAGTCACTGCATTCATAACTGTATCAGTCACCTCTAAACTTTCAACCTTTATCACGATTTCAAATACAGAGGCAGAGAAAATTAATGAAAAGTAAGTTTTTAGCTTAACAGGTTCACACTGACTTTGATATTCTCTGGCATCACTAACAGTTTCCTCAGGAAAAGCAATTCTGAACCCTTTAATGTAAAAAATAAATATATTCCTATTTCACACCCCACAGCTTTTTAAAGACAATCAAAACTGTACACTGTAAATACAGTAAAATAAAAATAGGTACTGTGTACCTCCACAAAAGAAGTAAAGCAAGGCTAACTTAATAATTCTGCTACAAAAAAGACTATATCCTGTAGTCTGGGATTTCTACAAATTTCTTCTTCTGCAACACAGGTAGAAAGCTGTAATTTTTTTTCCAGAGCCATGCCCTCTCCCAGTCTTCTAGCTGCATAACAAACTGTGCAATTACATGCACTGTTCTGTCTTCCAGTCCCACTCACCATAGTGAGACGTTTACTTTGAAACCAATGTAGAAACATTTGTACAGCATGTAACAAATTCAGGAAACGTCTCTTTCCTACTTTATTTCAATTAAAAAGACAAATAATTGCAATCAGCCACATTAATTCAAGATTAAAACTGCAACTGTAAATCACAGAGGGTCACATTTAATGGTGACATAAACAGAAGTCAAAACTATCTGCATACATTTTTAATGTAAATTGGTGTTATCTGCATGTCCAGAAAGAAGGAAGAACGGTAGCAAACAGAAAAGGCAATCAGCTGTCTCGCCCTAAAGCTTCATGTTGGTTTCCTTTCCCTTCTACAAAAAAGCCCTCTGGCCTCTCAGCATGGAAGCTGAGCTAACACTGACTTCCTGATGTGTAAGATGCAGCTGTGATATTTAGCTAATTGAAAAACATGCTTGAAAGTGCATTAGTAAATTTTGAAAAGATTGGGCTATAACAAGGTGTTATTCACACAATCCCTAAATTTAGCCCCCAACATTTTCAGTTTTTTATCAGCAACAACATTTTTATTTGGCAACACTGCAAATTTAACATTTATTTTATCCTCCAATTTTCATAATCCGTTCATTTGGCTTAATGTGGAACTCCTGTTATTACAGAATGTTCACCAAATAGGTGCACCTCAATAACATTAATTTTGGAAGTGTATCTGTTCCAATTTCTTCAGCTTCTTCAGCTTCCATTAACATATGTGGAGGGTGTTGTCATGTGTTTCTACTCCTGTAAAATGTGCAAGGTTATGGTTTTGTGTAGACATGAAACCATAATGTATATGTATATTTGTGAGTATGTGTTTATGAACATATCCGTATATATACATATCCGAAATAAAAAGAAACATTCATATCACGTACATACTTGGTGGAAGACAGTGGTTAGGCTTGGGATAAGGGGAATACAATTGTGGCATGTATTATTGTTCTCATGGTATGGAACAATTAAAAAAAAAAATAGCAGAGAGCCAACAGAAAAAGCACCCAAAGGAGAAACAAATTCTTGAGAACATGAAGAGAAGCCAAAATGGAAGATGCATCTACTTCATCTTGTAATATAACTTCGTTTTAAAAGAAAGATATAAATGAGAAGTCAGTGAACGTGTAGATTGGTAATTGAAAATCTCTGTAATTACCCTAGTTACCAAGGGATTTTTCATCTATTTGTACTCAAAGACATTGGTTTTTAAAACCAAGGCAAAATTATAAGAAACTATTAGGGAACACTTTAAGATAATATTTTTAAGTATGTAATAAGAGTAAGGAACATCTCTGATTTTATGTCCTATAACACCACCCAAACTACTTCAATTAAATTTCCTGTAGTGCCTACAAACTACAGAGGCAGTGCATTTTCTTGGAGACTTTAACTGCCTGTGTAGCATCTATGACATACAACAATTTTAAGCAGCCATCGGGGCTTTGTCTAACAGGAGGAATGATACCTTACAGGCATTTCCAAGCTCACCACTGAATGTTCCCACCAGTGGAGCACATTACTGTATTATAGGAGTTACGATAATTGTTGACTCAAAATCATTTTCTCATGGCTGCTTTGTAACTTGGAATTTTAAAGTAATTTCAATCATTTTCAATACAGATACAAGCAGTGAGTGAAGGAAACCCTCCAAGAAAATGGTTTAAAAATCTTTCCTCTGATTCATTTGTACTTTAAATAGCTTAAATTAACAGATGCTGGGACTCTAAGCATTTTCCCCTTAGATCTTTAGTCATGCAACAGAGACAAGCCAAATAAGTGAACTAGTTTGAACCTCTACCAAACTAAAGTTAGTAACAGGCTGGAGGCTAAAATCATGTCCACTGTCCCTATCAGCACACATCTGATGTACGTGCTAAACTGATGGCAGATGAAAACAAAAAAAAATCTCATTTTCATTCCTAAAATCCATTTATCAAACAAACTAGGTATTCAGTTCACATCAGTAAAATCCTCACTAGCAGCAGTAAGGCTACATGGAGTTCACCCAGAAGAAGGTAGGAGATCTTGATGCAGATACCCTTAGGCAATAGGCGGAGCTTCCAGTGTGGATGTAGGATGCAATGGGCAGATAGAAGCACTATTTTAAAGAAAGACGTGATGCATACTACCAGAAAATACAATAAGAAATAGCCTTGATGGAAGGAATCTGTAAAGACACAAACACTTACAGATGAAAATTCAAGATGACTTTATAAATCTTTTCTAATTTCTAAAAGGTCTGAGTATGTTACCAAGGGGTTAAGTACCTACTAACACTTCTGGTATGGCTAAACTACTAACACCATCCATTTTGCATGTATCTTGCTTCTGTTCTTGTCCATTCCCTCTCTCTTACCTTTTACACTCTTTAACTTCTTAGTCTCCTCATTTTAATTCCTCTTTTTTTATTCCCTACCTTGTCCATTCAGCTCTGTCATACAAAGTGCAATCATATGGAAAGCTATAAGCCACACCCTTTCATCAATTTCCTTCCTCTCAATCTATTTGCATTCCTTTGGGCATCTTTACTACCTTGAATTGCAGAATTGGATAAAATTAATGAAAAGTAGGGAATTAACAAAAAAGAGAAATGCACTTTTTTATTCAGTAAAATACTTCAGTGACTATTTTCCCTGGGATCCATCAAGAGTTCCTCTTTACAAATTCCTGTCATTGAAGGATTACTATGATCCAGATGATGCTGAAAACAAAATGTGCAGAGTAAGAAATTTCTAGATCTTACAGATGGCACATTTTTTTCTTTTTTTGGATTATTTTTTCTAAAAAATTTACATTTTTATACTTCAGAAAATTAATACACTAAAGAAGAATATATTTTTAAAGTTATGTTTTTATGTAAAGGAAAAAAATGTAAAGTAATTAACTTTTGCTTTTGTGATTGAAATATTTTGTACAGCTACCCAGACCTCTCCTGGGCTGTCTGTTTGCTCTTAGTCAGTAAGGACAATGACATCCTGAAGTTATCATTTCTCATTCATTTCACTGAATGTCATTCTTAGGTAGAAGGGAAATTCAGTGATTAAATAGGAAGAAGACTGAGCTGTCACTGAAAAATTAATATTTTCAAATTTACTTTAGACAAAGGATGCATAAAATCTAAGTTATGTTGATGAAAACAAGCAGTTTCTCCATAATAAATATGCAAACCAAGCCATTGATCTATCAGTTATTATGACAGTCTAATGTCTCAAAAAAACTTGCTGTGTTTCCAAGCAACATCCATGCAATGATGAATACATATGGTAGCAGATCAAGATGGTAATGCATAACTGAGTACTTAGTATGCTTAAAAAACCCCTTTTATCAGGTAATTTTTAATATAAACAGCTTCTAAATGCAAGAGCTTTATCTGTCACTGTTAATTAAACCTGTACTTTGTCAACATACAATAATCCATTTATTATAGTAAAAGCCACTACATTTCAAAGCACTCACAAATTACAAACCATAATTGCTTGGATTATTTTATTTCCAAGTGCAGGCAGCAAAGCCACCTTAAGATTCAACAATGGTGAGATAATTTTGGAGTGTAACCATAGCTCTATCTCACAGTCCATTGGCTTTAGTATTGGCAGCAGACAAGCTGTAATTTTTCATTTCCTAATTAGATTTAGCCATTAATTTAACTGTTCTATCATATTGGTGGGATAGAACAACCCTATTTGTTTGGTCCTTTTTTTTCCTCATTGTTTTTACTAAATACTCTATGATAAATGCAGTAAATGAGAGAAAAAACACGAGGATCCAAATATACAAAAAGAGCCAGGCACTTCCACACAGGTCATGTAACTACCTAATTTTTAAGCACCTGACTTCCACACTGCAACCTGTGGCGTTTTAAGAGGTATTTTCTGGTTGCACACGTGGGGAAATAGGCATTCTGGGAGGGATTCACAATATCTAACACACTCAAATAGCTAACGGGGAATGCTGAAGCAATGAGAGTGCCATTAATCCCACCTCCCTGTAAGGCTCAGGTGCCTCGCTGTGGGCTGCCGGCATCAGACAGGAATTCAGAGTACTGACACCCTCTGTGATTTAGGGAGCCGGCAGACGGGCTCCGAGGACCTAGCTGAAACCGTGCAAGAAGTTAATGCTCCACGCTGTCTCTACTCCTCTGTTAGATGCTGCCACTGACAAAGGAGAGCCCCATTGTCAGGTTGGGTGAATGTTTCAAGACCAGTTCAATAACAAGTCAAACAAATTAGTTGAAGTCACCTTTAATGCTGGTTCAGACTAACCTGTCTGACTCTGGATTGACAGGGAGTAAGAATGTCTCCTTTGGAGGCGATAATCATTCACAGGGAAAACGTAACAACACAAAAAGGCAGTGTAGTGGTTACTTCTTAAATTGCTACAGCCAGTCCCAAAATAATCCTCTACTACTACATTTACGGACCTAAATAATTCTTTTCAAAAAAGTGAGTGAGGGTCATTCCTATTAAAAAAAACGTAATGGAAGGAAGCAATACGAGTCACTTTTCTTTTACACACTACTGAGAAAAAGAGGTAAATGTTCCACATTGTTCTCATCATGAAAGAGTTCAAATTCGCATCTTTTACCTATTTCTGTAATGGTCCAACCACCTGCTCTCGGCCAGACACACTCTCTACGCTCCACAGCTGCGTGGAAAACATCTCTATGTTAAAATTAACTGGAACCAAAGAGGGGCAGAATAATCTGTAATCTGGGGGTTAGATCACCTAGTTACAACAAGCAAGAAAGAGGGGGCTGGGTGCTGATTGCTCTTCTAGGGACTGCTCATAATTTTCACATGGAGGATTTTGCCCAATGGCAGCTTAAACCATACTTGGATAAAGAACTGGACCGAGATCTCTGCCGACCCAGGCGACGGCCTCAGTGACTGAACTACAGACATGCTGTGTTCAGTCCAAGAACCTGGAGGGTTTTTTTTTGCAGAATGACAGAGACATAACTGGAATGGACGATGCTCTCCATGCTGAATACCTAGGGCACTTTAATGGGAAATGGAAGGTATGAATTTGATCTCCCTGAGGCTACAAAGAGCTCAGAGTTTCACTCTTGCAAGCCTGGATGAGTGCTCTATCTACTGAAATATTGTATAAATTTCAGAAGTCCCAATTCGGCCATTATATTCTGTGCAGGCATCACATCAACCACGCTTTAGCTGAATAGGACTGCTAAGGAGATGCAGACAAACCATCACTTTTCTTGAGGATCCCAAAGAGCCTTGGGTTTGAGACAAATCTCTGTCATGGAGAAAGCAGCACTTTAGAAACACAGGGACTTTACTGGAAAAATGAGTCTGTTGGTGCTGGGCAAGGGATTTTAAAGTCCACTCCTATGCACTTAGAGTCCTGCATTTCATAGAGTCTCCACTTCAAATGATTGAACCCAATATTTTTTAACAAACAGCTCTAGTTGTGATGTTTTAATGTTCCCCATCGTCCCAGGAAAGTTGTAAATTAATGAAAGTATTTGTAAATAGATGTCAATGTCTGAGTTACAGTACAGTCATTAAAATAGGAAAAAATCGTCCCTCAAGTCTCATGATTGAACAACCCCCTTTGGAGTTGTTTCTTAAATAACTCCCACAAGTATTTGTACTGTTCTGTCTTCAGGATGAAAATACGTCTAAATTAAAATTTACCCAAGAATCGGTAAACAGATTTGGGGTATTGTTAGATCAATGTCAGGACCTACTAATACAGGGTGAACAATTAAAAATTCTTGAAGAACTTGCCTTCATACAAGAAAGAAAAAAATACAAAGTATTTTCTTGGTTTTTTAGAACTATCCTAGCACTGACAGGTCACTGACAGTGGAGGGTACAGACACTGCAGTGCTGACAGACACCCTTGGCAACCTGTGGGGGACATGTTTGGGAATGTAAAAAGCAGACCTGAACAAAAGATATATAATCTTCCATCCTGTACACAGAGAAATGCATCTTATAGTGACTTCTCAGTCATATTGTTATTTTTCCCTACTGCACATTTGGGACAATAATCTCATTCTAAAATCGTTCTGAAATGTATTAGTCAACAAGAGACTTGATCCTTATGCCAAAAGTGCCAAGATCCCACCTCTGAAGCTACAAGCAACAGATCTGTTAAATGTCCCTGACACACAGTCCCTTGATTTCATATGAAACCTCAGCTTATATTAATTCTGAGATTTGCTAAAACTGAAAAACATGAGAGGGATTTCTCCAGAGACTTCAAGACAGAGCGAATGACCCTTGCTACAGATAAACAAATCTTTCTTCTACGTGAGCAAGTACCAGAAGGCCAATTAATCCTTAAGCATAATCATAACTCACCCAACCAAAAAAGCAAGGTCAAAAAATGAGTTTGTAAATCACTGAAAATTGTATATGATTATGTAATACACTGTCATTGCCTTGAGGCTTTACATTTTCTGATTGCAAAGGCACAGGTGATGTGTCCTACAAATCATTAAAGCATGTGCCAACAGAAGAAGCTATATTCTTGAATCTGCATATTGCAAACCCAAATGGTTTTCATTTGTTAATTATTGACATTTTCCCATTAAAAGTTAGAGATACTACATCTATTATTGACACAAGAAAAGAAAAAAGAATATAAAGGAAAAAGGAGGAAAAATAACAATACTTTGTGATTTAAAATGAAACATCATCACTACCACTAATTGCTCTTTAAAACTGAATTGGTAAAACCATAAGATTATCAACAAGACTCGATACAGGTAGAACAATAAAACCTAATTATTTCTCACAAAGACGACCATTCCATTTAAAATAGAGCAAAGCTAAAAGCAATAAAGCCTATGCCGTTAACAATTAGTTTTCTGCACACATGATTAGACTCACAGAGATAAAGAAGCCTCTGAATTTAATGATGAATCCCATATTTCTGGCTGGGCTCAATATTCTCTACTAATTATACTGAAAGACCTTGTGCTACTTAAAAGTACTTAGACTACAAAATATGACACTGTCTCCATAGATCCACTATTAGCAGTTAACATTTAATATCGGGCGCTAAACTACACTGTGAATTAATATCGGCACTTAGGGTTATTTCTTTTGTTTAATTTTTAAAAAAAGTAATTCTTGAGAGCTTGAGGACAGTGTTTTATGAGCTGTTTGCTATTTAGAAACCCTTAAATATGAGCTACGTACATATGCTGCCCTAAACTAACATTCAGCAGAACATGTTACCGAACGAACTTGGGGCAAAAGAATCAAGTGCTTCAGGAGGATCAGTTGAGTACCTGACATAGGCTAGCTCTTAGCAAAACCAAGAACAAGTAGGATTATACTTGATACACAAGACGATCAGAAAACAGAAAAAAAGCATTTAATCTTTAAATAAATAACGTTCTAATGGCATCAAAAATGTTAAATATTGCCTTTATACAGAGTCCTTGGAACTGTCCACAGAAAAGCTATTTACTGAATCTGCTGTGGATACATATCTTCCATTCTATCATTCAGTTTGCAATATATATTTCTTCCTTTTAGTCTTGGAAAAGATGCAAAACAAGTCCTTTCTCTTAAAATAAAACAAAAAACCCACCATAACTGAACTACTAATCTAATGAGAACTACAGGAGAGAAAAAAAAGTTTTAGCTTGTGAGAAAAATATTTTTAATATCTAATTTACAACAGTGAAAATGCTTATCACATGCACTGTGCCTTAAGACTTTCAATAGAATCCGTCATATCTATTCTACAGATTATTATGCAGTTACTAATATAGATTTGTTTCCTGGCATAAAAAGTATATCCCCGTACAGTGCTCTGTGTCTGGTATTTCAAGTCGCTTGAGAAGTATGCAAACACCTACTTAGAACAATGTTCTTAGCTTGATGTATACATATACTACACACACACATACACACCCATGTATACATAGCCCAATAAATGCTCTGTCTCTTCCCTGTTAAAGATGTTCAGAAATCTCTCTGTCATTTGTGGATGGCTGGATCTGGTTTCTAATTTGCAAAAGCTGATAACTTTGCTCACAACTAACAGATCGTTTCACAGAATGATGCGTGGGAGAGAAAACATGCACAGCACTGTTAAAACGGCACATGCAGGGGCAGAATTATTTTTATCAGCTTCACAAAATTTGATGCTCTCCAACTGCAAGTAAAACCAGAAACATGAACAATTTAATCAAAATGAATCACTGTGTTTTGGGAGTATATGTCTCTCTGTACTCCCCATACAAAATTGTTGCAGAGACAAAGAAACAGATTTTGATAATTCCAATTAGAAAAAAACTAATTTCAATGGCTAGATAAATTACGGTGGCTCCTTGTTACCACAAATTAAGGTGTAAAGTTAGTCGTGTGTGAATGATGAATTTGATTGACCCATCAGTGATAGTACAATCCAACTATAAAAAGCTGTGCTATTTCCATGAAGCATCTGGTACTGACCACAGCAAGAGACAGTCCATTCTCTTCTCTAGGTCTTTTGGGCCCGTTCCTTAAGCACCATGGATGCACCTTTGAAAATCTGTCTATAAATATAATAATTGGAGCTACTAGGTACTACCAGCATAATGTGCATATGCTGATATGCCCAATATGCATAAACAATACTATGTCTGTATTTTCCGAGAACATCTTCTATTCAGCTGCTTTGGAGTTCATTCAAGGTTGCAATCTACTTTATATTTCCATTGAGACAAGTGTTTAAATTTGTGCTTTTTCTCAGAAATGCAATTAAAACCTGTATATTACTGTAGCATATGCAGCCAATAGTATACTACAATCTGTAGGTTTTACTGAATTTCACATGACAGAAACACTGTAAGAAGTATTGTAACCTATATCAAAGCACCGAATTAATAGGTAATAGTAGGTAGCCTGGATTGATGCTGACAAAGCCTCCAAAACAGGATTCCTGTCATCAAACTCAACAGCCCCAGTGAGATTAGCAGGTCATATCCTGGTGTAAACCCAGCATTACTAGGGACAGTTTTCTCCCAATATGCGCAGGCAAACAAAGGCAGGAACAATTGAAATATTCCAATCTGTCTTTCAAGGGAGGAATTCTACAGGCTTGCTAAGGGTCATTGCTGATTTCTACCAATGCAAGGCAGAAATCTCAAGTATATTAATTAAACTCAGCTTTAGTTCTTCCAAATCGCAATGCTAGATCTGCTGTTGCCTAAAAGCTTTACTGAAATTTTCTTCCAAACAGGTGTCAGCGTAAAGCTCAAATGACATCCTTTGGGTGTGACTTGAAAAGTTGGTATTAATCCAGGGATTAGTTTCAGCATACTATTGGAAAATGCATCAAATAAAGTGTAAAAGATCTTCATCCCCTGCTTGCCACTGCCTTTCCCAATAGTATTGACTGATTGCCAGCGGGTGTAAGATTGCCTGGCTCCACAAAGGCAGCGATGCTTCCACGTCTGTCATCCAAATGGTATCGGGGAAAGCGCACTCTTCACGTAAATGCCCTCCTCTGATGCACAACCCTTTGACTCGCAGACCTTAGTGGAGACTGCTGCCAGACTGCCGTATTATCTGCTCTATGTTTTTTCAAACATTTACATGACGAGATAGACAAACAGATCCTCATTCTGATGATATGAATCATTATTCATTGACAGCAGCATATCCACTCAGCTCACATTCTTAAAGGCATATTAAACAAAATTTATGTTTTCTTACTCTACAGGCAAAATGACAATCCTAGTTTATTGGTAATAGTTCATTACCTTCATCTCACTTACAAATCGGAAGTACCTCACAAAAAACGCTGACGTACAATGATTTAAAACTGATAGAAGTAAAAGAAGAATCAAGTAAAATTTCTTAGTTGTCAAAGTTGGAGGACATGAATGACAAATAATCCTCAATTTGTTTACTAGATTTCTTCCTCTTTCCTCTGGTTGTATTTAAGTACTTTTCCATATCAACTGTGTCTTTCATTGTTGCATTTAATATACAGGAAATTCCTTATCACTCCATAAAGTGAAATTAGCCTTAACAAAATATTTCCATTGATCACGTAGCATGCATTTGATTGAAAATTTGTTTTGCAACCCAAGAATGTGATTTCTTGATTACAACTGTGAATTAAAACCTGGGCACATACATCACCCATTTCTATTCTGCGTAAATATTATTCAGTAAAACACAAATTGAAAATATGAATACATAAATTTTCCAAAATCATGAGTCATTATCAGCTACAAGAAACTCACTGACTCAGCTCACTCACATACATGTGTGCGCACCCTTCGGAGCAAGGAATCTGAAGGGGGACAACCAAAGAAAAACTCACAATCACTGATTTACACCAAGTTGTGCATCAAAACACTTTGAACAAAATCTAAAAGAAAATGTCATTGCTCTCAACCTTCTCAGCACCTTTCATAGCCCCTGGTGTCCAAATTGTTTTCAGTCAGTTCAGCACATCTCTAGTGTATAATTTGTTTTATTCGGTGGAATTTCCTGTCATGTCTTGTCACATCAGTCCCAGAATGGCTCACTGCCTTTAAGAAATACAGAACAATCTACAGTAAGGGGAAAATGTCAGAGAACACCACAGTCATAGCTCACTCAATGTAAAGGGAAACGTTCATATGGAAAAACTATCTGAACGCCACAAAAATGCAAACTTAAAGAGATGGAGAGATTATTTTGTATCGCAATGAAAAACGAAATGTATAGCAAGAGTTCTTTACATCAAAATAGAAAGCAAAAGGCATTTTATGTATATCCCATTTGGGAGAAATGAAGAAACGTACAGTGTAAGTTTCTCAGACTCATATTTAATGCAGAAATCATAAAGCATGCAGAGATTTTAGCTTGCTTTCAGCTCAGTGCAAGTGAAAAAGGTAAATTCCTTGTCAAGTTGTACTACTGTCTTCTGCATTCCACCTTAACCCACTTCTGGGGTATCTCACATTTCAAGCTCATAGCATGTTCAATTTGTTGAGCAATTTAACAATCAACTAGTGAAATATTTTCTATTTCCTCAAAAATTATAGAATCATTTCCTAGAACAGAAAAAAATCAGTCTTCCGTCTGCAACAGCAACGCAGCCTAATAACTTGAGTTTATCTAGGTTAGAAACAGCAGCTTTATACCACAGAATTGATTGGATGAAGCTCTGTGGACAGAAAATCAAATTGGATTATGATGTTTCCTTCTGATCTTTTACAGTATGAATCCGTGATTCAGCCCTCAGCTTTGGTTCGCACACGATGTTTGGCTGAAAACCATTTATATTTTTATTAACACTACCGGTCTATGTCTTCCCTTCTTGTTGGTAAAGCTCCTTTAGCAGCACTGTAATTTCACCAAGGAAACGTGATGCACAGTTTTTCAGAAGTTACCTCAGTACTGAAGAAATACTTTTGAAGAGCCTATGCAATGCTGAGTTAAATACATCTGTGCTGCTAACTCATGCTCAGTTAGATAAGAGAGCATTCGGTCAATAATTTAGTGATAACAAAATCTGATGAAATGTATGACTTCAGACACAGGCAGCCAGTTTGTGACAAACCTTACGATAAACTTTAGCTGTTATTTAGGGGACAGAAAAAGGCTTTAGCCCCATGATACTCTGCATTCCCACAGCATGGTGGAATAGGATACAAGACCAAACAAAATTACAAGCTTGGGAGTTCACACAGCAGAGAGAGAGAAATCAAACATTCGGACAGGGGAGAGATGTATATGGTCTGCATGTGCTTATTGAGGGGTCCCCCTCCGTTCTGGGGAGACCTGGGTGCGATGGTACACAAATAAATCAGAAATAGGCTTACAGCAGACAAGGTGATGCTGAGGTAAAGATAATGAATGATGATTAGGGGACTGGAACATCTTTCTCATGAGGAAAGGCTGAGGGACCTGGGTCTTTTTAGTCTGGAGAAGACTGAGGGGGATCTTATTAATGCTTATCAATACTTCAGGGGTGGGTGCCAGGAGGATGGGGCCAGTCTTTTTTCAGTGGTGCCCAGTGACAGGACAAGAGGTAATGGGCACAAACTTGGTCATAGGAAGTGCCATCTAAACACGAGGAGGAACTTCTTTCCTTTGCGGGTGGCAGAGCCCTGGCACAGGCTGCCCAGAGAGGTTGTGGAGTCTCCTTCTCTGGAGATACTCAGAACTCGCCTGGACACATTCCTGTGCAACTGCTGTAGGTGAACCTGCTCTGGCAGGGAGGTTGGACCAGATGATCTCCAGAGGTCCTTTCCAACCCCTCTCATTCTGTAAGTCTGTGATTCTGTGAATAAACAGGGGGTTTATGGCACTGTGAGAGAAATTAAGTGCCCAGAAGAGGAAAGTGAGGCACGGTCAGATTCCAGAGAGGTTGTAAAGGAAAGAACATATGTGATTTGGCAAGTCTGACCCCAGGAAAGAAGAAAAAGATTTGAGCACAACCCAAGGTTGAAATCAGTGTGATAAACATGCTAGAAAGTGCTGACCTCAGTGCTGTGTCAGATTCTTCCTTTAGCTGAAATATAGCACTGGCATTAAAGAAGTCCCAATTTTCCCAATTAGAAGTCCAGGGCTGTAAAAAGTGCTTGCTAAGAAAATGTAGGGAAGTTTCATGATGTGGTAGAGGATAACAAGTTCAGTCTCATAAAATCTTAGAGTTATTTTAAAAAATATTCACAAATGTTTTGGCAAACCAGAAGATACAACGCCCTGGGATTCTCATACAGGATTCAGTTTCAAAACAGTCATGCAGCTGGGTTAGGTTTTTATCAGGATCCATCCTACAAGGCACCAGTTAACCTCCTGTGGGCATACACATTCCAAATGAAACATACACTGAATCACCCAGAACATGACAAGCTCATTTGGCACTTTTCATAAGAGATCAAAAGAGGAGGGGAAAAAACACAACAAAATAAAGCTACCAGCCTCCACCCCAGGCATCTTAACACGGCTGTTCTTGGACACCGTCCCAAAGAAGGGCATATGCCGAGGGAGCTGGGAGCTCTGCAAGTGAGATACAGCAGGGCAGAATTATCCCAGATTTACATTTCTTTAATTCCTACTCTAAAGCAAGGTGATGTAGAAATCCCACTGGACACCACAAGGAGTGAGGGAGTGGGACAGAAGTCAGCATCCATTTGTTTTAAAGAACAGGAGCATTTTCTTGGTGGCATCCCCAGGTTAAAAAGTATCTAGTGAGAGGTTGCTTTTGAACTCGGGCAGCAACACAAACCTGTCCCCTGCTGGGACAGCTTCCTCATTCTGTTTTGCTAGGATAATTAGTTTTGAGCTAGCCTAATTGTAAAAAAAAAAAAAAAATAAATCATATTCTCTGCTTAATTTTCATAAAGTTTCAGTAACTCATGCCTATCAGGTTCACTAGACCAGGGAATATGCTATGCTTGCATATTAAAAAATATTGAGCGAGTGTGTCAACACAGTTTACTAATTTAGCTATTTCTGTCCTCGTACCTCTACAGAGCTCTTTTGGCTGCCTGCTGTAATTAGTAACTATCAAGTGCGTCTCACTTTGTCTATACCTAGTGTCACATTAACAGCAACTTATTTTAATTGATTCTCGATCAAAAAGATCACCAGAGATCCCACACATTATCTTTTATTATGTGCATACTGTAGGTTATTAGACTACCCTGCTCGGATAGAAAGATAACCCTTTAGATGATCTAATAATGATGGTTGACACGATTGTTAAATCTGCTGGCACTGAACTGCATGATATACTATCAATGGCAACATTATTTAGTATGTGACATTAATTCTTCATCATTATGTATCATTCTATAGATTCTTGGCATTTCATCCAAAATGTACTTTCAGAGCATTAAAAAAAAAAAATCTATCTATAAAATAGTAGGCTGTTCAACCTAATGAGAAAAGTCTGTCTTTGTAACATTGTTTATATATTGCTTCATTATTCTTTTTTTTTATAGGTACCTTATTAAAATTGGAAAACAGAGGCAGAAAGACTATAAAAAGCTTCATAACGATAGTTAGCATTTCATTTTTCTGTGCCAATTTCTTTAAAACACTGAAACACTAGAGAATACTGTTTGTCAAAACTGACTACAACAGATCATTTTTATCTTTAAAATTTCATCTGCCCTCTTTGCTTAAGGAATGAAACACTCAAAATATTTAGTGCAAAATAAGAAGACCTATTATTCAGAGTTATGATTTTTCAAGGTCTACTCTTCATTGCACATCATGTGATCAACAGGACAGCTGCAGGAAATTGCATTAAGAAAATGAAGGATTGCAGTATAATATGGGTATCTGAAGAGTAGGTTCCTTGCGCACAGGTCTTTAAAGTCTAGCATCTACAGAGAGCTAATGGTCTGTGAGTAAATTAGTGCCATGAACATCTTTTACATCATATTACCCCAGGGAGACCTTAGACCTACTAACTTCAGCACATGAAAGATGTATTAAATGTGTTCTGACCATTGACTGTCAGGTTTATACTTGTCAAAACTGCCTTAGACACCAAGAAATTATAGACAATGTTTTGATCCTGATGATGCTCATGCAGAAATTGCCTTTACTTAATCTTCTTGTCTTTGAGAAACAGAACTCATAGCAAGAGCATCCACTGTTATCACTGAGAGAAGGAAAAGTATTTTTTGTCTTTTATGTGTTACTAATTATTCAACAGTTTTTTCTACATAGGGATAAAACCTCTTTGCTATCAGTGCATTGACTACCACATGCCAAGTACTTTATCGCATGTTTATTCCTTTTTCTGGACTGTACTCTATTTTCCAGTATGTGGTAGCTTGTGAAGAATTACTGAGATTTTCCATTAAATTTTCTGGTAAAAATGATTTTATAGCATATGTATTGTATCTTCTCTTTCTGAACCATCCACTTCTCAGCTAGTGGGAAAGTAAATGGCAATGCATGTCTGGGAGAACAAAATAAGAGGAGGCTATAAGGAGTGAAGAAAGTGAGAGAAAGGAAACAGGTAGTGCATTGTCAGGAGAGAAAGAATAGTGTCAGGTTTCTTTTATTAGGAGCAAGCAATGGGAAGCAACACACGTGCATGCAGTAGAAAAGCTAAGCACATTTAAATGTAATTTTATAAGGTTGAGCACTAAACCGCTGCTGAAAGTGAAGCATTCTGTAATGAAATGTATGCCTTTTATCTCCTTTGCATCATGTTGAGAAAAAACAAAAACCAACCAAACAAAAACCCCATCTACAGCGGTACAAATACTATTAAATGCCTTATGGAGACGGTAGCTGTGAGCACGGCACACACAATCTGTCTGAGAAAACTGGGTTTGAAAGTAACCCCAGGTTTCAGTCTCACCCTGCATGTCACAACCAGGAGGATCACAGCAATGATGCCTCAGCTGGTGGGTGATGGCAGATGCTGCGCGGCGCATCGCTTACACGCAGCCCTTCGGGAATGAGCGCTGAGACCTTGGTGCTCAGCCTCGCCCTCCATCTCTGCGGTACAGTGACAGCTTATGAGGGGTGATGGAGATGAGACTTGAGAGAGAAAAATAATGGCCACTTACAACAAGAGAAGTAGAAGGATCTGATTTCTGAAAGGAACGGGGAAAGCTAACTGGAAGCATCTCGGACTTGAAGTCACCGAAAGTACCCCCTTTTTTAGGGTCAAATGGGATAGGCTTAAACCATACCTGAAAACCAGAAATGCACCTGCTTTCTCTGAGCGAAGTAAACACAAGTGCATTACCTGATAAAAATATCCGGTTAGTGCTTTGGGTTACCTGAGCTTTTGGCTTACTGAACAAGTTCAGAAAGAAATACTGCTACCTTGATGTGTCCCAGCTTACCGCTGATACTCAGGGACTGTATCCTGGGATTGTTCCTTGTCTCTTCGCTGCAGCTGCCGATAAAGTCATTAACTAACAACAATTTCATCTGCAGAAGGGCATAAATGTAGAGCATAAACTATGGGCAAAGATGCCCTTCCACTTATTTCACAGGCCATCAGAAACTCTTAGATTAGTGATCAGAGTGAATTTAACTTGTGAACTCAGATGCCAAATCTGTAGCTTGCTCCCTATCCTAAGAGTAATTTTTCTGTTTAGAAACCACCCAGCCTGCTAGAAATACTGATAAAAGATTGAGACTCAAATGTTCTTTACAATGGTACCAAGATAACAGCCCTGAAGTTCATTACTGGTTTTAGGAAATAGCTTGTTTCATAGAAAAAATGTGGAAAGCTAAGTGTCAATTAATATTCATCAAGACATCAATCTTCTTCCATTCTCTTCTTAAAGATGGAACACCAACAACAAAGTCTCTATGCTACCTTGCCAAAAGCAAGAAATCTTGTCTTTTTGTCTATTTCCTAGCATATAAAATGCTACTCAGTATACAAAACACTTTCTCTGAACTCTGTCATCTTTAAAAATGAAAAATTTATATGACTTTGTATAACTTTGTCTGGTGGTAGCTAGGTTCATACCGTTGATCACGTATGGTGGGAAAAGAACACAGCCCAAACTAAAACAGTTAAACCAACATAACAATTATGTTTAGACAAAACGCCTAAATGCTTTCTGAACAGGGTATTACAGTCTTGTTATTCAATAGCTGTGGATCATTTTGTATCTCTGACGTGTTCAACAAATACCATCCTTCAGGTGTCCCAGTGCAGCAGCTTGTCCAAGTGAACATCAAAGCAGAGAATTCACATATGACTTGCTTAATTTTACCAAGATGAGGAGAATTAACCTGGCAGAGTGGAAACTATATGCTTAAACTCAAATAATTTAAAGCTTCAGCTACCTGAGCACATTTTGCAGCCTTTACGAAAAGAAAATAAGAAAAAACAAACCAAAAATATCGTAGCTGAGTTTTCTTCTCTACCCCTTTTTAAACTCTTCCAGCCACTAAGAGACCACTCTCACTAAGTAGTTTAAAAGCACTGGCTGTGGAAGTAAAAGAATTCTGCAGCTTTGCTTACCTAGTATTGTCTTAGAAAGCATTAAGCAGAGGTAGTTGAAATCCTTGCCAAGAAACTTGCTGTGAAAGAAAATTTCCCTTATTTTTTCAGAGCCTCATCCAAAGCCCAAGAAAAAGAAAGCAGGTGAGGATGGAAGTGATAAATTAAGGTTCCCTTATTCTAGCCATGCCTCCCTACCAATGCCATTGGGTGCAATGGTCCCAGATACTGCTCTGACAGAGTACAGGAGCTACAACAGGAATATAAGAAAAAGGAACTGTACCAAAGAGCAAGGCACAGCTAAGCAATCCATTTCTCCACCTCACAGCTCCACACTCTGCTAGTTCCTGTGCTTTTGGGATGCTGCTTCAGCTATTGCAGTGCCACTGAATTAAAAAAAACAAGAGAGAGAAAAGGAGCAGGTGCCGATCTTCCTTCTTTTCTGTGAGGAAACATGACACAGCAGAGTCCCATATTAAATCTTTTATCTTCATCCTAAGGTCTTCTGACATTTTAAATACCAGCCATAATGATTAACATCTCTCCTTAAAGCCAGAAGCTAAAATCCGCCATTCTGCCACACACAGTGACACCTTTAAACACTCACACACTTCAGCAGTTACTAATTTTCCAATCCAGTACCTGGATATGACATTTTGACAAGTTTGCAAAGGATTTGCTAAACC
The DNA here is from genome assembly GCF_030936135.1 of Gavia stellata. NCBI lineage: Eukaryota > Metazoa > Chordata > Aves > Gaviiformes > Gaviidae > Gavia > Gavia stellata. The sequence goes on from NC_082604.1 coordinate 23,727,760, forward strand.
ACTTATTACTTCAATGTATAAAAAGTATGCTTTTTTGCAATACCTTTCAAAAATAACTTCTGAATACATTTTATATGTGATTTTCTAAAGTAGCTTTCCCATTGCTCTGCTTTCATGTGCCAAAAGAGCCTAATGGTACTTGCAGCATTCAGGCAACTTAGAACATCTAATTACTTCAGCATTATTTTGAGTAAAAGCAAACTATTTTCTATCCAAGTTCTCTTAAGCAATACAGTCATTAGGCAAATGGGTGGATCAAGAATTTGCAATGTCATTTGCAGTGATTTAAAGTAGATACCACTGGAGCTATCCAATGCTTCCTGCAAAACAGGAATATGGCCTGAAGCCGCTTTGTATTTAATAGATGTCTCCTCACAAACAGCACCATAAAAAAAAGCAATGCTGTGGGTGTTTTAATAAAAACGTAAAGACATGAAAATGGAAAAAATCCTTGGAGGTGAACGTCATCAGAGGTGGAGTGAAGGCTGTGTGAGGAAGCTGCCACTGCTTTTTTGCATGCAGGTTCATAGGGAAAGCGAGAAGCTCAGTCCAATACTATTGGCAACTACTAAATTAGTTATAGAAAACAGATTCTAATCTGATTAACCCAGAGCTCCTATATAGTGCCTATATTATTCTTTCTCCCTGAAGTTCTCCTAGGTCAAGTGATTGTTTTCCCATTATCAGAATAACGATAGGTTGTTCTAGGGATCTGATACATTCCTCTGAAGAATCTAAGAAGCTTTTTATTATCTTGAAGGTAAACTGGGCCATGCGTTAGCTCTGGTACAAACTACAGGCTGATTTAATAAGACAACAATGAAAACTCGAATCACTCACAGTGGGGTAGCATTCAGCACGTATTGTTAGCTAAAATGTTGGCAGTATAATTATTATGCCATGCTAAGATAGACTCAACACTGCACAAACATCACATTTCCCCAGCAGATTTTACAAAGTATTTGAACTTGCAAAGAGGTAGGAGAAATGGAGAGTAAAAATGACCTTCCAAAAGACATAAAGTGGATCAAAAGCAGTGGGAAAGGGGAATGGTACTCAGATTTAAGCTCAACTCAGAGGCCCACTTACTGACTGAGAATCCTTATTTGAAGCACAGGTCTGGTCTGTGTGTATTACTGTTCACCTGGCAATAATACAATGTTCCACAAACAAAATGTTGTCTCAGATGCATTCAAATGCATCTTAAATCACTCCAAAGTGATCCCAGAAGAATTCAGCCCTTACATTTTTAGGAAGGGAGCATCATTCTAGTCCAGCTCCACATGGCTCTCCCCTTTGCCTAGGAGTCACAGGTTATGCTTTTTGGAATACAACAATGCTCCTCATGAACTGCCAGAAATCAAAGATGACACATATTACAAACTTTCTTCCCCGGAAAAAGAAAAGCAGTCCTCATACGATGGATGTTACAGAATATATGTCTTGGAAAACTGGCTGCAATGAAAAGGTGCTGATCACAGAGGACATTTTTAGCTGATATACAGCCTACTGTTTTGAACTTTATGAAGAGATATTCATTCATACATACCAGCATACGGTTTATATATATTATCTGTTATCAGTGATGCCTTTTGAATTACAGATATTTTTAGTTTGAGAAATGGATCAAGCTGGGGTGTGGGGGTAGGAGTTTGGAGCCAGGTCCCATTTTCTGTCAACACTCAGAATCTGCGCAAGAGCAGGATCTGAACTGGCATCGGATGTATGATTGTGGGTTTGATTTCTTCTCAAATGTGTACCAAAACACATTCAGCTAGTACAGTTCATATCTGTAATTCAAGATCCTAAATTAATTTAAAAGTTTCCTCCTCTCTCTTCCTGTCTGTCAAACAAATGATTTTCATTATTCCAGTAAAATATACCAATATGTTAAATGAGGTAAATGTGATAATTGTGATCTGAAGTGCAATGCATATAGAAATTGCATTATGATTATGGAAATAATGCATTTATAAGTTATACAGTGACAATTCTGTTCTATAGTTTACTTTTTACAAGGGATTTTAATTAAAAATCCATTTTATAAACAATACATCACATTTTTTTAAACTGCATTTTTCCTTTATAGAGTTTAGCTTGCTTCAGTGCACTGCAGGAGGATGGCAGGCTTAGCCCATACAGTACCTATGAAGCAGCTACACAATCAAGAGGACAAGGTATTAGATTTTGAAAATACAAAGATATCATTATAAAATTACTTTTACGATATGACTGATCAATTAATCACGTCCCCACAGCTGGACAGGATATTTGTAATAGACAGAGACGATTCAAGTGTCATTGAATGGAAGTGTCCCATCCCAATCCTGACGCAAGTTGTTTTCAAAAGAAATTATCCATGTAGTGCCAAAGAAGTTACTGGGTCTGTGCCCGCACTCTTTCACTTTGTATCTTGGCATTTTTAATAGAAGTTTATCGATTTTTGTATAGTTATGAGATCAGACATATATGGACTTTTTATAATACTTGAGTATAATTATTTTGAAAAGTATCCAAGGCTCTTCCAGAAGACTTCAAGGATTGCAAGAAACAAGTGAAATAAGAGATATTTTGGGTCTAAACGCGCTCACTGTTAGCAAGAAGAGGAGGTTGTTGCTTTATTTGTTTTAAACGGATTCCAACCCCTTTTCCCTGCAGGCTCAGATTGCATCACTCTCAGTAATGCTCCCGGGTGCCATCTGGTGTTTTCTTTTTACATTGCAAGTCTTGTTAGCGGAATAGCCTCTGCAGATATATTTTATGGTCTTATTCAGCTAAATGCAGGGGAAAAAAAAAAAAAAAATCACAGAACAACAGTTGTAAACCGTTGCTTTAGTCGAGGCAAAATGAAACTTGGAGTCTTTCCAGTACCAATTCTTGGACATTGCAAATACATGTAACAGTACATGCCGTACCTTCGATAATATAAAAAAATTACAGATAACCTTACTAATTTTGGTCCCAGAGTTAACTCTGTCCTATCTGAGTCTTTTTAAATATAAGTTAAAAGACAAATAAAGGGTCTGATATCCTTACACGTAATTCCAGTCCCCGACACTCTCCTGCTATACTTCAGACGAGGCTTTTGTTGTGTCTTTTGTTCATTTAAGGCTTTGCTGTCTAGCTTGAAGGCCAAGCTACACATCGGGTTTGGCAAGCACATTATAATGCTCCAGCACCCAGACAGAAGAACAGGAGTGATTTCACTTTTCCCCTATATAAATAGATAAATGGTCCTGTATTTCTGTACTTTCCTTTAAAAGTGAAATTGTTCTAAAAGTAAAGGTCAGACATGTCAGGTAGAATTATATTTAGACAGACAGCATTAAGCCTGATATCCCTGTTTCCTTTTACACTGAACTCAATGGGAATTTTGTGCATTTAAAGAAGACAAAATTGGGCCTTTTATTATGGCCATATTATGAGCTTCTCTCTCACCCCGCTGCATAAGTTACTCAATGGAATAGTTCCATTGACTGTAATGAAGCTATTCCAATACAGTGCGAAAAGAGCAGCTGAGTCAACCTGAAACGTCTCCGAAGGATCCTGATTGCCGCACAGGAGGGGACCGAGATATGGAAGAAAAAATTCTCCCAGTTTCACATCGCTACTTTCTCTATGTCGCTGCTTTGAGGGCAGCACGAATGAAAAGTTCAGCGCCGGGTCCCACAGCTCAAGAAACGCAGGGATCCTGTGACGGATCAGCTGCTGAAAAAGGAACATCTTGCACCTTGTTAGACGCTGCAGGATATCCAGGACATTCGCAGAGACTGGCAGAGGGCACAGGACCTTGGGGAGATCTATGTCCCTCTGGAGAGCCCCTGGGGGTAGGCAGAACAGCCCAAATCTCCAGGGGGTGACAGGAAGTACCCCGAGCATCCCTTCCCTTTCTCTAATGAACACTCACGCGCCATTTTCATACTGTATAGCACGCACTGAAACAGGCCATTAAATGGGCACAGCTTTATACACTACAGTAAGTAGCATACAACAGTTTGTGTATGCGAGTGTATTTTTCCCAGCTAATACCATCTTGATCTTTGCTTTATTTGTGAATGCGTATGTGATTTACCACAATCTGGCCTCAGGATAGCAGAAAATTTGTATCTTAAGTAAACGGAAAAAAAAAAAAAGAAACTAAACTGTCCTGTGACAGAGGATAATGAAAGCATGGACAAGGAAAACGATTACTTGGGTACACTGTGTTTAAATCCCAAGGGCAGAAAGAAAGTGCAAGACCTCACTCAGCTACTGACACACACAATAATTTCTAATTATCAGAAACTGCTCATACGTGATTAGCACAGACCTACCAAATGATAATATGTTTATACCATTAATTTTGGGTTTTCTCCCAAAGTGCCTGCATAGGAATTATGTATTAACATTGTATTAACAAGTAAACATTTCTTTATGAAAAAGTTTGTGGACAAGCATAACTCCCTGATGGTACAGTATCCTGTTTTCTGACTTAGTCAGTTATAAAAATACTGTGAATCGCTGGGACACAATCTCTTCTTAACAGAAATTCATTAAAATGAAAGTGAAGTTTAGCAACATGTATTATCAACACTAAGAAACTGATTATCCCTGAAGGAAAGAAAATGGTGCAGCAGTGGATAAACATTCAAATTAAACCTTTTTTTCCAATTTAGCTGCAATATGGTCTTACCTATGACTGTACCTACTTTTGAAACACATGCAGTTTTCAGGGAAAAATGGATGGCAACTGAAAGCAAGTATAATTTGTAAATAATATATTCCCACTGCGCTGATGCATAAGAGTGACTGTTGCTGCTCATGGACCATTCCAAGAGCTTATACAGGGCAATGTAAAATACAGCTCATGTGACTTACTATGGGAGTAGTGAAAGCAGGGATAGTAGCTAGATTACAGTATTTCACCATGCTACAAGGGTCACAGCAACAACACCTAGAACTCTTCCATATAGTAAACCTAGCAAGGAGATTATTTTTGAGTCCGTCTGTTTAAATTATCTGTTTTGCTTTGCAACACTTTTCAAATTCCCTCTCCCATACCTAAATACTGATACAGCTCCCTCTGTAGCAGAAGCTGATCGTGCAAGGAAAAGTCCATTTCACCAAGTATGTTACAACTGTGATCGGTTTCCCGGCTGGGGAGGGACAAATTGCCTGTTGCCTGGTATTGCTTTCCTTTCTTTTGCCAAGTTTCTGAATTAAACGCCCCTCTCTCTCATGAAGTTTGTGCGATCTACCCAAATGGCTACCACACTGCTTTCCGCGTACATCCTACCAGGTCAGGTCCCAAAGTACTATCTTTCTAACACTCCAGTAATTCCATTTGCAGAGCTTTACGGGTTTAAAAGTAATGCTATTCCTGCAGAGAGTTACCGCAACTATTTCCTACAGCGCGGGAACTGTAAGGTCACGAAGCGACTGAGCCTACGCTTGTTTCATAAGCGGCTTCCTTCAACAGCTGTAATATCTGGGACGAGTGTTTGGAGAGTGTCATTTGGCCTCACTGAGTGATTCATTGTATACTGGAAAACTGCTCAGCATTCTTCTGGATGTCTTTGCCGCGTAGACAGGACAAAGCCCCATTTAGCCGGAAGCCCGGCGTAGCGGCTCATTATTCACCTGCCACGGCAGTCACAATATTGTGAGGGCTTCTAGACAATGGTTAAAATTTCTACCTACTTTTTATAGGAACACACTCCATTTTCTACCTTTGTATCTTGGGGAACAGAAGCTGCGTACAGACAGACTGAGTGCAGGGAAATGGGAGTCCTTTTTTTCTGTAATAAAAGAAAAATAAATTGCCATAGCGCTCCACGAACTGCCACGGGATGCTCAAGGCTCTATAATCCTGCCTCGGCATCAATAATATATACTTCAGAGGGAGAGGAGGAGAGGGAGGGAGAGGAGGAGATAGAGAAGAAATGGAAACGAGCTATCAGCCATCTCCAACCTGTAATTTAGCCAGTGCCCAGCGCTCCTGCAGCACTCCACCAGCCCTGGTGAGCTCAGCCTCCCCCGCGGACACCCCCCGTGGCCGCAGAGGGGGGACAGGTCCCTCGCAGAGACCCCCCGCCTTCCCCCTGTCTAACCCCTCCCAGGCTCGGCCGCGGCCGCTCTCCCCGCGCTGAGGAAAGTGCCCTCAAAGCCAGCTCTTGCAGGAGGAGTAACCCAGATCTGTAAATCTGTTTCTTACATCCAGTGCTGTAGCTTTTGCGGTTTGATTTTGGGATAAATACATTTTAAATGCCACGCTGAAGTAAACAAGCTAGCTCCAAAAGCGCTACGTTTAACAGCTGGGTTTTTCCTGAAGTATATTTTTTTTCTCAGAGCAGTAATAATTCAATAAAACTAAGAGGTGGCTTTAACAGTTTTCTTCTCAAATGTGTGTCCTGTAATGCACTGCTGCACAGGGATATCCTCAGCGCTCTTGTGAAGGCTTTTAGCGGAGAAAGATTTCTACCTCAGCAGGGAAGTAAACAGTATCAGCAGGCTCTACAGCAATACCCTAAATAGCACCTGCTTTTAATTTCTACACAGTCCTTATAGCACTTTCTGTCTTTGTTTTGGTTGCCACCTCCTCTTACGTCAAACTCATCACTGCCACATTTACAGAAGGCGCACATTACACCGCAGCATTTATTCTAGCTACATTCACTTACTGCATGTCTGAGCTGGAAAAATCATAAAAAGGTATTTGGGAAACAAATGCTTCAAAAAACCATGCTGCATCCCTGTGGAGATTGCCACCTACTTCCTATTAAGCCAAAGCATGCCATATGTTTTAAGGGCTTTTAACCTCCTTTCTCCCTTGTACAGCTCGGTACTTGAAACGGCGCTGCTTGTTCTGCTGCCGTAGGATGTGCTTTTTGCTGGGGGGAAGGGAAGAAAGGGAGCAAGAGGAGGAAAGGGTGGAGATTTTCCAGCCAAAGGGGGATGCTTCTCTAATATAACCCGCAATATGAGCAACTGTTTCTCTGGCTAAGGTGAGAGAGAAGGATTCAGTGCAATAAACCTGTCCACGCAGGGACTCAGGCGGTCACGCTGAGGAGATACCCGCTGCCTCCCTGTAACAGTTTCCCCGCTCTGGGCCAGAGACGACCCATTTAAAAATCCCCTGGGGCAAAAGTGTACACACCTTTCCCTCTGTGCCAGCCCAAAAAGCTGGATGAAACCCAAGGGCCATCACGGGTCCAGGAAAAGCACGGGCTGTACCCCCGCAGTGACAGATTATCACTGCCACGCTAACGCGCGCACGTATTTGTAAATCACAAACCTCACCGTATTTCATGCCATTCTTGAAGCCTTCTGAAGCCAAAAGCTACATGAAAACGTCAGCTAACGGTTTTCTAAGCTTTGTGATTGCTGAAAGCGCCTTGAAAAGGTGAAGCCAAAAATTTGGGAAAAAGGAGGCAAATTAAAGTAGCTCAAGGTATTTTTTTCTGTAATCTCAAATAGGGGGCAAGGTGAGGGCAGCAAGTCATTTCTGACTTTCTATTCTTATAACGGAGGAGAAAATCAATTTATTAGTGTATTTTGCTTTAATTAATAAGAACAACATCTACAAAACTCTTTTGTCATCCTGAGTTATAATTAATACCACAATAAACCCCCACAAGCATTAAAATAATACATGTGTTATGCTCTTTGGCATGTTTATTTCACATGAACACCAATATATGCATTAGCTACGATGCTAATTAGAACTTGCGCTGCTGTACTGTATGATACATTAAAGCTTTAAACCAGACTAATGCTTAATTGTGGAAGATCAAGTAGATAATTCTTATTGTGGCTTTCTTAATCCAAAGTTAATATAATCTGTAAGGATATGTAACTGCCTCTCCTGTGGTACGCCAGCCCAGAATTTCAGTGAATACACAGTACTATTCAGGCAACAACTAACATAGGAAAATGATACATTTTTTTTGAAAGAAACAGTCTGAATTTTATCTTTGGATTATAAATAATGCAAATAAACATACTTAAAAAGTGAATTTTCTGCTGTGAGAAACATGATGGGATACTACAGAATATTACTATCGAAATCTACCGAATTTCATACTTTAGTGTGTCACTTTAAAGGCTTCTTAAAGAAATCCTTCTGCCTCTACTGCAGCAGATATCTTTTCTGTGCTAATCACATAAACTCTCAAGTAAATCCCTTTGATTTCAAAGGGATGAAGATTTCACCCTCTTTTTGGGGTAGTTTGCAGGAGTTTTTCTGAAAGCTACCACAAAGAGACATTGTCTCATTTCCATATGAACATACATTTTCCTGTTCTTTCTCAGAAACGTCTCCTGTTAGATTTTCCGTGTGATTATCAGATTTATAGGACCTATGGGAACTCTTTGTCTGTATTAATCTCAAGAAACTATATTAAAATAACATTAAGGTTGCTGAGTCAAAGACTCGGAGGTTAGGAAATGTCAGAATTAAGTTAAACTAATCTAATTTGGCCTCTTATGCAAATGCCTTATGAAACAGTCTACAGCCTATAATTACATGCTCACATCTACCCCATGCCTGCTTTGGAGCAAGGAGGAACATAGGTCCTCCATCAAGCAGCTGCAACAACTTTCTTTGCAAGACAAAAGAGCCCATTTCTCTTAAACCTTCCCTTGGCAAACAGCTACGGGGTCTTCACTGAGCTTCTCCCACAAAATTCAGCCTCAAGCTGATACCAGCATAGATGATTTTAATTGCTCAAACTTAAATTCAGAAAACCTCAGAAAAACATGCAAATGGGTAAAGCAACTCTCTCTGTAGGAACGTGTACCATCAGCACCTGTGATAAATCTGGGGAGAAGCCGTATGCCGTGACAGGAAGGCAAACGGGAGCCACGGACACTACGTGGCCCAGCCATGGCAGGATGTGGTTAGTGAATCTGCCACGAGTAAAAACTACTTCACAAAGCACCCTGGGATTAAAGGAGTTGCTTTTTTAAAAAATTAAAAATAAAAATACAGCTTTACGGCAAATAGGGCTTTTCTCCCCCCCCTTTTTTTTTTAAGGACTTTGCACATCTTTATTCCTAAAACTATCCATGATGTATAAAGTAGCGAGGACTTTTCAAATATAATTATTATGTTTTTTCTGACTTTTTTACTTTTGGGTCCAAGTTAATTTTCATCTCAGACAATCCTGTGTACTCTTAGCTTTTATATTTATATTACTTTGATTTACAAAACCTAAAAATTCATCTTAATTTTATCTAGCAATGATTCTTTCAAATACACCAAGTGTTTTCTGTGTCACCATTTTACCAATTATTTCAGCCTCTACAAGGATAACTCCCAAGCACGAAGTAATCAGTAGGTTATTACAAGTCTGTCTTATAATTATTTAATCTGAATACCATTTCGTTAAAAATATATAGGACAGTTTCTTTCTTCCTGCTTAAAAAAGAAAAAGGGGGAAGAGAAAGAAAATCTACATCTGTCTCCGGAAACTGTTAGGTACCAGAGTTTTTAGCTGCTATACTGCACTTGGAGCAGAATTTTACCACTATAGGCACCACCATATGTACAAAGACACAGATGTATCCAAGAATGCAGTCATATCAGCAACATATTCGATTTAAAAATTGCAAGCAATTTTAATCGTGGAAACCAATAAAACAAAAGTGGAAAATGCCTGAAAGATAGTATTTTTTTTTTACCCTTTTTTTTCCTTCTTTAAAGAAAACTAAGTTTTTCAATCAATGAGAGTGAGTGTTCTTTCACTATTCACAAGAAAGGAGGGCAGGATCACATCAGAATCTGGATTACATCAGGCTGGTAGCAAGATAAGGTCAATTAGGGATCAGATTTTTGCTAATTCAGGTCTCTGTTTTATTACTGTGAGAAATTGCTCTGATTCACTAAAAGAGAGCAAAACAATAAAGCAGTTCACCCCTGCCTGCCACAGACCATAAAATGAGTATGGATATTGAAAAGCCATGCTCACAGAAGCACTGGCATTAATGCAGTCGTCACTGTATTCCACACAATCAAAAACCCCCTTTAAATTTTTTCTGGGCCATTAAGATAACATAGAAAACTTAAAATAAGTACAATAATTTTGTTGCATCTGCTGCCAGAACAAATGACATGATGACTCCAAGAAAGACATAAAAGTCATTTTAATTGCCTCTTCTTTGAAGGCGGCATTGGCTCAAGCCAGACGCTCTGGATCCAAACCTGAATTTTTGCAAAGCTCAAGGTGAACCCCAGATGTGTTGTTAAAGCCCTCTCTACTTTCCGTAAAGTCAGTTATCAGGGACATCAGCTCTTCCTATAAAACCGCTAAGCACTGAACATCTGCTTGAACAGTCAGCATTTCGGGCGTGTTGCTGGATCTGTGAAGTCTCGCACCAAATGCAGCTAACAAATAATAAGCACTTGCTCTGTGGAACAGCATTTCATCCGTGCCAGGTGCAAACCCAGAAGATCAAAAGGAGGTGTGGACAGTGTTCACAGTTAGCGAAACACTGCGTTTTTCCCACTTTTCCCAACTGAAAGAGTGATAGGTACAATACAGTGTGTTCCGTGGCTTCAGCGTGCTTAATGCTATGATTCAAATGTGAATCTAATTTTTGGAGGACTGTTCCCTAATTTTTTCGGCATCGCATGAATGCCTTTCTAAATACATGCAAAAATAAATCTGTACAGGTGACACACTAAAAATATAATTGAAGCTGGTGCTTTCATAAAAGCAATTAGCAATTGCTCAAGTTGCATTAGATGTCAGCCTCAAGAGGATTTCTGCCCTGGCAGGGAAGTAACTGCAACTTACATTACAGTCAAATGTTCTGTTCTTTAATGCTATTTTGTTATAACAGGCAAGTACAAGGTTGCTGATTATGTATTCGTTCCTGTGTACAGCTTTTGGCCTATCTTTTTGTCCACAGGCTTAGATGCATACACTCTACTCCTGTATCTTAAAATATTCCCTCTTAAAGTTAGTGAAAAGAAAATTACAGTAAATAAGCAAATAAACGCAACTGCAAGTAGAGGAGGGCAACAGCAATGTCTTTGTAGCTCAGGGTGAAATAACACGACCGTACAAACATTTGTCTTGCTCAGAATTCATACAGTGACTACAATTACGCCTATTTTGTACCAACATTATAACTAGACTTACAGACATTTTACAACCACTTTAAACTGCCAAAGCAACATCCAGGGACTTCATGGTCCCTAGGAGTCACCCTTCCAGTTTCAGCAAACTATGGGACAAATCCTGCTCCTATAACAGTAAACGGCAATGTTGCCACCAGGCAAGTCTTTAAATTAACGACTGCCTTGAACTACCCCTGCATAAGCCCCATGTTCCACCACTGCTCTCCTTAGGAGCATGCTTAAGTGAGGGCCTTAAACACGTGCAGACTGAGCCTCTGAATATACTCTGCAGCTCTTTAGTACAATGAACAGCATTTGATCAGAAGAGAAGTGATGCCCAAGTAAGGTGGTCAGAAGTGATTTAGAGCAGCCCTTTGCACTGAGGAGAATAAGGTGAGATGGTATCACACCCAGACACATTATATTTTCTAGGCAACAATATGTATTGTTCTAACATCTATTTTTTTATGCTAAGGCTGATTACTCTATTATAGATTATGCCATTTAATATTCCATTATGTCAAGTGATCTCCATAGGAGCAGTTGTACCGCATGGGACAGTTGCACACAACCACACGATGTACACTGCCACACAGTGCGTAATGCCGTAACAAAGTCCCTGGGAAATAATGTCAGCATCTGTGGATTTCTGTAAGCTAAGTCTGGCCTATTCACCTCTGCTTACTCTGGGTTGTTTATAGGCACTTTTACTCTTCGTGCTCATCCTTTCATGCATCTAAAAATAAAATCGTATTAGAAAAAAAAGGAGAAAATTAGAATGGTTCTACATGAGGTTAGGGACTGAGTTCAAAAAACAGCTTCAGCGCATATCTGATGCAGCTCTTTGCCATCACACTGCTGCCTCTGGGAAGGACAGAAATACAGCAGCTACTCTCACTGGCCCAAAGAAAGCCCTGTGCTAGGGGCTGAATGTGTCATTAATTCCTCTGAAGGGGCCGTTTCCCATTGTTTCATAGGACTTTTGGCAACAGTCAGTAACTGGCGCACACATGAACCAGCCGTGGTGGAGAGAGAGACCTGCTCGATCATGTCGGTCTCCATTTGAAACATGCACTTGCCTCTGCCACCCATCGAGTTAAATGATTATATTCAGGAGCTGAAAGAACACCGCTAAGATGCTGAGTGGTAAACACACAAATCAGGTCAATCCTTTTGCTTTCCTTGTAATCCCTGTACGTTATTTGTTACTGGCTTTTACTGCTGCCTCTTTCTCCTCTTCGGGCACCCTGTGCACGCATCCACGCACTCTTGCTCTCCTTCTCCTTCGCACCGTGTATTATGGCAATCCCTTCTTATCAAAACTCCTGTATTCTGCACTACTTTACTACATCCTCTGGCTTTATATCTTCACCTCTGTTGTCTTTTCTTCACTGTAAATTCTCTAGAGCAGGGAACTTGTTTTCTCCAAGTTTGTACTAAAGCCTGTAAATTTATGGCGCTCTAGGAATGTTTGATAACAGCACGTAAATAATTAATAAAAGCTGCAGCAACCCTTTCTTTTTCCCTATTTGGAGGCTGTAAGGCAGCAAGACAAGTGGGAGGCAGAAAATATTTCATGGGCTAAGATAAGACGTGATCTCACCCCTATGGGGGGGTAACTGGCTGACAAATACTTGCACTTAGGAAAGATCAGGATTAAGTTGTGCAGGAATTAAAGACAAGAAGCATTGCTTCAGCTACATGAACCATAAAAAGCAGCCCAGAAGCATCATAAACAGCCTGGCCCAAAAAAATAAACATGCGATAAAAAGAATGGGATGTTTTAATTTCAACTCCACAATGACATGCAGTCTCTTTCCCTCTCTGTGTGTGACTTAGCAAAAGTCCACCCTTTTATCCTAGTTTCTCCATCTTCAGTATAAAGGAAAAAAAATAAAGGATACAGTGGCAAATTAATAGCTCATGATTTTTGTAGCCCTAAAGTGGTAGCAACTGTTTCCAAAATCAAAAAAATGGAGGTGGAAAGATGAAATAAAGACAAATCACACAGAATAATGACTGTGAGATCAGGAAACACAGAAAAAGTGCAGAATAAGGTCAAAGAGATTTGTTATTATAGGAGAGGCTGTGATACAAGATAGGTAGGAAATTATTTTGAGAAAATATGAATAGAGAAAAAAAGGACAAAGGAAGGGAAAAGATATTTATGTCTCAGGCACAATTTTCAAAATCTACAAAACATTCAAATCCCCTGTATCCACCTCTAAGTTTGTGTTCGTTCATCTTTTAGATATGGAAATTTGGGCCTGGTCTTGTAAAACTTGATTTGAATTTTATGATTGACTTTTATGTGGCCAAGAACTTACCCACTGAGCGCAAATGGGTACAGGTGCTTTCCACTGGAGCACAAAGGAAAGGACTTTAGGGATCTTTGTGCCTGCAAAATAATCAATAATGTAATCCTGACACTTATGTCAGTTTTGCCACTAAATATCCTAGTTTATGAAGGCAATCAAGTACTTTGGCACCACTGCATAGTAACTGCACTCAAAGAAATTTGAACCTGAAAAGTGCAGGGACAAAACCAGAAGCCACTATGTCTAGCACTGAATGTTTAATCAGGCAAAACATCATAAAAACACAGCAAAAAAGGGCAGTACATGACTTGATTTTAGGGCAGTGAAGTCTTCAAAATGAATTCTTTTTTAGAACAGAGACATAATGACTGGCTTCTGAATAGATATTGGCACAGCAGGGCACACAAAAGCCCTGATTAGCTGCTGTACCATGGAATCTTTAGTTAATATTTGTTCTATTTTGGTGTTGATTTCTGACCTTTCCTCTTTGACTTTAATTGGTCAAAATGCAAACCTTTTCGAATTTATTTAATAGCAGATAACTGTTTCTAAATTGCCAGAATGTCAGGTCACATGCTCCCAATACAGATGGGGGGGAAAAGCACTTTGCAGTTTTCTCTGTCACTTTTTCAACTTCATTTACTTCTGAAGTAGCAAGCAACACGCAGAACAGTTGCAACATCGCTTGCGATGCAACAGTTCTTAAACTAGTTTTAGGGAAAGAAAAAAAACCCCATTAACTATATTATGTCAAGCCTGATTTGGATGTCCTTCACCTTCGTGGAAAAAAGAGCGGGTATGCTTCAACTGCAAACCTGTACTTCTGTGCCAGTGTTCAGTAAGAAAAGAATATGATACAATCTTGCTCTAGATTTTAACATTAGACAAAGCCATCAGAAGCTTCTTTGTTAACTCCTAAACCAGTGATAATCCCGCAGTTTTTTCACCTCTTTACATTTACAGTTAATAATATGGGAAAATATTTCATCATATTTCAGAGCCCTAGCTGCTGTTGGAATACTGTAGGAGAGCCTCCTCACTGATTGATTTACGTCCACAACTCCTCTTCCAAGAGCTTCCTTCCCAAATTAAACATGCTAATGATTTTCTATGCAAAATTTAACAACCTAATAGGCTGAACAAGTCAAATGAAAATACGCTAATTGTTGCCTTTGATGTATACCATTCTGCCAATTCTCTCATGAAAACAGTATATTAGCATTAGCTGAAGTACTTGCTAAAATATATAGTAATAAAGAAAGCTCACACATATATATATAGACACGTTAAGAAAATGACACTGCAGGCTGCCGAAAACACAACTTCAAGGCTTAGGAGTGACACAAATGGCTATTATACACCGCAAAACCATTTTCACAGGAACCCTGAAAACAAACTACGAAAGAATGAATCACAAACCTTTATCGGAATTAGCTAGTGTTGGTTGATAACACTGGGTTTATGCAATAAAAGTAGTCAAAATAAGATTCCACAGTCAAAATAATAACTACAGAATGAGATAAGAGAGATAACAAAAGGCTGGCGAGAGAACAGAAGGCTTCCTGCCTAACCCCAGAGGTCTGAAATGAGTTCTGCTAAGAAACTACCCAAGCGCTTTATAAAGTAAGATTTCCCCATGCATGTATTTTTTCACCTAGAGTACAAGCAATAATGTGTTTTAGCCTATGACCAGCATCCCAGAGAGAGTTTCACTGTAGAAATTGGTTTACTCTGTCCTCCAGCCCAGTTCTGAGCATGAGGCTGAGTGCCACTGCGGTCTTAACACATGCAAATAAAACAGAGGCAAACAAAAAATAAGAGAGTATAAATATGCTCTAAAGAAATACAGTGACACAAGAGTATTTTCTATTGCTTTGTCTTTAAGAGTTTGCCTATAATGATTTGATAATCTAATCTAATTGATCTCTCCAAGTATTTCTATGGCTCTAATCACTGTAGTATCTGATTAGTGGAACAGATCCATACTTTATCTCCAGATTTAATAACTAAGTCTATACTTGAAAAAGAGTCACACAAGTTCACCAGAGGGAGAGGGCCAGATGCTGCTTAGCCGGGGGAGGAGGGAGGGAATGGGAAAAGGCTAGCGAGGTCCAGAATGACTGGAAAGGGACATTTGGCTTTGTGTCAAATCATCCCTCTGTAACCAAGCTCCATTTAAACAGCACATTTCTGGGGTTACAGAATTAAAGCAGGAATGTGACATAACTAATGGGGGCAGAACCAAAAATGAGCTACTGTCTATGGCCCGCTCTCCTTCAAACTGTCGTCTTTGCAAGCATAAAGTAAATGTAATTATTATTATCATTTCTTTGTTCTCTTCCAGGCTAGCACTTCATCAGCCTGAAAATTATGACATTTCCTGAATGTGTTTCAATGGCTTCTTAACCTTTGTAGTTCCTGAGCGCCGGTACAATGTCATGCTGCACTTGGAGATTTCGGCAGTGAAGATGTTAACGCCCAAAATTGCTAATAATAACAACAGTATTCACTGAGCCAGAGAATCACTCAGACAGAATTTCAATCCAAAGTCACTTAAAATTCAAAAGAAACCTCTGTATTTCTTTAAGGAAGTGACAGCATTTAGAAGAATATTCATAATTCAAACGGGGCAAAATCCGACTTACTGCTGAGTTTATCTATTTTTAATCGAGCAATATTAAGGGCTAGCTTTCGCCCTACCTTAGGTCAAACCGATTTTGTGACACCTCCTCCAACACGTGCCCAAGTACTAGACAAGGGGTGACAGCCAGGCCACTTGCACAGCGCAAACGTCAAGCATGGAAGGGGATACGGAGCATTTCTGGTAAGCCATTTGTTTCTTCCTCTCTCGTTTGACTGCTGCTTGTTTGTTGTGCTGATACTCAGCCAAACCAGCTTGTAGTTGAGTATGTCAAGGCTCTGGGCAGAAAAACACCAACTAGTATATGTTAGCAAACTCTGGAGAGAAAAAAGTTTCTGCCACTTGAAACTGCAGGGTGGAATTGTGCACTGCTGCCTTCTTGGACTTATTTTGCCTAAAGGGAAAGAGCCTTTTAATCCTATTTCTATGCTTGGTTTGCACACCGCCTGGCAGCGTACACCTGCTTCGACATGAGTGTCAGGAGCCGCCTTTGCTGTCAAATCCCCGTCCTGCTTCTTTCAGCTCATCCTCTGTCGCCCAGCTCACCTCTGCAAGCCAACGTCCCTCTCGTGCCTAACCACATTGCGGCAGCCATCTTTCAAAGATGTCAGGAACAGAAACAAAATCAGCCTGTCAAAAACACATGACTGCTTCACAGTTCAAGGGGCAATGTTCTCTTTCGCATGTGAATGACACGGAATATAATGCACACAGAAGGGGATGTGAGGGATTTCTGCTAACAGGCCCAGAGTCAGGAGGGGAGGGACTTTTACTGCGACCTCTTCAGCAATCGTCGGTGTCTCTGTAAAACTCAAGCACCCATTTCCCATGACCTGGTATCAAAATGTGCTTTTGGGCAGGTAATACCTTCAATACTTAAAGAATTGCAAGTGCAACACTGCAAGAATTGCCAGTTAATCAAGGGCTTCATGGCACTTAAAAGACAAGACAATCGATGCATCTTTTGTTTCTTCCTTTACGTGAGACTTCATCTACAGAGACTTCATATAAAAGTGAATGCAGGTGCTGCAGCACTCAAGGATAGCAATTATTTTTGGTTTCAAAAGTTACCGGTTTTAGCAAAAGTAATCCATTTGTCATTAACGAACAGTTCAGTTAATGACTGAAAAGTGTGGAAAAACAAACTTAATTCTCTTTCCTGTTCCACATAGCACAGCGGTTAATTGATTCAAACGGAGGGGTACTTCATCTGAGTTTAGCATCACAGAGAAAAAGGGAAAGGACTAAGGTTTTAAAATCTAGGTTTACAGCCTGATGATATATTGTGACATTTCCTGAAGTAAACCTGCCTCTATAACAGCTATATACAGTAATATCTAATGGATGCGAAGTGCTATCTAGATCATGGGGCGCTATCATTAACGAAAGCAGTCTTGGAGTAGGTAAATGTGCAAAATCTTCCCTAATAGCCATTTGGCTCACATAAGTATCTTAGATCTGGCCTTCAGCAACTAAGTTAAGATTTAAAAAAAAAAAATCTTCACATTCTTTTTGGCACTTTAAAATAAATATGAAAACATATGAATCAATATCAATTTTGCAATGAAGTAAGACAAATTGTACTAGCTTTCCTTTGAGCTTTTGAATCTGTTTATGACTGTATATGTATACACATAGATAAATGCACGTTTCATATTCCCTTACCACTGGGTCCATCTTGTTAAAACTATTGCTTTGGGAATGAGGATTCTCAGAGACTAAATTCTCATTTGTTCAGCTAGATCCAGCTGGTGAATGGTACGTTCTGTTTGCCTGTTCACTACATTAATACTAATATATTAAAGACTGAAAAGCAAAGAGCAGTGTTGGCAGAAACTAAAAAAATCCCTGCCAGGGCACTGGAAGGGAGCTTGACAACAATGGTGGTGCTCAGCTTCTGGTTAAAGGGCAGCAGGTCCTTGGAAAACCACCACAGCCGTCTGAGCAAATCGGTTCTGGCGTTGGCTGCCTCAACAAGGAACCTTGACACAAGATGGTACAACCAAGGAGCTCTTCTCCAGACCACGGATGGAGGGTCTTTCTGCAGCTCGGGGTACAGTAAGACATCACTGCTACCCTCCAGGATCTCCTGCCTCTTGGAGCTTTGTCTCCATCCTTTTGTGGGACATTAAAATGCTGCGTTAGAGTAGATCCTGCAAACCCTCCTTCATCAGGCTTGAGCAAAAATGAGCTGATGTGAATTAAGTGAATTTAACAGAAAGTTTGCCTAACCTGCCTGAATGCATCTGAAGTAACCGGGAAGAATGTGCATGAGTCATTCCTCTAACAAAACTGGGAGCAAAGACTGAAGGAGGAGCCCCAGCTGGTAGGTGGGAGGTGAGCAGCTGGGTGCAAGAGAGATGGGAGGCCCCTTCAGCTGGTTTGTACATAGCTCCAGCCTGCCCAGAGCCTCAGCCCGGCAGCGGGGTGCTGTCTTTAGAAGCAAAACCGAGGTGGATGTCATGGTGAGGGTGGCTGCATGGTTGCCAGTCATGCCATAGGTACACTTATACACCCATCGCTTAAGAACACACTATAGCAGATTTTAAAAAACCAGAATGATAAAGTAAGCCTAAAAATTATATATGCCTTACTGCCATTGTCAATGACTTTTAAAATTAACTGAAGGGAGACAAGAAAGATCATCTGTACGCTCCAGAAAGTTGACATGAAAGAGGATGAGCAATCTGTGATCCTGAGGTTTTGGTAGACTCTGGCATATGTTATCCTTGCCTGTCATTCCCCCACCATTCTGGAGGAGAGAAAGGGAAGATGCTCCATAGGGTTCCTCTGTATCCACGCCGCTTTGTCAACCTCCTCTGCTTGGAGCATCACATGGACCGGTGCTACAAGAGGAAGTTTGTCTCTTTCCCCAAGACCTGGAATTGCACTATTTGGACATTCCAATATATAAGCTGATCATCAAAGCTCAGCACGTAATGAAAACCTCCTCATATTTAGTGGAGCTTTTTCATCATCTTGAACCAACTGTTGGATAGGTTTTTCCCTCTGTATAGAAGAAAGATGTCTAAGTACAGACTGTGCTTGCACATAGATCCTATTTGCTCTGGGCTGAGCCTTCTAGAAAGATTCAGCAAGCTGTGCAATCTTCTTCTTACACAATGCACCTTTCCCTTAAAAATCTGCAGACGGTTTTTAGGTGTCAGAATATAGAGAACAGAAAGTAAAGACAGAAAGGCAATAGAGACAAATCCTTTTCCATGAGCTCTGTGAAATCTTTTCTCAAAATAACTTTGGAGGGGTTTTACTGCCAGTTCATAATGTGGATGAATCACTTCTGATATTTCTGATAAAACAATATTCAAAACTTCAAAATCACTTCCAATTCATTTATGCCACCATTTAATTAGGGCTTCTGCAACATGTTACAAGGACGTCATTATCCCCTATAATTGTATAATAATTACAATTTTTAATGAAATAATTGCAAGTACACTAGATGTGTAGATATAATTATGGTAATTACATAAATACCTGATTTTCAGCTAATAATTAAAGAAGGCCTTTACAAAAAGGGTGAAATTTAACAAATGGAAGCTTTCCAGAAAACAAATACAAATAATAAATGGCTGTCTCTCTCCTGTAGATTTCGCCTTACTAGATTATCTCTCTATATGTATAGTATATATATGATTTTCCACACATTATAAAATAATATAAGGATAAAACAATTATTTAAACAAATATTAAATCATATCGCGAGACCTCAATACTTTGCCTCTGCAGGGCCTGATCCAAAAGCACTGACACTAACGTAGCTCAAACTTCATAATCCTGTGATAGCTCAGCATCTCACAAAACATTGAATTGTAAATTACCATTGAGAGAAGGAAGATGTGAATAGCACCCACAATAGCATACAAACTGTACTCTGCTTCCTCTGGAACATAAAGGGACAGATCCCGGACCACCATAAAATGCTTGGGAAAAGGCCCATGTGCAGAGGAGTCCCTGACAGCTGCTGGGGGACTGCGAGCCTTCCTTCAGGGCACAGCAATCCAGCACATCTGCTGCTAAAGCTTTCCAGTCACACCAGCTATGATCTTCTCCCAAAATGAGTCTTTTGGGTTGAATCTGCTGGCTATACCCCTGCTAACAGAGAAACCCTGCAGGAGATATATTCTGCCTCCATCCCCCTTGGTGGACAGACCTTTACAAGGCAATGGTATTTCAATAAAGGAACTTCTTCCAGAGCTTTGTCAGCTGAAGAACCAGAAATTCTTCAGCCAGGTAATTTTCCTTCTCTTCAAACACATTCCTAAGACTAGACTTACTATGCATTTACTGTACTATTAGTATGAAGAGGAAAGGCAAAAGCCACCCTCAATAAAAGGCATATAGAAAACTCTACTACCAGGGCAGATTCTGATTACTGCTCCGACAGCATAAAAGGATATTGAAAGAATTCCCACAGCAGAGGAATTAGCAACATGATTTACTGTTGCTGCTGAAATGTTTCAAAACACTTTGGCAAAACTCCGGAAGGGAAAATCAGCCGCAGCACCTGCACTATGCCATTTCCATGTGTCTTGCAATGTCTGCATGCAACTTAGAGCAGCCCTGAGGTGGCTCTGGTTCTGGCCAGAGACCACTCTGGTCCCAGCAGTATGTTAGAATATAGGTGCAAACTCGGCTTAAAATCAGCTTTGTCCCACTTCCCTTAGCCTTGTATTGTTCAGTGCTGCTTCATTATTGCAACATGAGACAGTACAATAACAGATATTAATATTAAAACAGAAGGAAATTATTTGATATCCCAAAAACAAATCTCATTTATATTAAGCTCATTAAAGCAGTTGGGTTCTGAATGCAGAGTATAGTTAATAATATTGTACATATCAAAGTAGAGAAGACATGTAAATTTGACAACATAAAGTAAGTAAAAATGAAGAGGGCTAAAGAGTTATGAGTGAAAAGAATTTGAAAAAAAATTGAAATTATACTGGAGCAATATTCAAGTTATAAGCAGATTATTAACACTATAATTGAAATTATCCTTAAGAATAGTTTGACACATGTAAGCATCATGTTTCAAGCTTCAAAAATACGCAAAGAATACTAACAATATGTGTATCCATGTGTATTATAAGGAAACGAACAAATGAAGAGCATGAACACAGAGAAGAGCAAAGGAATAATAAAATGCAGGGGGAAAATAACAAAAAAATCAAGCAGAAAATAATAGTTACCCAAAAGTCTCATTAGTTACTCAGATGTTCCTCCTGAAAATGTACAAATATACTTATGTAGCTATTTTTTATAATCTTCCTCCATTATGGCTTTAAATGATAAATTAGAAACTAGCAGATTGGAAGGAAAACCATCTCACAGTTGTTTACTGAGTACAACTGATCCAACCCAAGAAAGGCCAGGAGAAGACGCACAAACCAGTTTTATCCGACTTAGTATTATCAGGGTAACAGTACTATTTTAGAGCCTGTGTGTGGGAGGATGTAGAAAATGAAAAGCAAGCAGTAAAATAATGGACAAGGAATGGAATTAGATCAGAATTTAAGACCTGTTAGAGCTATAAGCACTGTCAAGGTATATGAACAAAGCAACGACAGCACGACGACTGTGTGGTCAGCAAGAGCTCAGAGCCTGAACAACCAGACATTTACAGAGGACTTTGGCCAGTGTTGATGGCATTTAAGATGATTGGAGTCTTAAAATGCAGTCTGTAAAGTCTTCTATTGTCAAGCATCGTCTCACCAGAAAGAGGACTGTAGAAAGTACATCAGAGTTTAAGCTTTTTATCTTATTTCAAATATGACATAAACCTACTGCACATCTTTGAAAAATGCTGCTAACTGACACTAACAGCTTTAGATTGTGGAAGGATGAAAAGGTCTGTACAAGACAATGTTTGCTTCATTATCTTCTTCCATGTATTACCAGTATAATAGGAAATGCTGCAGTGGTATCTGAGGAATGAAAAACAGGAATACAGTGCTTCAAAAAGGAAGAGAAAAACAGAACAATCTCGGTGTCTTAGTGCATAGCACTGGAGTTCCAGATTACAGACTACATTTGTGCCTGCTGATACCGCAGGGATGAATTTTGGCCTCCCAAGGCCAGAACAAGGATGAGGGCTCTTCAGCCAGGAGCCAGCAAGGGTGCATGGGGGCAGAACTTCAAAAGTGCGCAGGCAACTACTGACACAAATACACTATAGGCAAATAATTCATTACGAATTTTCAGAGTGGCCTAAGGAAGATATACACCCTTTGTAACAGTTGATATATACCAACATATGCACTAAGGTAGCTCTGTGGGCTTTGACACTCACTCTCAAGTCACCATGAGCCCTGGTAATGGTCTGCAAATGTGTGTTCTTAGCCTACTGGCAATGCAGTGTATTTTGACATAGCTCAGTCTACAATGATGGAGGCTCACACCTTAGATTTCATACTTTTCATTTATATGGCCATGGAGAAAGAATAATTCAATCATTTTTGACAATATACCGTGTAGAAGTCCATTACTTTGATATTATTTTTGACATTACATATGTAGAAAAAAAGAAGCTGATAATCAATTGACAAATTTTGCCAGTGGAAATACACATTTTAACAGGTCTCAGCTTGTCCTTTTCTGGTTGATTTCAGAGCTGAAACAGGTATACAGAAAGACGTTCATTTAACGAGGTCCATCGGAACTGCACATGTTGCATTAATTCCTCTTTTCCAAAATTTGATAAGTAAACTGTTCTAGGATAGTTAAATGGAGTATTGGAACAAACACCCAACAGAAACACAGGGTAACAGGCTTAGATTTGTAAAAAATATTTCATATTGCTAAGCTTAAAAGCCTTGAAGTTATCAGTACCATTTTCAAGTCACAGCTGAGGTAACATATTCTCTATTGAAAACAATGAACGATCAAAGCA
The DNA here is from genome assembly GCF_030936135.1 of Gavia stellata. NCBI lineage: Eukaryota > Metazoa > Chordata > Aves > Gaviiformes > Gaviidae > Gavia > Gavia stellata. The sequence goes on from NC_082604.1 coordinate 23,750,730, forward strand.
GGATGAGATTGTAGCACTGTGATTTGTGTTTCATTTCCACGAATGTATTTGTATGTGTGTGTATACGCTCCTATGCGTCCATAGTAACCACAGCCATAACCCAGAAAGCATGGTGTTGGGAGCTTTGCTCTGAAAATCAAGTAGCCCATTAGGAGGCATAAATATTAATAGAGCTGTCTAATCCTACACTCTCAAATGAGGTAGTTCAGATCATGATTCTTTGCATTTAAAATTTATTCACTGCACCGACCAGAATAAGAAACAGAGTCCACATGTGAAGAAGTCACTGATGTCGGGCGGTCTCTTAGCCACTGATCATTCCTAAACATAAAAGTAGGGATCAAGTGATTTCTTTCCTTATTCTATTCCCAATTCTCCTACAAATACTAATGTATCCAAAACTACACGTGCCTAGTTCCATGACACTGAGTATATATCATATTCTCTCCAAAAACTACAGCTCCACATTTTAACATTCAGATATCTTCAGGCAATATGAAGGTTTTAGTAGAGGTTCATAAGAAAGAGCATTCTATCATCCCACGTGCAGAACACACAATACCTGGGGTTTCTTTTCGTGGTCATATTAGTGCTCATTTTCAAATTTTCTTGTAGTTGTCATTATGTAATTGTCATTAAAGTAGGAAATTCATGGTGCAAACTGTTGCAATGCAAAGAAATTAATATAAAGTATTAAAAAACACAGGCATGCAGCTAAAGCAGGATGTACGGTCCTCCTAAGAGATAGTAAGTTACCCTGTTGTTCTGGATCACAAGTGAAATATTTGTGCTTTGACTATAGAGTAAAATAGAGATCTGAAATACCCAACAGTGCAAAACTATTCAGGTATTCCCTAGAAATGATGCAAAAGTTTGTCAGAAAATTCAGAAAATAGCACATAATCAACATTATAATTAATATCAGTCAGTAAAATGGTGTTACCTACAATATAACCTAGGTTCCATTAAAATTTAGAATTATGGAGTCTAGCCTCTAAAAAAACAACAGAAAATTAATTAGATGCCTTTGCACAGATTTTCTAAAACCAGCCCTAGGTAAATAGAGAGGTTTCTGCTTGTATGCATACCCATAACAGAATTAGTAACCTCTGACCTTCAGGTACCTGAAGCAAAAGACACAAAAACAGATGATCTTTCTTTACCTATCAAATCAGTACATTGAAGATGAAGTATACTGAAATGTAGGCATCCATATTTAGCAAAAAGCATGCTAGATTGTCTCATTCCTTTTCACGCAGCTCCAGCCTATCATTTTGTAGTCTCTGCAGTGTGCATATCCAAATCCCACCAAGAGGTAGGTGGTAATGGTTATAATGCTCGTTACAATCTCTGGCATGACTCATGGATAGAATTCCCTTCATTTCTGCACCTATCTTCATCAGATTACTGCCTGTTCTTCAAAATTGGGAATTTTCTCATGTCCCTTAGCTCACAATTAAGTATAGATACTAATTTATTTAATTCAAGCTATTTCATCTAATAAGAAAGAATCAAACAAGATAGGCAATAGCATACGTTGTTGGTTCAGTCACTTTGAATTTATGTATTCTTTATTAATTAAAAACATGGCATAAAAGTCTGCCTCTTATTTTCGTATTTTCTCTTTCCAGTAATTTTCATCACTAAATGTGACGAAATGACTGCAACCTAAAAATCCAGCAAAAGCGAGAATATTGGGCCTTTCTTCTTTCTCATGCTATTTCCAAGCTGCTGTTGCTGGTAAGATGCCGTGACTCTATTGCAACTTTGCTCTACAACGTGATTCCTTTTACTACCAGGTATGGGGGCAATCAAAGCTAAGGATAATCTGAGGTTATATACAGGTGAGTAAAAGCATGAGTTACTCAGAGAACAGAGATTACTACAGCTATGCCAACTGCCCAGGCTGAAGGTATTCAAGAGTTCCCTGCACTTCTCAGCGGGAAAAGGTAGGCTTCCGCTGCTTTTTATTGTGCTGTGTGTGCAATGAATTTAACTGGAAAGGTACCTACTGAATTTCAAATAACTCTCTCTTTATTATCCTTCAGGCTCACAGAACAATAAACATGACTTTCTCATCTACTGGGCTCTCCCTCCCTTTATTTTTGCTATTTTTCTGATTTTTTTTTTTTTTAATATTCTCTCATAGGAAAAGATGCTTTCTGAGAATAACGATGGAGATCTGCATCTTTATTTATGACTTTGTGAATCAGCGTCTGGGTGATAGGAAGTGAAAGTTGCTCAGCTAATTACACATGCTTGATGAACTGCGTAATAACTGCTGCAGCACTGCACATTAATTGAATGCATATAAATGACAGCAGTTATTCTAACTTGAATGATGTATGAAGAAGTGACGTTGCTCACAGTACCCTGATTATCTTTGTTTCCAACTTTGGGAATCCAGCCTAAACAATTGTATTTTCACAGCACTGAGCAAAAATTCCTTAACAGAAAACATTAGATGTTGCCTCAAAGCCTGACACCTTAAAAACAAATTGCCTTAAGTCACTGAAAGTGGATTTAGACATCTAAAAAAGCATACCTTGAGCAAGCACAATTAACAGTTAATAATTAACGACTAGCGACAACTAACAGTCAGGAGGAGCTGTAAGAGCAAAAACCTTGGAAAATAAGGCCACCTGCATTTAGATACCTAGATATCACCTTAAAAACCTAATACAGAGTTTACAGAGTTGAACTTTGCCCAACTCCAAACAGTTTCCTGCTATGACACTTCCCTAAAATGTATTTGTTCTGGAATGAGAGGTACATACAGCAAATGATATAAAAAAAATATGGTTTACACTAATAGGCAACCGTATATGTCCACACTACTCTTTGTTTACCCTAAAACGTATTCTAGATTCAAATGTAGTCTAGCTATTAAATAGCACATTATTTTTAAGAAAATAATAAAGAAAAATAATTTGACGTAAAACAAATGCGTAAAGTAGTACAAAATTAGTACTTTAAACTAGTACCAAATACCTACTTTAAACCAGTACCAAAATATACTTTATATATCGCATCTCAATTGCTTCGGGAATTTGCAAAAGTTGACAAAGAAATCTGCAAATTCTCCCATGCTCTCATCTAAGACGAAAAGGGGAGAAGCCAAGTTTCCAAAGCTTCCAAAAGCAGTCTAGTTTCCAAAGTGCCGTGTCACAATATTTGAACATTTCTCTACCCCCCTATTAAGACACTTTCAGCTTTACAAAGCGAGCTGTAATCACATAATAAAGGAAATCAACGTTCACTTTTAGAAGCGTGTAAATGAAAAAAAGTGTTTCACATCTATGGTTCAGGGAAGTTAACACTGTTCCAGGAAAATAGGGTGTATCACATAGAAAGCCAATGCAGATTTTCAGCTCTGCTTTGCTATAATACGTCACAGCCATTATGCTATACCCCTGGAATATAGAGCTGTGGAGCCGTGCCAGCAACTTCAATGGCAATAGTACCAAGCCCCAGGCATATGAGCCACCTCCTGTGCACGCATATACAGCATACTGTATCTACGTACGAGTGAGAGACACTCCTCTAAACCACAAGGCCAAGACAGAGAAGCTGCCAATAAGGTCAGCGTGAGATAGTGCAAGAGAGATGATCAGGTGCAACTGAGTTCAGGCTTTACAAATGTTATCTTCTCATCTGCCTCACACCGTCCTCTCTTTAAATACCTTTCTGGCTTCATTAGGGCAAGATAGTCCCTAACAGCTCGCTTCACAGCATCAGCAAATCAGCCTCTTTCAGCTGTATTATTCGTTCTTCCTTTGCAAGGTTTCGCTCTTTCCCCCATTTTTTTTTTTTGTCCACTTTATACATACCTCCTTTTCTACAAATTTTCTTGCCGGGTTTTCTGGCACATTCCTTGGATATTCTTTTGACTGAAAAATGAATAGAAGACTAGAAAATAACATGGAGCTCCATCACAGACAGTAGGAGCATGCAACACCACTATCTAACTTAAATATGACCTGCTTTATTAGGTGCGGAAGATTCTCAACTCGTTGTGCCTGCACATGCAATGGATAAGATGTTGATGCATCTTCCCAGAAGTCAGTGGGTGGCAATGAGAATTAGGTACCAACTTTGACCTAAAAATACACGTGCTGTGGGAGAAAAAAATGAGTGTAGACAGAAAGAAGAAAAAAAAAAACCCATCAAAAAACAAGGACAGATGCATACACAGAAAAGCAGCATGCATACATATAATATGCTGGCATGCAAACAAAGAAAGCCATGCATGCTACCAGTACACGTGAATTAATATTGTTAGAACGTAGAACAGGAAAATAAAAAGATCTCCCTGTTTTGCCTGCTATTAACTCACCATCCTCGGTTGGGACATAGATATTTAAATAGAGGCAGTCTTCATTCTGATCTTGTACATAGGTGGAAACTACATCCAAGTTATTAGTAAACCACACGGGAAGCATGACTTCAGGCAACCTGCCTTCTATAATGTTCTGGGGACACACTGGAGCAAACTGAGTGGTATTTTTGATATCTGCCCAGGGAGACGGAGGCTCAGGAGGTTGGAAGCGGCGCTCCCCTGTTGGAGGGGCAGCATACGGAACCCCAAGAAACTGAATAACGGGCCCCAAAATTTCGTTATTAAGTTCCTTCTTAATCCCTCTTATCTTGCCAAAGTTGGTGGTCACCACTGGGTTGGTATCATCCAATTTTTGGGAGGACACAGCTGCAGCGTGAAGCAAAAATCCAAGTATACAAAAAGCAAAAGTGGCATTCAATCCCATGTGTAACAGGCGGACTATCATCGCTCTCCATACACAGTTCAGCCACATGGATCTTGGAAAGGCCATGGTCCCACATTAGTTGTGTAACTACAATGAAGCAATCTGATTTGTATCCACTGGTGTAAAAACAGGGCAACCGAAGGAAACAGATCAAGTTTCCTAAATAGGTGCCTGTCAGAAAAATTTCAAAAGGCTTTTCATGCGGTAAGTATCTTCCATTGATTTCACACTTACTGAAGCTGCATCTTCACTCAGCACTATTTATCAGACTACATCCTATTGACAATTCTGTTTTCCATAGCAGCAATGTGAAGAGAGCAGCCATTTACTGCAGAATCCCCTCTTATAAATCAAATCCAGTTAGCCGCAGGTCTATATCCTGGAGAAAATGAAAATAAATCATTAGTATGAAAGAGCTAATATGAGCAGAGTGATAACTAGATGTTTCACAAGTTATGTACATACATTAAGAGTTGCTAGAGTCATGTAAGTAAAATTGCAGTAGTTTATGGGTCCATGAAATGGCGGGTGAAACACTGATTACTGGATTATCTATAATGTCCCCTATTGAATTTACAGAGATTTTTCAGAAGAAACAGGACTCGCAGAAAATACGTTTTTAAAATTCACCTTTTTAAGAATAAGCAATTTGCTGCCAGGCTACATCACATAAGTGTTTATGTTAATATTTTATTTAACTTAATCAGCTCATAATCAATTTTCACCTTGTTTGCACAGGTTGATTTATCAAAATGAAAGTAATTATTTCTTAAAGCAGAAGATAGTGAAATTAAGATAGACAGGCATACTGAAGACTCAAATGCATTTTATTTCATTAAAAGCAGATTATAATACATACAAACATTTTTTTGTTCATTTTAAAATACAACTTCTGATTCAAACATTGAGGCAACTGGAATATATCTGTGAGGATAACATGAATTACTGTGCTTATTCATGATAACCTGAATTACCATACTTTATATGGTTTTCTTATTCCACAAGTTTCTGATAGCTAATGAAAAACACCTGAATTCAGACAGAGTGAAATGTTCACATCGATGAAGGACCAAAATCTGCTCCCACTGAAGTGAATGGCAACCTCTGAATTTGCACAGAAGTATAACCGAACCTCAGTGGGTTTTTTCAGAACTGATTTGGAAAAGAATACGAACAGACAGTTTAGGGATGGAGCTGTAGACCACAATTTTTACTTCGACCAATCCTACACTCCTTATAAACTACTGACTTGAGTGAAAAATGAAAACGCACAATGAATGCACTCAATTCCTACCATCCTTAATTCACAGTATAAACAATAAACGTTCCCATAGGACAGTGGAAATCTTATCTTTCATATACCCACATGCTGACTGAACAGTATCCTAGAAAAATAATCAGTTAGGATCAGAGACTGTGTAATCTCAAATTCCAGATTCTATTTTCAACTACTTTAGCTCAGAGGTTGTCACACAAGGCTGTGTTCCAGCACTTCTGAAAATTGCTCAGTGCATATCATTATATCTTCCATATTCATGCTAAACATATTTCTAACACGACTTGCAATATCCTATTTTTTAAAATGCAGTGTTACACGCAACATAGCAGTGTAATCTTACACTCCCTATTAAGCAGTGTATAACGCACAAGAAATGTGTTTTGTTTTGTATAGGAAACATTTTAAACCACCTGCTTTTGAAACAGCATTGGCAGCTTTAATGAGAATTGTTTTTTTATCATGTCTATACACATTGTAGAGAGAATTCAAAAGAACGACTTGTCTAATAGTCAGACTACCCTGCAGTTTGGGTTATTAAAAAGGAGATTGTAAAAGCTATATAGGACAGCAGGAGATTTGGCTCATGTCTAGTGTTCCTTTAGCTCTAAACAATCTATCTCAGGAGGCAATAAGGAGATAGATGAAGCTTTTCCACAATTTTCTCTCTCCTTTTCTTTCTCTGCTAATTCTAACACCTTCACTGTGAAACTGCATTAACAAACAGGCTTATAGCCTTCATTCTCCAGCTTCAAATTCTCAGCATTTGCTGGAAACATACCAATTTAGCTGCAGAAAATAATTCCCCAAACTTGACGTACGTGTTTGCACTTAGTTTAATAAACTTACACAGAATGGCATGCAGACAATTGCCTCTTGGAAGACTGTTGCTTTGTTCCATTTCAAATTTTGAAGGTGGTAGGATATTACTTGAGAAATTGTAAAGACAGAGCACGTAGACAGGTGCCAGAGCAGAAGGCATCCAGTACAACTTCGCTGTTCTGAGTTGATGTACAGTAGGTCATGGGAAGACGGAAGCTTATTCCTTAGTGGTATTCAAAAACCTCCACAAATTTAAACCTTTTCCGCTAGGGCTTAAAATCCACGTTTTGGGTTGGTTTTCCTGTCAGGAGTGGAAAAATGTACTCTCTCTTCTTTCTGAAACTCAGGCAGGAACTTAATCTCAGTAGCCCTCCTACTAATTTACATGGTCTGGGGAAGGTCTGAAGACGAACCAAATTCAACATAGCTGCACCAAGCAATAGCATCCTTCTTCGTTTCAAGCTGCTGAGTTGGTTCGATGTGGAAAATTACCAAGATGCTACTAATAATTCATTTAGCGCTTTCACTCTAAAAGTCTTAGACCTGTTTTCAGATCTAAGACAACTTTTTAATACACTTTTGATACCTAAAATGGTAAATTCAATGTAAATGTAAATTCAAAGCAAATCCTAGAGCTGGGCACTAGTTTTAAGCTTGCCCATCAGCTGTTTTGCCATCGCAGCTGAACAGCTTTGCTGTGATCAAAAGTTCTGGTTTGCCTCCCATGGACAAGGCTTTACTCTAAGACGGAGACAGGAGGCTAAAAAGATAAGAATATGACTCAATGCTGTGTTTGGCTATTCTTAAGCAGTTAACTATTGGGTAGTAGCTAGCTTCAGTAAATAGATTTATAGGTTACACAGGGCAGTAAATTGTAAAGCACTTCCAGGATTGGAATCAACAGATCTTCATTGTATTTGTAACTTGTATTTTGGATTTGCTTTTTTTTCCGCAAGCCTTTCTTTTTAAATGGCTAAGTAACAGTTCATTTTTGAGACTCAGAGAGGTCAACCATTCAAGCCTGTCACTAGCTGCCCTAAAGCTATAACATTAAAAACACAAACTCACACAAATAAAGCGAGTGAGATTACTCAAATCTTTCGAGACTTCTATGCCAAAATTTTATTTCCAGCACTAGGTGGAAAGGCAAGAGGGGAAGTCGGCCCTGGAGCATGTCTGACTTGTTCCGAGTCAATGTTGGACAAAACTTTCCTTAGTCCTCCAGCAGGTGATCTAGACAGGACTTTCCCTTGGTGTCTAACTTGAAATGACTGAATAGGAACCAGTGGAAAAAGAGAGAAGCAATAAACAGGAGCAGGAATTATCAGGGAGATGGGTGGGATAATAAACGAAAGAGTAATGATGATCAATTTGGGGCAAGGTATAAAGCTTCAGCATCAGAATACTGTGGATCTGAGGAGGAGGAGGAGAAGCATTTACAGGTTTTATTATTGTCTAGATGTGAGAATCACAATTGTTCCCTGTGGTAACGCAAATGAATTCTACTGTAAAAGGTATTTGATAAAGTCTTTCATGGTCTTTGGAACAGTCTATACTATATAGAGTTTTTTTCTATCATCCATTATTTTATTATCTTCCTTTCTGAATTTAAATTACTTTATAGCTCAGATTCTGAAATACTTTAGAGAGGTGTTTAGTATGCCAAGGAGCAAACAGCCCAAGATAACTTCAGTGCGTCTTTGCATTTCCAATGACATAGGGCATCCCACAACAGGTCACATGTGCTGCAAACTGCAGCAGCTAAACTCCTCTTTGCTACTCGTTCACAGAGCTTCAAATCTTAAGGGATGTCTCGAACTGCACCACCTGTCAATAGCTCCAATGGATTAATAAAACCTTTGGTGGCACCCAAGGCTTCTGGCCATATGCCAGCTTCAGCACATGTGAAGGCATTGTTATGATATCTGTACACCACCGGCTGTTTTCTTTTTAGCTGAAGATGTACTCTGTGATTTGATATTCATGCATAAAAATCCCTTTCCACCTTAATTTTGCTAGTAAATCCCAATTGCACAAATATTCATAGAAAGTGATTGTAAGAGTTTTGAACACCACACAATGCTGCTTCATTTCAAAACACAAATGCTATTTTGCAGAACCAACTACATTTGCATCCATTTTTACTTACAACAGTCTCTACTTAGGACTGGGAGCCCAGAGATGTTTCATATCTCTAAAATCCATGTTCTAAACTACGCTACAATGCCAAACAGGAACGTGGCCAGCGAAACAGAAGCCATTAAAGGAAAGACTCTGACCCAGGGTGAACAGTAGGTCGGTGTGACACACCAAATGTAAACATGATCAGACAAATCCTCAGGAGATGCATCACAGAATTTCCCATCTCTTCTTTCACGTTTCAAGTTTGCAAAGGGAAGCGTTGTGTCAAATATGGCATATTTTCTCTCTATGTAGTAGTAAAGATTTTGAAACAGATGCTGCTCTTGGGTATTTCCATAAATACTTGGCAGAGGGAAGGGATTTACATGTTCAAGAAATGAACTGTACGCATTTTAAGAAAACAGGTGTATGAAATTGTAATAGAGGAGACTGCAAGCCTGAGTACATACACCTAAGAAGGGCACAGCTCTGATGGGATTTGGTTGGCTCTCACGTGCCAGCACCCCTCAACCTGAGAGCAGCTACAGGCCTGGAGGCTTCAGAAAGCAGCTACAAATCCAACGCTATTGAGATGCACAACCTTTGCTGAGATCACCAGCGAAGGTATGAACAAGACATTATTCTGATGGGGTCGCACTCCCACCCCACATTAGTATGAGATTACAAGTGTTATGCTACATGGGTCCGCAAACAACCCAGTGCTAAGGATGTCCAGATGCTACAAGCTGTGTAAAAATATCACTCCCAGATCAGAGACCAATTCCTCAGTGCCATTCTCACATTTACCTCTGTTTAATATTATGTTTTGTACACAACACCTTACAACCAAATTAGTAAAAAATACAATATATAAATAGAATAACCAACACAGTGTAGCACAGATTAGTGAAAAGTTGAATTAAACTGAGTAGATGTTATAAGACTCATTTAAAGACCATTGATATGGTTGGACTTGATGATCTTACAGGTCCTTTCCAACCATAGTGATTCTGTGATTAAATTGTCATACATTTTTCAGCTTCACTATATTTTTGTTCTTCTCCATTAGTGGGAATATTCATTAATGCTAACTCATTATTAATTAGTATTTTCATGATCAAAAGATCCCTTTAAATAATTTCTACAACTTAGTTTGCCAAAATAGGAAGACTTCTGATCATAATTTTCTATTAAGCTGTTTTTGAATCAGACAAATTAAACCTGTGAGAAGAAGAGGGTCACTTAAGTCTTATTATCTTCCATTTACTCGTATCAATAAATCATCTCCTTAAAATAGTTCTACTTCTTAGCTGAAGTAATTGTTTATATTACCAGAAGCTGGCTACAATTTTTTAATGTGGACGATAGCAGTCTGACATTTTGCACAGTAAGTAGGTAACGAAATGGTGATTTTACCCATAACAGAAAGAATGGGGAACTCTGTCACTTACGTGTAAAGTTTTAGACAGCTAAGTAATACAGATTTAAATTAAAAATGACAGATGCACTGGCTTGGAATATAATGGGCACTGAAGTGAACCTTTATTCCTTTTAGCAGCTTATGGTTAACTCTTAAATGGACCACACATTATACTCACTTTTGAGTACTGTAACTATTCAGCTAAATGATCAAATGGCTATTTTGTTGATGGCAGCAGTGTGCTTCAGGACATGAAGATTTTTTGACCTACTCTAGAAATTCCACTGAACTCATGTTAATCAGAGGTCATACCGGAGAAAAAAAAAACCCCACATGTTACCCATTTGAGATCTTCAGCATTGAAATCTCTATATCATATATCATAAAGTCACGTGGCTTTAACTTGTTTTGATTAACACTTTATAAAACATTCACATGCTTCCTATCTGATCACTCTAACACAGAGCATACTAGAACCCACCCAGAGGCCCCTGAAGCTAAGTGTTCTTTTAATGTCTCTTGCAGGTGAAAAATTAAAAAAAAAAAAAAAAAAAATTAAGCTAAGAATTAGTAACAAAGTTCATCACCTGATATATATTTGTGGCTAACCTTGGTTCACTGGGGTTAATCATATAAGAAAAGTAAATTGGACTTTGTTCACTACCTTTAATACGATTATAATATCAACGATAATACTATCTTTAATGCTAGTTCATCACCTAAGGCAAGCTTTCAATTCAGATTCATAAGAACGATACCACTTTTTTTATTTTCCTATTTTTGGGGCATTAGGAATTTAAGATAAAAAAAGCTAAAATACAGTTATTACCATTTCTTGAGAGAGAAATCTGAAAACAAAGATGCTTGAATGAACTCAGATTTGTCTATGAATTGTTTTTCTATCTGGATACCTTACAATAACAGTTCCAAAGCATGCAAAACCCTTGTTGTAGAGTGAGATCAATAACTAGCTCTTCAATAAGATGATTTTAAAAAAAAACCCAAAAACAAAAAGAAAAACCAACAAACAACTTGCTTGTGGCAAAAAAAAAAGAGCAAATGCTCTTTCTTACTTGATCAGATTCCGGTCTCAATTCCATCAGGGTAATTGAGATCAAATTCCAACTCATCATGAAATCCACAGAGGTATAAATATAATTTGTTAATCACAAACCCGACATCTCTAACTCAACTTCAAAAGTGCTCTTGAATGGTGTTACCATGCTTTCCAGAACTGTAGAGTGCACACTACATTTTGAGTGCAATATTGGCGTTATAGGGATCTATCAACTTGAGAGTCCATTTCCTGTGATGGAGCATTCTGTACATCTGTGACTTTACTTGTATTTGTTCCAAAATGGATTTCATGCTTAACTTGTTTTTCTTAATTAAACTTCCTTTAGCAGTTTCTAATATGTGCATTATTAAAACTCATTAGTCCCATTCATGCCTGCCTGTCATTTTTGGCTTCACATTCATGTATCGAAGAGCTCTGTTGCTTTATATAGGAAGCAAATTAAATAATAAATATGAGAACTTGAACGTTTTATGAGTGTCAGTATGAGAAAGTGGCTGCAAGGCCCATAAGGTTTCACACAAAAAAAGCATTACAGCTAAAGCTAACATGCTGACACATCTCTGATCTATAAAGTCTGCAGTAATGGTAGCAGTAAAGTGTTGTACCATAGACGAGGAATTTTTCTCTCACATGAAATAGAAATAGGATATAGCACAGACTATATTTACTGTTGTAAAAAAATTTCAAATAAAATTTCCCAAAAGCTTAGAATATAACACCATTAAATGTCTACAAAGATTTACTTTTTCCATCTGACTTCACGTGTTGCTCCTATTATTCCGCTCCTTGGCCTGTTTTCATTTTCTACCACTATCTGTGAGAAAGATACTTATTTAAGTTATAGCAACTGGTCTCAGGTCTCCCTGTGGTCATGCTCTGGTCATGCTGACCACGACTCCAGCGACAGAAGTGTTTCCTAACCCAGCAGCAGGGTCTCATGGCAACTATTTCAGGGCCCAAGTCTCCACAGAAATAACCCATCTTTGTGAAACCAGTTGAAGAAACAAAAGCTCTATCCCACAATGCCTATTTTACGCAGGTTTGAGGATGTTAAAATATTCAGTATATCTGTGTAGTAAGGTTTCTCCTAAATAAGTTGTCGTTTTCTCCTCATGAATATTTCTAACGCTATGTGCCTACATAGCACTTTACTGCTTTCAAGTGCTTTTTTGGAAACTGGGGGACGAGATTGGGAAGGCAGAAGTCAAAGAAGATTTTAAGTTCAGACATTGAACTTAAAAGCCTCGGACAAGATGGAATTAAATAAAAGTATAAAATATAACATAAATGTATTGCCCTCATTAAATTCCCAGAACCAGTTCAACAAGTGGGCTAATGGCATCTCTAGGCAAGATGTGATTGAGGAGATTTAGAAAACATATTTTTAAATTGCCATTGAAGTTCTCTGCTTGGTTAAAAGAATTTGAGTCACTTGAAATAGAATATTTCTAAAGTGTCCTTGATCACTTTTATGATTTTACAGTCACGTGTTGCTAATTTCCAAGCTTTACATTCTCCCTTAATACGGTGCAAAAGACCTAACCAAGCATCAATGGAAAGTAACAGACTACCCAAAGGCAGCACTAAAACTGATTATGCAGAAAGTATTCTGAGGACAAACCTGAAGAATTCAACAAATGGGGGAAAGAGAACTCCCATTGCTTTTCTTTTAATGGCCTCATCTTTTATTTGCCCACAGCAGTGGAAAAAGTATTTTACACTGATACATGCAGCCCAGACCTTTACACAGCTTGATTACCATAAGGCTACTTACAGTCGAGTCTGTGCCCCACGGTTTCACACAGATGGTGTGTCCCTTTACACCACCTTTTGTTTTTTAGTGAAAAGTGGCATGTTAGAGTGGGTGCACAGGAAAACTTGAACATGGTACTAAGTAGCCAACTAGTCACTTTTTATCTCTGGATAATACGCAGCACATCATCAACTAGCAGTTAATAATTATGAAAACGAAGTCTGTTGGAAAACATGTGGGGTTTTCAGAGGCAGGTGGAAGTGTGGAGCTGAGTCACCAAGAAGCCAACACGGTTTCCCCTTGTAACTGTGATAATTCAATAGTCATTCTGCAGAATGTAATGTCATCACTTGTTATTAAAACTACAGGATGTGCTTTCAATATGCAATACACGAGGAAGTTTCCCCGTCAGCTGCTTTTTTTTGCATCCCCTAACTCCCTCCCTCCCTCCCTCCCAAACTCTTCTGCAACGATGGGGTAGCGGGCAGGCATCCCCCTCTGAAGGCATACATTTCTTCATAGCGCAGAGCTCAGAAACAGGGCTACAGTAATGGAAACATGCCTTTATAACAGCATTTATTCATGAGTCGGGATCTATTTTTCATCATTACCTGTTATACTTACCATGGATGGACATCTGAAACTAATCAGAAATTATATTGTTTACTGAATCAGATTGGTTACTGCCCGTCCTTTATTAAAAGAAATCCACAAAGGTTTGTACTGAATCTCTGGCAAAATGTTGCCTTTTCATTATTTGCTTTCAAAGAATGTCTTGTCTCTTTTTGCCCTTCTTTTTCACTATTTAATTTTTAAATAGTTTCTTTTTTATGTGATTAAAAAAACATAATAAATATGACATCAAACAAATAATTCAAAGCTAGCCAAGGATCTGTAATACAGCTCCACATCTCTATTAGAAAGGAATGTATATTTGCTTTTAATAAAGAAAGGCAAGCCAATCCATTACAAACTGAGACCATATCTAAGCCTCTGCTCTATTCTCTTTTCCCCAGACTCCATTTGAACAATTAGAGTGGTTTATGCTTGTGTGTATGCCAGTGGATATTAAATATGCAAACTGATAAAAAATAAAACTACCACCATTACCATGTTCAAATCCTCCATTCATTTGCAAATCAATTTATCTGCCTACAGCTCTGTCCCAGTCTTTAAATAACCCTCCTCAGCAGACTGCTCCACCTCCAGCCAAGTAATCCAGAGCAACCCCACTTCGTTAAGGATGTTTAAGTATCAACAGCTAGGATATTATCTTCTTACCCTACTGCAGAAAAAGGGGTAAGATAACCAAAGCAGTATCAGGACGACAGCTCATCTCCTCGCTTCTACACAACTTATTATTTAAACAGCCTGAACACTCTCTGATGGCTTTTGTTGCTACTTTGGTTAATCACAGAACAGAGGTGTTCAGCCAAATCCTGCTTCCCAGCACACTTAGTATGATTGTCCTCAGCCTCATTTTTCTTCCCACAGTCTGCCCATGATTCACATGAGATACACAGAGCAAATGGGATCTCTTCATATGTATCTAAGGACCCCCTAATCATCTACTGCAAAACTGCTTTCGCAACATTGCTGCAGTCTGTAGCTGTAGCATGAGAAAAACGGTGTCATTCATCAAAAGTAACCAAGAAGTAGTCTTTAACCCTGCATCGTGCACCAGAGAAAAAAAGAGGGGGAAAAAGAAGAAAAAGAAAAAACCCTCCCAACCAGTATTTCCAAACATGGCTACTTAGCTTTTGGCTCCCAATCTGCAAATCTAATTTCAAAGATGCAAAAGTGGGCTGCGTGTTACAGCTGTTGAGCCCACACAAGTCTCAGTGCAGTCAATGGGAATCAGTACCTTTGAAAATCAGGGCCCTGAATAATGGGCTCTATTTTAAAATGTTTGGTTATATCATACATGGGTCTTTCCTTTGTCAGACGCCTGTAATAAATTACATGCAATTTCGTAAGTATCCTTTTGCTTCAATTAAGCCAGCCCAAAAAAAAAGTAGGAGAAAAGGTCCCAAAGCTCACAGTGTTGCTCTTTCATCAATAACAACAGTCTGTAGATGCATCAGAAATGCTGCTACTATAAAAAGCAAACAAACCAAAAACCAACCTAGGTCTTAAGGGAGCACAGGAAAATTATTTTGAGCATTATCACAAATACACGGTTTCAGATATGAACTATCTCTGTGAATTTGCCAGTACAGTCTGGTCCCACTAAGGCTCTGGATAAATGCAAATATTACCACAGCGGAAGGCAGTCCTGGAAGAAATATTTCCTAAAACAGTTTCTTACTCTTATGCTGAGAAAAAAAATCTGCTTCATTTCAAATTCACAGAACATCTAAACGTGCTAAAAACATTCACTTTGATATTTATAGCTTCCGTAAGATATATTTCCATTTTATATTAGGGGTTTTTTTTAATGCCATAGTTGTTAGAGCTAAAACAAACTGGCCTTCTAGAAAGCAAACCCAGTGTCAAACTAAAATGATATTCCTTAAAAAGGTCAGCAAATTTACAGAAGAAAAGAGCTTGTCCAGATTGTGTCACCTGCAGCACCAAGAACGCAACACTTCAATCGAGCTCGATTTTGGTTTATTTAAACAATTATTTAAATGTAATTGCTCTAGAACCATATGCATCCTTATAACGATTCGAGAGAATATCCCTGCTCCTGATTCCAAGGTAACTTTCTGGCTTTAATTATAAGTCAATTAATATTAAGTAATTTGACTGATTAATTTTAATTAAACCTGCTGAAAATTGATTTTCCTTCAGCGAGTAAAGATCAGGCTCTAGTGCGATCGTCAGGAAGACAGGACCGGGGAGGGGGGGGGGAAACCCGGTACTTAACACCCGAGCGAGAAGATGTCTGAAGAAGGAAAAAAAAAAAATCCCTCCATCAGGCATGGCAGCCGAGGAAGAGCCACGGCTCCGTGCGGAGGCACCGGCCGCGCCGCGGGGCGCGCACAGCTCCCCGTGCCCGGGCCAGCGGCGGGCGGCAGCCCCGGCCCTCCCGGGGGGAGCGGGGGAGGAAAAGTTCGCTCGGGCGGCGGCGGGGGCAGGAGCCGGCGGGCGGACGGCGCTTGTGGCAGATGCGGGCTGTGCCTGTGCGGGGGGGCGTGTGTGCAAATCTCCCTGCGAACACCCTATCCCCCCCCCCGCCGCTCCCCCGAGGCACGGCTCGGGCTCGCCGCCGCAGCCCCGCACCCCAGCCCCGCTCCCCGGGCGAGTTGCAGCAGCTTAAATGCCATCTCCCTGCCCGCGGAGACACGCACACGCACGCACGGCTCGGAGCCGGCTCTGCAAGGAGCCCCCGGGCTCAGCCCCGCGCCCCGGCCCCGCAGCCGCCCTGCCCTGCCCTGCCCTGCCCGGGGGTGCCGAGCCCGGCCCGGCCCGGCCGCCCCGCTCCATCCCGGCTCGGGCTCGCCCCGCACGCCGACAGCATCAAAGTATTTACCAGTTCACGGCCGCTTTTCTGCAATCGCAGCTGAAACTGTAATTCACCGGATTCGCCTCCTCCGGCTCTCTCCCAGCCGCCGCGAGCTGGAGGTTTCTCAATCGTGCCTCGGACACTTCCGAATTATATCGATTTTTATATATTTGTCTCCCCTTTCCTCGGATCGGGGCGAGGGGAGGGGGGGCTGGAAATCCCCATCCGGAATTCAGCCTCATCCGTGCCGAGCCACCTCCATTTAAATCCGACCATCAGGCAAGCAATAGGAATGATCAAACGCTACTTCTCTCCGTCTGCGAGCAGATAATCCTACTAATCCAATAGATCTCTCCCGATCCGAAATTGCCCTCCAGACGAATCCCTTTCGCCTGATGTCCGGCGGGTGATCTCGGAGCCGCGCCGGTGCCCCGAGGGCTGCGTGTGTGTGTGCGTGTGCCAGTGTGCGTGCGGGGGGGTACGGGGGTGTTAATCTTGCTTGGCTCCTGCATGCACGGCTCGCTAAAACCGCCGAGAAGCCTGCTTTTTCCCCTATTACACGTTTCCACTCCAAATTGCTGCTGGATGAAAAATGGTACAAAGATACCCCCAGCGGCGGCGCGGCGAACAGCGCGGGCAGCCCCGGCCCCGCTCCGCGCAGCCCCGGCCCCGCACCGCCCCGGCCCCGCTCCCGCACCGCCCCGGCCCCGCTCCCGGAGCACCCTCCCGGGGCGATATGGGGAGGCGCCACGGCAGAAAAGCGGGTTTGGGGGCGCCCCGCCGGCGGCTACCTGCAGCCGCATGAAGCACATGCACCCTTGTGTAGATAGGGGGTAGAGAAAGTGGTGCCAAGAGGGGATGAAAAAGGCTGTGTACACCTGTGTGCGTGCGGGCTGGCGCTGCTTGCTAAATTCTACCTCTGTGCAATACTCAACTATCTCACACGGGTAGAGTTTAATAAGAAACCATGATCTTTCTTACTTAGACTGTCACTGCTTGCACGCAAGATATATGTGACTCTTTTTTTTTTTTTTTCCCTTCTGCTTCTTGAAATCCTTTAATTATTTTTCATTGCCTACTTTCTATTTTTAATTGAGAAGAAAGTATTCTCTGATCCTGGCCTTCGTGTTTTCTAGGATCAGAGAAGAGAATAAAAGTCGACAACTCAGGGTATGTGGGGAGAAAGGAAGGCCAGATCAGAAGGGAAAGGAAAATAGTCCTTTGAATTCTGAAAGCTCTATTCATTTTTTTAAGAACAGCCACAATCACACACTAAAAGACTACAAGCATCCTGAGTTAAGCCTCTTGTAGAGAGCTCTTTAACATCTCCTGTTTAGCAGAGACTTCCCTTCACATTGTGTTAAAAACCTGTATTTTGTTGCATTAACATCCACCTCGTTTTAAAATATTGACACTAATCAAGCCCAGCACACCCACCTGGGTTTCCAAGCAAGTAGCCCCAGGCAAGGTCTGAAGGTGCCCAATAATTTGATCAGCTTTTACACCCCTCACCTGAGAGCACATCCCAGCGGAGCGAAGGCCAGTCCCAGCCGCGCCGAGCTGTGTACGTCTCCGAGTCCCACTGAGGATCTATATCTAAACGTCCATGGCAGGAATGACAGGACACAGCAGCAGTTTATCCTGTGACATTTCTGTGTACCGGAATAATTGTGTCCTGGGCACATTTTTCGCCTGGTAAGTACCAATAATTATTATAGTCCATGATTAATTTTCAAAGTCCAGCGTCCTTCATTACTCTGAAATTTAACTCTTTCACTGCCACTGAAAGCACAGGGCTCTCGGCTATAGGAGGAAAAGGCAGAAGGTAGTCTTTGCTGACAGAGCAATCCTAGGCGTGTTGTTATGTTATTCTCGAGGGAACACTAGGGGGAAAAAAGGTTTCAAAACTACAAAGAAAATGTGCATATGAATATCAATCACTTGGCACCAGCCACAGATCAACCAACAGCCTGAAAACTATCACCAAAGAGGACAATACCAGGTGAGCTATTCTGCCATTCTTCATCCGTATAAAACCCTGAAGTAGTTTTATCTTTGGGTTGTTATTTTCACTGAAAAGTAAGCAATAATGGTGACATAAAATAACTGCACCCTTGATGAGGCACTGGAATCCAGGTGTGAAAAGTTTTCCTCTTGCTCCTTCAAGGAGGATATATGCAACTTCCCCAGGTTCCCCGAGCCATTGTGCGAACACCACGTTGGAGTGCTCCAAGTATTGTTTAAGCATATTGTCCCCTACTACTGATGTGAAAAAGTCTACCCATTTACCCCCTTACCATATTTTGGAGGGGGCAGGAGCTGATAGTTTCCATCCCATTTACTACAATCCCACCTTTGGCCATCAAGCCTCCACCTGATCCCAACCCATCTTCACTTGCGCACAAATGGCACAAAGTTGTTGTTGGAGCCCATTACGTTTTTCTTTAACTCCCGCTCACAGCAGTGATACGCGATAGCAGTTTGTACATAGCGTCACTTTTGCTCTGGCCTGTCCCCAAGGTTGGGCTCCCTTTCCAGAACTTTCTCACCATCTGTCACTCTACTCCCCTCCTCTGTGCTTCAACATTTCTCCTTACTTCTTCCCTCCAGGCACCTCAGTAGCACAACAGCTCTCCTCTCGTCCAAAATATTGCTGGGGAAAGAGGAGTACTGGCTCACAGGGGGCAACAAGATTTGTCTTCAGCTCCAGAAAGAGTTGTTCAGCTCTAGGAAGGGACATAGGGTTGGAGAACAAAGTACAAGATTAATCTCTCTGTACTGAGATGTGATAGTAATAGCTGTGCCTGAACACCAATGTGGTGATAACACTGCCTAAGGCCTGATACTACTGTATTACCAGCGTAGTTTCTGACGCTGATTCGATCTACATCCAGCATGTCCTTGCTTTAAAGACCTAAGTGGCCTATACACACAGTTACTGATGCAAACATACACATATGTATGTAGATAAATACGTACGTATAAAGAGCGTTTGGACTCATTTGAAAAAAGGGGGAGAAGAGCTTGTAGTTAATTAGAACTTTGCTAAATACATTTTAATATGCTGCCTGCCAAAAAAATACAATTTTATTAAAATCCAAGGAATGGAAAACTAGTTTAGAGGATGGTATTAGTTAATATTTAGTTCAGCTGAGTCTTGACAGGAATGTGCTATCTGCATTCATTAAAATAATGGAAAGAAAGAAGGATAAATTTCCATGGACTGAAAATCTATGGAAATGTCAAAGTCCAGCATCCCATAATATTCTAAAATAGAACTCTGCTCCATTTTCTCTAACAACACGAAGCCCTTCATACAACCCTCACCTAAGCACCTAACTTCTAAAAGGAGCAAAATAGACAATCAAAAGCTAAAAAGAAAGAAGCTACCAACTAGCAATCCAAGCTAAAATACATATCTGAGGCATGTCAGGTATGCGCCTGAAGCATTAACAGTAAGAAATTTATTTTATGCGACACAAGTTTCATGAGCTATTGAGATAACTGAAGATAGTAATATGTTTTTCTTTCAAGTATAGATTTTATCAGACTATTTCTCAAAGAAAAAAATTAACCTTTTTAATAGGTAGAAAAGGTGGAATTGTTTACATATATAAGATTCTAAATATTCATTAATTTGCTTGTCTCAAGATAGCTCATTAAATTGTTTCTTGCATGTAACTTCATTAAGTATTTTCTTTGATTTCATGAAACCTACTTAAGATTACTCACCTCTGTCCGTTTATATTCTCTAGATTGCCCCGACTGCCAAGTATTTAATGAAATTATAATGCCTGTCTATAGGCCGCTTTAGTTACTGCTTAGTTGTTGCCATTCATTTGGTTTAACCTTGCCAAGAAGAGAGCCACTCAAAGAGGCCATCCCTCTTCACAGCACAGCCATTGAAGCTCTTCACAAAGCTACAGGGAACTGACAGTCCCTCAGTCACTTCAAACACTCATCATTACTTGCTTATCATTTGCTTTCTTTAATACTGTTCTTTTATACTAAAACAACCACAATTAAAAAAAAATACAATGCGTTGCTTGTATGGCAAAAAACTCTTATCGCTCAGGAATGGCCAGACTTTCACATATCAGGAGTCAAGAAAATCAGATGCACGCAGTCTAAGGGCTTCAACTTTACCTGCATTCATTCTCCTCCAAAAAAGTCCCCAAGCCTGTACTCACACCCCGTATGTCCTCACGGCCGCCTCCTCTGCAATGCCTGACTTCAGCGGTCAGGGTCAGTGGTTCTCTTCCTCCCGGCCCGTGATGGCAATCGTACATTTTGTCATCTGGTAGGATTTGTATTCTGACATCATACAGGTTGTCCTCGGTGACATTCGCTTTTTATCATTAGGCACCTTGTACTGGAATATTTAATTGGCTATGTTGTGTCTCTGCACTGTAGATTTATTTTGCATTTTCATTTAATTAACAGCCATGACCAACGGTCTGATAGACAGCAAAGCATTCTGTGAAGTAGAATCCTACTGGATTAAAAGCTTTGCTGGAAGGTTTCAAACGCCCATTCAGCCCATACTTCTCAAAAGCAATTTTCTTTAAAGTACTGTGTTTCCAAAGCACAACGCTCGAGGACACGGGAAGAGGAAGCAAGCAGGACCCAAGGATGACACAAAAACTGTTCCTACAGACTCACCCCTCTCGAAGTGTTGCCCCGTCTTGACTAGATGCTCGGGTGAGCACAGGCCACCCGTGGTTGTTCTGAGATTCAGGATTTCAGGTTCTTTTGGGTGCTGTTAAAGGACTGATGCTGATAGAGAAAGCCATTGCCAGTGTTCTTACTGGAACTTAATCAGTAGATTACAACACATTACAACACTGCGCTTGCCAGGGAACTCTGAATTAATTATAAAATCCATTTCCTTGTTTATGTGGCTGTGCATACTTTTAGTCCGGAAGAGTTTTATGACTTTGTTCCTTCCCAAAATTTCAGTTATTCTTTGAAGTCAGAATCTACCAGTACCGTGGTTTGCAGTGACCAAACACAGGAAAGTATGGGGCTAGACATTTTTTTTTTTTAATTACAAAAAGCATTTATGCAGAGAGTTTTCTGTTTACACTATGTGAAAGCCAATCTATTTCTAGGGTTTTTTTTTTTAATTAAATTAGTTTAAACCTATAGTTGAAAAGAGTTCATACTGTATACTGCTTCTGATGTACTGAATTTTAAAGCACATGGGGACATTCCCTGGGGGAGCTGGTGCTCAAAGTCAGTACTACATTCAGTATATATTCTTTTAGACCCAGTAAGCAAATGACAGAGAGCTATGGGCCAACTTCATCTCTGATGTGATGAAATGGAAGTTAGAGGAACCTCATTGGAGAATTTTGATAGTTTCCTAATACCTAACTGCAGCAGAAAAATGAACATGTAGGCTGGATTGTTAGCATTTGCAAGTGAAAATAGTAAATTGTTTTCCGCATGCATTTACTGAGGAATACCTTTTACTTTGTCACCAGCCAGTTTCCATAAGCAAGGAAAGCTTCAACTTCTGTGAATTAAGACTTGCTGAAACCTTGACACTCTCTCAGTACTGATAAAGCATTTTAGGTCCTTATTTAAATCAGTCAGTAATAAGATGATTGTGAAATACATCATGGTTTTACTACCAGCTTCTCTTGGCATCTGTTTGCCTCCAGTTACGATTGCACTGATAACTTGGTGACCGAGGTAATTAGCCTGGCTGTCATTATGGCTACTCGCCAAAAGAGCCAAAGATGTTTCTTAAAATTTCTTCTCAGATGCACCAAATAACATGATCCATTAATGAAAACTCATGCAGTCCCAGTTAATTCCTGACAACCGAAAAAGATGTCATTTGAAAACACTCTTAAAAAGCAGCAAACCACTTCCAACCTGGTTTACGTGAGCTGCGTTTGAACGAGGCTGGAGCGGTCTTGGGTTTGGGTACCGGGCTGGGAGTCAGGGGCACAGCCTGTTCTGGCTTTGCCAGCGGAGGGTGGAGACCTTCAGCAAACTGTTTCGTCTTTCCCATTTTTAACTCTGTCTAATCCATTTTGATTTTTCTGTCACCAGGGCAGAGACAGTCTTCCCATAGCAAGGAAGAGGAGGAAGGAGGCTAGGGGTTCCCGAGGAGGGGAGGAGAGGGAGGTCAAGAGGCAGTGCTGGAGCAGCCGGCAGAGCAGGGCTGTGCGGAGCAGCCTGGCTCTGGCTCTGGCACCGCCGCCTCTGCCAGCCCCAGCTGTTTGGCACTGACGGGCGCAGTCGTTTGCAGGTGCAGCGGCGGGTCCGTGTTGCTACGGGGCATTGATAGACCTCTGAAAGAGGCCAGGCACCCGAGAGAGTTGCGTGGGACAAACTGTTTTTGTGGAGGAGTCGATACAACGTGCGTATGAAATTCTGCTATAATAAGCATTAGACAATAATGAACCAACAGAAAAACACTCTATAAAAGAACTGTTCCTATATTCTGCAGGCATTAATCAGCCTCAATAGTGATGGGAAATCCAGGAGGTAGGATCAATATAAAAATACCATTATACAAACAGCAATACATCCACCTTATTATCTTAGTATGTTTTGAAGCTTGTGATGTCTGGAAATCTGATTCACTGCGTGAAGACAAACCACACAAAACAGACACGAACAGGCAAGAACATAGAGACAAAGCAGAGAGCATGGAAATTGCCACGAATTTCCAAAGCAGAGACACCTAAAGCGGTCCCTAAACTGAGCGACCTGAAGAAACATCACCTTTAACAGGAGGTGGGGGGGCATTAATCCTTTTGAAAATACAGTTACTTTTAAGTAAACTGAAGGCAGATCTAATCACTTGTGATTTCTGAAAACCTCACTGTGGTATAACCAAGGCATTATTTACAGCCCATTAATATTATTCCTGTAAAATCTAGTTGTTCTAGTGATTTAATAGCAGAGTAACACAACAAAAAATTTTTCATTCTAGCTGTGTAATGGGTGCATGTGCCTTTGTGTCTCTGGCTGCGCATAGACACGTGATAGTACCAGTTCTACAGCACCCAGCTGTCACTGGAAAAGCTGGAGTCCCACTGGAAGACTGGAGACACAAACAGCACCTCTATTCTATGCAAAAGATCTGCGGATACCTCTGTCTACTATGACAGAAAAATACCACCTCAGGAAGCCTTAGCTGGCATCCTTGTAGGCAGACTAGGGAGAAAAAGAAAAAAAGAAAAGAGAAAGAAATGGCAATAGAGAAACTGCAGCATCCTAGAAGCCTATTATTTAACTGATGTCATAACCCAGGAGAATATATTATGCTCTATACACTATGGTCATGTTACAGTATGCACTCTACATGGACTTTGAAATCTCAGTTGTTCTTTATACAAGATCTGCTAGAATGATCTGAAAGTTAAATCTATACAAATACCTCGTAATACCTATCTGTGGCTAAACTGAATCCCACACCCAGAAAGACATGACTTTGAATTTTAATTTTCAAATTTCTAGAAGGTCTTGGTTGCAGAATACTGTTTTTTTTCCTCACAACTGGCATTTGCAGAACTTAATGAACAATGTCTCTAGCATTCAGAATAAGCACAATACAGCTTAATCTCTGTGTGGCAAACTTTGGCATTCCCTTGCCATAGAAACTGAGCACAGTGGTTCTCAACAAATAGTTTCTCCAGCAAGACGAAATAATTCATTAGTTTTCTATTTCTCAGACCTTTCACTTTCTTTCCTATTCCAGATGAATAGGACACCCAAATATCCTATTACATTTAATAATGATGCTATAAAATTTTTGCTGGCCAATATTCTTATTCCAGGCTGAGAAAATTATTCCTACAGCTGAGGAAAAAAAAAAAAAAAACAAACTCATCTGTGGTCTGTACATCAGCCAGGAGAGGGTGCAGTCAGTGTGGCTGCATTTCCTACGCGCCTGAGCTGGCCACCGCTGCTGCTTCAGCTAATTTCAAGAAGTGGGCAAATATAATAAAGCACCTAATGTTACGTTATGGGTGCAGTTCAATAGCAAATAATATGTACAAATTGCACGGCATCTATTTTTCTCAGCTTCTTGTTTTCTTTATTCACAACTGTTCTCAGTGTTTATAATGATGCAGGGCTTGTGTTGCACACATGCAATTCAGAGACTGCACGAAAGGCTTGCAAGCTCACATATCTTATGATTGCAAACCTAAGAGACATGTCTGTAAGATATTTTCATAATCACAGGATTAAAAAAGGTGCATTTCTTATTGATAGAAAAGTTTATTTCTATTATATCTTCAGACCTTTACTCAGGCTTCAGCCAAACAAACTTCCACTGAAATAAACCAAAAATACTTCCCCGACACTGGGAATGTTAGCTTTTCAAGATGATGTAAATTGAAGGGGGGCTAAGAGGCATTTGTCTGCAAAGGGGATGTTGCAGCAGCCCGTGTTAAAGAGGGCATTCTCTCAAGGAGGCGCTTGCCTCCTTCCACAACCACCTGTGTGTTAAACAGCCCTGGGTGATGGGACTGTGTGATGGGCACTGCTGCTGCGCAGTCAGCTCTACAGCACTTAACAGCCTTCAGTTTTGTAAATATTTTGCAGTGAGGCTGGCACAGATGTGAATAAGACTACATCTGTAGAAGCATTTGAATACACCTGCTACAGTGCAGTGTTTCACACCTGTAATTCTACTTAACTTGCAGTGCCCAGTCTACCCCACCGCCTTGGTGTCTCTGAAGGCCAGAAGGAAACACTGGGACTTAGGTGGGATTCAGGCTGTGGGAACCCAAGCCCACTGTTTCAAGCAGCCTACAACTCTCTTAGATTTGAGTTCAGCACCTACAGAATAAATGAAAACACAAAGCTGTGCTTGGCAATGCTGAATCATAGAGGTGAGTAATTATCAATGAATGAGCACAATGTAATAATCACAAGATACACAGCATGAAAGGTTTTCTGACAGGTGAAAATGAACACATTTACACAAGATGGAGCTAAAATTTGAGTCTAAAATGAAAGATATACGTTTCTTTTTGAGGAAGTATTTGTTGATCTAAAGACCAAAACAATGGTGCTTGTCTCATTAGCACGTGCTAAATAAATGACAACTTCTTCCAGCATTATCTTAGGTTTGGTTGTAGGTTCCCTTTCAAAGACTAGAAAAGATAAAGCACCTTGCATTAGCATACGTGTCTGACAAGGTGACATCTCAGAGTAGTTTGGTAAAATATGATGGTAAGCTTTACAGGTCGATAATCTCTGCCTAGTATGAATAAAATCCGTGTTTTCCACGTCTTTCCTACAGAGCTATCTGCGATAGAAACAACTAGCAACATCTCAAATGAAATGTCTCAAATCTCAGTGCAGTCCCTGCAGCCATCTAGTTCATCAAAGTATGAAACAAGCTGAGGAGAGCTCATGTTCAATGATGCTCTGAGGGAAAATGACTGTCTGGCATCAGCACTGGAAGTAGAATGTGGCTGACTGATGATTTAGGATTGTTTTTTGAAAATACTGGGTAAATTGAGTAATTTGAACCAATCATGGAATATAACGTGCAACACAACATTCCTCTACCCTGCAGAGTCTCCCTTCTGGGAAATCTGGAGTGGTGGTGAGCACATTTACCAAGAAAATAATGACCCCAAACAGACTCCCTGAAGCCTAAGGATTTTTTTTTTTTGTAAGAGGAATCTGGGGAACTAATTAGGAGGAAATAGCTCCTCAATGTCCTGAGTGAACTCCCACTGAGAAAATAAACAATTTACTGCCTCACACAACTACAGACATCCAAAGATAGTCATCTTTATGACATGAGTTTTTGCAAATATGGAACACAGAAGGGCATGCAGAGGCAATGTTTGATAATGAAAAAAAATGGTATATATATAAGGATCCACACTTGCCATGATAATTCCAATTTTTATCTTTGAATTGGGAAAACTAATTAAGTTCTGTGATAGAGGTGTACAGTACTGTATTTTATTCAAAAATTAAGATAAAAAGATGAGGTTACTTTCCATCTATTTTTATAGCCTTTAACCAATTTCCTTGCTATGTTATGTTCCATTCATTCTTTGGAGAACAGGAGGCACAGTTTTGGGTGTGGACATTTGCTGGCTGTCAGACAACTAATGTTCTAGAACCAGCTTTGAAAACACTCAGTTTTGCAAATATTCTATCTTTTGGACCTTCTCCCCAGAACGGAAGGCCAAGTATTTTGATCAACAAAGGAATAAAGTCATGAGAATGGACAACAGTGGCAGCACACATATTCAAAAGGTATAGACACCCAGGAGTAATGCAGGGTATCAGAGGGGGGTATGCCAAGAAGTAAGGGCAGCACATTAATATTTAGACTGTGCATCAGCAGAAATGTCCTGTCAGTGTGACGCGTAGAATTATCCTAAGGGAAGTAACCAAAGCTCATTGCTGACAACCATTGCTTTTCAACATTTCAAGTTGGCAGCTCCGTATCTATACAAAACATTCTCATCAGCCCTTTCATATTATGAGAAACACAAGGAAAAAAGGTATATCATCAATAGCAGCGATAGACCTGTATGAAATAGCTTTGTGGTGTGAGAAGCTGAAATGGAACACTTGATCTGGATGGAAGAAGTGAGCAGGATTCACTTTGAATTTTATTAAAATTCCAGCATCCTGGAAACATCCTGATTATGTCTTTATGACTTGGGAGCAGCTCAGAAACACCCTGAATATTTGGAAGGAGCCTTAAGAATGTACAGTTGAAGAAAGCTTAGCTACTGTGGCAGGACGTAAAGCTAAATCGCTTATTGTTTTCATTGCTGGATATCTACAGTTAGAGTCCCATTCTCATAGGATTCTGAGGATATTTCTTATGGCCAATGGAGAGAGAGAAAAAAGGTTTTGAGATATTAATAAAGAATGAACATACTGGTGCCATATTAAGCAATACATACGTTCACTCACATACAGTATCCTTTCTTAACGGTTCAATTCCCTCATGCTTTTAACATACTCTCTTTAAAAGGGCTTATCAAGACAAATTGTCTTCCAAGTAAAAAAGGCAACTCCTCAATATAATTTGATAATCAGCATTTCCTAGAGAAATGTATTCAATTCCAGCTGCTCAATTCCACTCCATTCCATCCACATAGCCTTCCTTTCTTTTTCTCCTGCTGATGTCCCAACACATCCTCTCTACTTACGTCCATATTGTTCAGGCTGCCAGAAGTTGTGGGCAGGACCTATTCTATATTTTGCATTTTACATTTTCTGGAGCTTGTGAAAGAAGCATCCAAAGAGTTTCATACTGGGCATCTCTATCCCTGACACTTTATCAATTGCTCTTCTCACTTCTATACAACCGTGGTTAACATCTGACATGAACATCATCTTCATGGAATCTTCTTAAACCCCTGTGGTCTACACAGTTCTGACTCACAATTTAAAGCCCATATTACATATTCTACATCTGGTACTTCATGCATTTGTTAAAAAAAAAACAAACCACAGTGTAACTCAAATGCACATAAATATGGATTTACTCATTAGTAATGCTCCGTCCGTAACTACTGTTAGAGCACCCTAGGGAATAAAATACTTAATTCTAAGCATTTGGGAGGGATAGATTCTCAGTTATGTTGTCTCAACTTTCTGAAAACAAAACATGCATTTGATATGTAGTGGTCAACCCACTAATAAATACTGCAAATGCAGGAAGAAAACCTGATGCTCAGAAATCCTTTAACTGTTCTGCCAGTGGACTACCTGGTCGAGATTTTACCCTCACTTTTTCCTCACAGTTTACCCTGAAGTTGCAACTGTCATATGTAACAGCAAAAAGTGGTGGTTATTTCTTCCTTAGTTGTTGTTTGGCAGTGCTTCCACAAGCTGGAAAATGAGACAGCTTGTGATAATTAGTGATTAAACACGATTGTGGCTAAAAGTTCTGACACTTGTTTGGATAGTATCAATACATTTGGAAAAAAAAAAATGTAAGTTTTTAAGGCATTAAAGCAACAAAATTATTAAGTAGAACACTGAACACAGAAAAAGAAAAAAATTTTATGCACATATTCTAGGTTATATTACCTGCCTTAACAGATGATATCATGAGCTGGAAGGGGTTTTATCTGGTACAGGTCAGCACAAGTTATTGCTATGATTAAACTAACTTGGGCACAGTGTTCAGCATACAATGCCTTGATAGATTAAGATAATGACATGAAACGGGGCAAACAATGCTAAGATTTGTCTCATGTCCTCCATGTGTTTGAGGCCTCTGAAAAAATTGTAGGTGAAAAGTATTTGAGATCTATGAAATGTTGTTCATCACAAAGTTAGCATAAACTGTATGTGATTTATAAAAGAATGTTGCTAGAAGGAATATTTAGAGAGTTCATTCTGACTAGATATCATCCAAAAGAAGATTTATATATTTTGAGGTTTAGATCATTGTATATTGGTGAAACGTGATAGCATACAGCTTCCAATTCCATCCTCCTTTTTGGGCAGTTCTCGGAAAAAGGCATCCAAAACAGCAATCATTTATCTTTGATTTAAGCACAATTTGATGTCTACTTAATATACATACAAAATAATTCAAGACAGCACAAAATGCACATTTGACAGGTTTCCAAAAAACACCAGTGCACTTTAACATTTTTGCATTTGAAGGCATAAATTCACAGGCGGCTCTCATGCTAGATGACTTGAAAAAGTCTTTGCAATAATATCTTCTATAAAGATTATTCAGTGCTTTAATTTCATATTATTCATGCATTATTTTCTGCAATGCTTATAGGATCATGTTATTCAGAATTTCTGTTACTATTTACCTGCACAACACCATTACTACCCTTGAAATACCAAGAAATGCTGCTTTGCGGGGTTTTTGCACAGAAGAGATTGTAATGATTATACGAGTCTATGGAAACTCTCTATAAAATATGACTGACATAACTATACCCTAGAGAACAATGGTTAAATAATAATATACATACATAATGTCATTATTATATTGATTTATACACATGTGATATTCCCTAGACTATCTGTGAAAGAAAAAAAATGACAGCTGTTAATAAAAGCAAAAACTCATCATATAACTTATGCAATCAAGAAAAAATTTTAAAGCAATGTTAAACAACATGTATACATTATTGTCAGTCTCATGTCTGTTTTCTGAAACATCCGACGCAAGCATTTTATAAATAAAAAAGCAAACCGGCTCCTAGATCAAACTTCTTGCTATGGTTTGATTTGACTTGGCCAGAAAAAAAAAATTCTTTAAACAAAGACTTCTAAATACAACATCTTTTCCCTCAATCCCATCAGCTCATTATTAGTTCTTTAGGGAACTGTGGGCCATTAGCAGTGAATGGTAGGTTCAAGAAATGCATGAATTTCACTGTTACTGAAGGAGGATTCAAACTCCTCTTAGCCTGCACTGGAAACTTTTGAAGCTGTGTAGCTCTACCAGCTGCAAAAGAAGAGAGCAACGCACTCCTATACTATGTGTTGGTGTACACAGACGTTGTTATATTTGTAATAAAATTCTCAAGGGCATAAAACCCCACATAAAACCAGGTTAAAGGCATTCTGACCAGTCATTACTGCAATCAACATATGTTTCTCAAACTGTTTTGTGACTTAAATAAAATTGAGGCCAGAGGACAGCTGGAGGCTTATGGCTCCTACTGAAAGAAACACATCTACTGAGACAAGATCAGCTTTTGTATAATTTTTTTTCCTGTTAAACATCCAGATCATATATCCATTGATTCATAGCCCAAACCTCTCTCTTTCGGCTCTGTAGTGATGGAATGGCCAGACAGAAAATACATTTTTGCTCAGATTATGCCCCAATGTCTTTAGTGATTCCTTAACCCATCTACAACACAGCTCTTTAAAGATGATACTTGGTTTGAAAGGACAGAAGATGAAAATATTAAGGGAGTTATAATGGAAGATATAAATCCTTACCCTCACTCAGATTTAATACTTGATTGTTCCAATGATATCATTGTGTAAGGCATGCAAATAGGATGAAAGCAGAAGGACTGTAAACTCAGAGGAAGAAGTTAAAACCAGGATTTTTCTGTGCTTCTTTTTTATGGAAAAGGTAAATAATTTAAAACTTGTGTACGAAACTTGCACCTCATTTTCTACTGTATGTTATTGTGTGCACAAGATACAGTTTTATATGCTGTATCAATTTCTTAAATAGACTAAATTCCTCAGATTATACAACATATCAAAAATAAGACACCAGCTTCATCTGATTTCATGAAAGCCAGTGGTCTTAACGCAGTAAAATCTAATACAGGTTTAAGCAGGCACATAAAGTGAAACTTATCAGCTAAATAATACATTTAGTGCAAATATACCAAAAGAAGCAAAGCATTTACAATCTTTGGACACTATATGTTAATACATAGGTATTCCGGATACCCAAAATACTGAATGGAACACGCTAGTCCACAAGAAAACAGATAAATCCAAGTCATGAGGAAGGGCACTGAATGCCTGCTCCTGGCAGTGTGATGCTAGGGTTGATCTAAGCGAACTGCTAAAACCAGAATGAATCAAGAAGGGGAGAACTTCTGATGTGAGCAGGAAGACAGACGCAAAAGACTGTTACACCTTACGACAGGAATCTGAAAAATATCGCACAGTATCCGAGTTCAATGCCAACTTCAGAAGTCAGGCATAGCTACCCTTCCGCAACATTTCCCAAGCACTGAGGTCGTGTACATTTGGTAAGCAAAGATGCCCCATTGATTGCATCAAGTGTGTTGGCTGGGCAAAGGAAGTCGACCTATCCCTGACAAACTAGGATGTCAAATCAAGACAGAATAAATACTCCCCTTCTCCTAGTTCTAAATCCACCTAACCAGACAGTACAGATGATGATATAGCCACGTAAGAGTATATAAACGCTTCAGGACAGGTTCCACTCAGCACGCATAGGACTTTCTTTTAATAGTTAAACAAGTGCAAAAAATGACTGATATTCTCCTTCAAAAGCTGCCATGTGCCATTGACAGCTGAGATGATTTACAGGAGCTATCAGAAACTTCAGCCTGTGCTTCTCAACAGTTCATTTTTATTCAAGAAAACAAAGTAACATGGGTCGCACATTAGGCTCTCCTGCTGTCTTAAATCATGAAATAATTGTGTTGAAATTGGTCACGACCTTGTGTTGTGCTTCTCTAAATATCTCGGAACTATTCTTCTAAAGTAAACCAAATCAAAACAACCCATGCTCCAAAGTAAAAAGAACCTAATATCATTAACAAGCTTTCCTTTCTGCTAACAGCCAAAACATTACCACTCCCAGTCTTATAATGTCTGCAAATTAAAACATCCAGCAACATTTAAGCACTGTATATCAAGCGGAGATTTGACAGGGATTCCCATCAAGTCCTCCTTGCTAGGTAAAGAGAAGACCTTCGAAAGAAATTTGATTGCTGATATATTTCTCACGTCTAGAGAGGCTTCATATTGTGCCCTAATGTATTACTTCAGTACATCATTTATATGCTTCTCCTATAGCATCAGTCATCACTAATGGCCTAAGACCTTTCCCATCTTTCACACAGCACTCATCAGAACTGGCTCCTCTCAACATTTTTGTCTCTTTTTGACCAAGGTACCGATTGCCATCTAAATTCATTATCATCAAAACATGACAGCTACAGAGTTAGCTGTTGAAAAGCAAGATTAGATTCCTGAAAGCAGAATTCTGTTCCTCGTCTTTGGTTTCAGTGGGGAGTTGTGCAATGCTGCTTCCAGATTGCAGAGGTCCTCACCTCTCAGGCTGTTTCTGGTGTAGCAAGCAGCTGCTCTGAAACTCCACCAGTATAATTGGCTTGCAGCAACCTTTCCCTTTCAACCCAAAATGCAAGAAAACTTCTTTTTAATGTACTCCATGTGCAAACCTGTCATTGCTTTACTCTGGAGAAGTATGAATGGCTTGCACTGCTAGTAACACAGGGCATTTCAGGAGAGGAAGAGAGGGGCTTAGATAGGTCTCTGATTCTTCCTTCTAGAGCACGAAGACCAGCAGAGTATACCTTTCCAGGGGCACTTTTGCATCTTCCATGGGATGTCTCCCTAAAAGTTGCTGAAATAAATTCTCTTCTGCCTCTTCCAAACCTTTCCCTAGTATAGGCTACAGTTTTATCACAAAAAGCCTACAACCTATTCTTGACCGGAAGAGTATAAAACTGAAAGGAGAGCTTCCCAAGTTCTCACTTCAGTCTTGCTGATACTTCCCAAAGGAGGACACAGCTATTCTTCAGCAATATTTGCCAAGCAAAATGTACTTTGTATTGCCAGCATCTGTCCTATGCTTCAGTCCAAAGAGTAATGCCACTGTTCTGGTATAATTGACATAATACAGAATAGCTGGTCATTATAAATCACAATGTCCTAACGAAGGATTAAAAGAAAAGGAACACTTATGTGGCACACATAATTCACAGCACATTTATATTGGCATTTTTCAAGAGCTGAAAAGGTATATGGAGAGTGGGTGAGAAAGGAGAGGTGAAATAAAGAATTGTATGATATACTCACAGGATATCTGCTCTGAGTGCAGACAAATTTCTGAAAACTTTTTAAAGGTCATGGCTACTCAAGTTGACACTGAAAACTTCAGGTTTTTTCCCTCTTCCTCACTGATCTTAGTGTGTCCTTCTCCTCTGTGATTTCATGCCATGTCTAAGCTAGTTACAAACTTTCTTAGGTTGGTTGATACTATTAAAGAATTATGTATACTTACGATATTATTACAATAATTAATAATAATTTACTTCAGGTTTTCAATTAGTGTGACTGCTGACATGAAATATGGTGTAGAACACAGCAAAATAATAATACTAATAATAGAAATAACAACAAGAGATGTAGCTGTCCACACAGTACAAGGAAGCTGCACCTGTTTTAGGAGAACTTGCTGGTTTTTAGCGGGATTTACTCAGCATGATAGGAAACCTCCTACGAGCATGTGAACTCTGATGTCTGCAGAACCTTTATTTCCATGTAGTTGTTTTATTTCATTTCTCCTGTGCCATTTTGAAGGCTTTGTTGTCACTAGTACTCCAGATCAAACTCAATAATTGGGATCCTTAATTTTATCAACCCCTGAAAGGCCATTTAAACCATCAATCTCACCATGGCTTTCTTGGGTGTCCCGTGGAAGGGAGCCGTGGCAACTGACAGTTTGGGTGCAACCATTAAATAATGTAGGAAAATAAATACACTGTGTTTCCCAGAAAAGGAGCAGTATCGCCAAGCCCTTGCAACACATGTCAGGCTTCTCCAGAGTTACACCATGCCATCTCTCTTTTGGAAGGAAATTTAGCAGCAGGCATGCTGACCCGGCTGTTAAGCCACCCCTGGCTGTCTCAGGCAGTTTTTCACTTCTCTGGGAAAGGTGAAAGCAACAGATGCATCTCCAGAAATCCTTACATGCAATGAGTTTGGCTGCTTGACCTTCATACTTTTAAAAGATAGGGAATCTCCACGTCAGTAATCACAACCACAGGAAAATGCCAAACAGCAGTTAATGCTCTTTCCTAAGCTTCAAACATTTCCTTCTTTCCGCCCCCCCCCCCCCCCCTTTTTTTCTTTTTTTGTCTGCTCAGATAACAGGATTGCTTGTATTTACTGCTGGTGAAAGATGAGCAGGTTAATGACAAGACTGTAAAATAAAACTCCACTTAAAGTCTGAGTAACCGTAGCAGCAAGTACTGGTATCGTCTGAAAACTTAAATGAGCCTGCCAAAATGGTTACATATGTAGCAAGAGCTGAAAGTAAATCCAAGTCTATGGTCCTAAAGAGTAAGTGTAATCACTATTTTATCTCCATTTAAATGATACATTAGGACAGAAGGAACACCACTGTGTTCCTAGCTGCACAAACAGATATTTAACAGTGGTAGCATTTTATGCAAACTACCTATTAAGCTACTAAGAAAGTGCCAAAAACTGTAGCAAAGTAATTAAATAACGGACAAGGCATGAATTGTATTATAAGCTCTCCAAACGACAAAAACAATGCCAAAAGATAGTATAAAGTCAGTATTGTTTGAAAGCCTTTGGCACTGCTGATTCTTCAAGTCCTGTACTCTGATCTACTCTTTATTACTCATCCACAAAACATCTAGCAATTTTTATTACAAGTCCCATCCATTACAGTATTAAACTTAAATTCAATATACACTGCGAGGTCGTGATTCCACTGGTGATGAAAATCTGTGTCTGGTATAGCCTGCTTCATTTAAGGCTTAGATCTCTTGACCTACTAAAAAAATGAGACTCACAAAAGGCACGCTCAGATGTCAGAAAGAGGAGACTCTGCTTCAGAGTGGAAAGTTTACCTCGTATCTCCAAACGGTTTAATTGCACTCTATTTATGAAGCCCTTCTGATGTTAGTGTTCTGGAAGAAAACCCCTCTGGTTATCTGATGTCAAAGTTGAAATTAGTCCTTCGAATCAAATAATGACAACAAATACATCTTCAAGCCAAGCTGCGTGAGCATCATACCTGCCGCTGGCTGCAGTAAGTCTGTAATCTTTGGAATCACTTCGATTATGCTCAGTATTTGCTAAGTTAAGTTGTACTTTAGACTTTGTGGTACTGCACCGGCAAATGTAATAACTAGAAAAATACTATTTTGCGGAAGGTAAATAGCACATTCTGGGCTGAATATATGCTAAGGATGAGGTCAGAGTGATGTAGCCCAACATGTGACACTACTAAATTATAGGGGACCTTATATTCCTAATACTTGGGAAACAGTTAGGCACTTATATTGAAAAAACACATGATTCTTTAATGCTTTCACATCTTTATCTCACTCCTCTTTGCTTTATTATTTTCCTTCCTCCCATCTTATTATTTTCTTTTTTACCATCTGAAATTGAGTGATTGCTTCATCTCAAAAGCAATGTGATACTTTAAATTGTCTACATTTTAATTCAGAGCAAGCAGCTAGGGTTTGTCAAACAAACAATTTAAGGCATGTATTCTTGATGTATTAGGTTAATTAATATTAATTGTACCACTCCTCTTATCTCACCAGCTTTGTCTCTTGCCACATATTGTCCAGATAAGGACTTCAGTGGGATAACAAATCTAGACCAGATACATCACCCAGCAGAAAGTAGAAAATTGCACAAAAACTGCCTAGTTATTGCCTAGCAACAGCATAGTATTGCCTTAGTATTCTGATTCGCCAAGGCAGTTCTCTTTCAGAGCAATAAGCCAAGAAGATGTAGGCAATGCAGTATACTCTAGATGCAAAAGGACATCCTCCCAGCTCTATGCCCTACAGGCAGAACAGGTTGATGGTGTTTAACAGAAATCCTAAAGGTTTTCTCTATCTGTCTATCTCGGCTGAATTCTTGCGGAACTCAGGATGGAATGCGTGAGGATAAATAATACAATTTCTCTAGGATATTTTCCTCTCCCATCTGCAAAGGAAGATGACCTTTTTTCCATTTTACACCCAGAACTCTCCTGATGGAGGTACTGGAGAGGGCTAATAAAAGGCTGACTCTTCCTTCTACCATCTCCAAAATTCATGAGATGGAAGTCAGTTGTACCTTCATATTTAGTGACACCTTCACCGTTAGCTACACAATTTTCTCCTCCCCAGTATGAAGAATTACTTTCAAGTCAGTCTTCTGCAGCAAAGTACCTGCTTATGAACGGTTATCAGGAATAAGGATTCCTAATCTGGCCTAATGAACTAACCTAAAATAGACAAAAATAGAATTAGGCTTTGAGCAAGGACACTGGGATTTGTAAGCCCCACTGGCAATACAAGGACACTCCATAGGAAAAACACAGCCACTGTTGATTACGTTGCTCTTGCTGAGAAAACAATGGTAGAGGCCATTCCAGAAATTAAAATAGTGAGTGCATAATAAAGGGTGGAAGACACGTTTTATAAATGGAGACTAAAGAAAAGCATTTTCAAACACTTAGGGACGATACGTGACACTCCCATTGTTAGGGGTGGGAGCTGAGCCAAAATGGTTATACTCAAAGGGAAGAGACAGTTTGGAACTGTTAAATGGAAATATTTTGTACAAAACGTGTAATTAAATTGTGGAACACTCTTTCATTGTAAAATACTGAGTCTAATAGCTTAGGAGGATGTAAAATATACCTAGATATTATAGACGTAAGGACACATGCAATGTATCATACCCAATTACTCTAAAATAGTGTATTAGTCCATGTTGGTAGCACAGAAAAATACATCTTACTGTTCAAGATATGGTGTTATCAACCACCAGTGTATATATTAAAACTGTTCCCTAGAAGTACATGTCCAAAACTGGCAAAGCAAAGAAGAAATTATGAGAGACCCCATTCTTTAATGTTTCAGGGAATGATAAAACACCGATCTTGATATGCAAAGCTGAGCCTTACGTTCCCATTAAAAAAATGTGTTTTCCAAAGAAAAGGAAATCAAGTAAAGCACATAGACCGTTAATTCGCAGCTCATTGATGGAATCCCTGATCTACTGAGGGTAAAGTGATTAAATCATGGGCTACCTAAGCCATTAATGAGCAAAACCGTACAACTTGTAGATGGTTTAAAGCTGAGATGCTATTACAGGACGGAGCAGGTAGACAGGGGATGAGTACTGAATATGCTTTCTAACCCACAGAAATAGGTGAGTGGGATAAAAATAAGAAAAATCCCCAGGCATAACTTACAACAATTATTTGGCAGCACAGGATTGTTTGAAGAGAGCAGAAAAAAAAAATACAAAGTATAGGAAGGCAGGGAAAGTTTGATTTCTCTTTACAGAAAGAACATAAAGCTTGCCCTTCTCTCATACCAACAGTAGCGTAGTGACACCTCATTATTTTGGAAGTTGCTACTACAAACAGCTCTACCAAACAATGAGCAACTGAAGTACCTGCTTCTCCTTTTGCCTTTGTCTCTGCAAAAAACATCAAGCTTAGTACATTCTCTTTAGAGCTATTCTTTCTTTTGTTTTGTCTTATACTGAAATATTCATTTTCATGGAAAAAAAACCCCTCAAAATAGCGTATCTGAAGAAAGTAATAGCACTAGCAACCATCAAACCGCAGTAACACAAACTCTCACTGAGCAAAACAGTGGGTCTGCCTCAAGCATTAGAGCTATGAACGTTTCTCTGCAAAGACATCAAAGCTGTTAATTTAACGATAACTTCAAATTCTAAGAGGTCTTTTTTCCGAATGTTTACTGTATTTCACAAAGTTGGTTAAAATTAGTCTTCCTTGGATTCTGCACGTGATATTTTACAAGAGTAAACAATAAAATTAAGGTAATCTCTCAAGAGACTTCAGGTACAAATCTTCTCTGAACACATTCAGTGACATGTCGGGAAAGTGCAGCAGACCACAGAAAAGCATGGATCGTTGGTGACATCAGTGGAAATTTTATATCTCTCTGCTGAAAGACATAACATTGGCTGTAAACATTTCATTAAGATCCTCCAGAACCTCAACAGCAAAAAGGAGATTTTAAATGTG
Organism: Gavia stellata; assembly: GCF_030936135.1. Lineage (NCBI taxonomy): Eukaryota > Metazoa > Chordata > Aves > Gaviiformes > Gaviidae > Gavia > Gavia stellata. The sequence goes on from NC_082604.1 coordinate 23,788,916, forward strand.
TGAAAGAAATGCCAGCGTTGTCACATGAGTTGTGCTTTTTGCTTGCTAGAATTTATTTCAAATCGTCTGCTTTACAACTAAACTTGGTCTGATTCTGAGAGTTAGGAGCAGATTCACCACCGTTCTGTATCTTGCACAGCCAACATCTGTGGCAAAGTATTACTAAATGAGCGTAGGCTGCTCTCACATCAGATTGGGAAACTTCCTCACTCACTTTGCACTAACAAAAATCTTCCACATCAGATGAAAGGCAGTGGTTAATCTGATCCCAAAAGCTGTATGAAATTGTCCTACTATGAGTGAACTCTGATTTCCATAAAGAATAAATCTATTTACTGTTATACCATGCTTTTTATTTATCTTTACCAGGCTTTAAAATCACCCAGTATTGCCTTAGGTGACTATCACAATTTCAGCTGTAGTTCACATGCAGCAAATATTAATTCATGATTTAAGACAGCAGGAGAGCCTAATGTGCAACCCACTTCACTTCGTTTTCTTGAATAAAAATGAACTGTTGAGAAGAGATAGCATTTCCTTAAAGGCTCTTGTAGATTTAGAAAGCAAGACATGGATGCATACCAAAAACAGTTATTAGATTGTGTTAAGAAAAAAAGTGCAAAAATAATGGACTTTACAAAAGATAGATTTTGGAGAAGTGAGTCTAAGAAAATTGATGTGAATTAAATAGAGTCCAGAAAATCAAGTGGAGTAAAGGAAGGATATTACCAGCTATGCTTGTTCCAATAAAACATCTACAAGATGTGTCACAAATGAGAACAGGAGCTGGTGTGCAGAAGCAAAGGATGAGGAAAACAGTATCAAGGATAAAATGACAGTGTTAAAAGGTAGAAAGAATCTAGAATACAGGAGGATTATGTAAATTATAACAAGAGCCCGAGGCAATCAAAAATACTTGAGAAAGCCAAATTGAAAAATGAGCATCAAATAGTGCAAAGCATCTCAAATAATACCAAAAGATATTTTAAGCATAATTATACACCAAGCAACTGACAGGAGAAAAAGGTGATGGAGTGTAAAGGAAGAGGAAGGCTATACAGCAATTATTCCTGTACCTATCTTTAAAAGTGAAGCGGGCAGACGTTTGCCTAAGACTCAACACACAGAAATGACGGTGAGGAATTAAAAGAAAAGGTGATAATACCCAAGCTGTCAATTAACTGGATTGTTGTTCTTAAAACCGATAAGAGACCAGAGCTGAGCAACGCTCATCTAAAAGTACTACATGAAGTAAGCATAGAAATTGAAGAAGGTGTAATGAAAATTTATATTTAGTACCATCATTTCAAGAGACTGGCATGGGGCCAAGCAGACACACAGCAAGAAATTACCAGTCAGTTCATTTCCCATTAGTTGTCGAGCAAGTCTTAGACAACCATTAAAGGATCACACTGGGGCTGGGGAGGAGGGGAACATGAAAATTCAGAGCATAATCAAGGACAGCTAATATTGTTTCAGGTCATGCCTCAGTAACTCAGGCTTTCATTGAGCCTATTACTGCCTAGCCTGGCAAAGGGGTGCAGTAAATGTCAAAGATGTTAGTTATTTAGATTGTCAGAAAACATTTGATAAAGCTCCACATCTAGGAGGAACTTGCCAGTGTTATAAACTAACAGACAATAAGCTCTAATGTGTCAGCAAGTCCTAAAATTTGGTTATTAAACATGCAATGGCACTGCAGAGTTCAAGGTGTTAGAAACCAACATAGGTGCAGGCAAAGAAAAATCAACACTAAACCAGGAGTAGTAACTGAAAGAAAGGTTACAGATCAGATGTTCTTCACAGGGGTGAAGAGCTCTTCCGCCAAGTCGCCCTCCAGGGCGCTCTAGATACAGGGTAATTAGAGCTGCATCATCTTGACAAGTGGATTCAATTAGTTACAACCAGGGTGCAGAGATGAGAAGAGGACACTGGGGATCAGAGTACTCCTGGAGGGAAGGAATTCAGGTTGAGTTTTCTGCTCTTCCTGCATTACCAGCAGTAACCCAGACCTGCCCTTTCTACCTGGCTGGAGACACATCCCGGCACCCTCCCAACACCCACCATTGGCCCACACGCTCCCGCCTCCCAAGAAGGCAAGGGCAGGTGCCCTTCTTGAGGATGGGATAATGGGATTTGGCTCTTCTGCAGGACAAATCGTTTCTAGACTGTAGTAAATGAGGACTGTTCGCACCTTTGTGTGCTGCTAATACCTGTTGGCTCCCTATCCCTTTTTACCATCTTGTTGCAGTCATCTAAGAAAAGGACTTCATCCAGTTACCAAGCAGAAAACCTATTTTCCTCTTCACAAAAGGCTTTTATACATGACTATCTGCACAATCACAACAATTAAGTATATTTAAATCCCCTTCTTCCTGCTCCAGGAAGGCAGATACTGCAGGAGGACTCCAAGGCACCTCCTGCCTTGTGTAGAAGCTGCTCCCAGGGCTGCGTGCGGGGAAAAGCAAGCTGCAGCGGTCTTTTAGCTGTGCCCTTGCTTGCCTCATCAGAGGCAGCTTAGAAGGCAGCATATTTTATTCCTTATTCCCACACACAGTGTCTGTGGCTGCAATTGTGAAGTTGTGGGGTGAGGGACCATGTGTGAGTCATGCTGCTGTGCAGAAAGGGTTATCAACAGAACAGAAAAAAAAAAAAAAAGATAAAAAAAGAGGAAAAAAAAAAAGTCACGTACTCCCTGCCAGCGCCCTCCGCCACCTCCGCACAGCGAGCGGCAGGCTGGGGTTTGACAGGCCTTTCGGCACTCTCTCGTCCTCTCTGCCCTCTTGCTCAAATGCTGCGCAACACGATTCTCCCCAGCTGAGCTGCCAGACATTTTACAGGGAGCTGGTGTAGGGCTAAGGGGAGAAGAAGGAGGGAGAGGTGCTGTGTACCAGCCAGCTGGTGGGAAGAGGAAGAGGGGAAGGAGGGAGACAGGCTGTGTTGGAGACAGCTGGGAGAGCCCATGCCTTCAGGGGATGGGGATCAAAGAAGATGGGGGCTAAGCAAGGGAGCTGGCAAGAACTCCCTCCAGGAAAGATTAACAGAGAATGGGCAAAAAAAAAAAACGAACCTTGGCTTCAACAGGACTATGCATCTGCTTAAAACTACGCATTTCCTTAAAACATGTGTTGGATCCTTAATTCATGCTAGAGGAATTGCAGCATTCCTTCCACGTCATGCAGGAAGGTGAGAAATTATTTCAGGTAATCATTCGGTGTTTGGTCTCTTCCACTCAGCAATTTCTGATGCTCATCTTGGGCAAGGACTGAACTCTACTGCTGTGTAAAATGGCATAGGGCTTCCACATTATAACTGGCATCTAGGAGTTAATATTTCTATATACAGGTTAATGTGCCTTGTACATGATCCTGCCTATGGATAATGACTAGATGTGACCACCAGTCACACTGGGATAGTGGAAAAATTACTCTGTTTGGGAAGACAGAATTGAAGAAAATGGACAGCTATCCCTGAAACGGTCTCTAGGATTGTTTGTATTATTACCGAGAAACTGTCCTTGTGGAAAGAATTGCAAAAGATATATCAAAGAATTGCAGAGCAAGAAGTTAAATTTGAAGGAAATTTCAAATACTTCCCTGTTGACAAAGTTGGGAGATGAAAGTAAGACACAACAGTGTTTAATGAAACTAGGATGGCCAGATCTTCAGCTGGGGTCAGTTTATGTGATACCTTTGTTTTCCACTAAGTAAAGCAGTTTACAGAAGCCAAGCCCCTTGCTTCATATCTTGAAGATGTAGCCGGATATGATGAGAGGTTTTTCCTAAACTCAGCTCAACTGCTATGAAAGAGTGACGTGTAATTTGTAATGAATCAGGCCTGCATTCTGTGTTAAGGTCTTCTGATTTTTTTTTATTATTATTTTATTTTTCCTAAAAGGGCATGTGAATAACTCAAATCCCATGACAGGTTTATTGCAGGAAGAAATAGTAGTATTTGCATCATAAAACTTTTTTTTTCTCGGAATCTGGTAAAGTACTATAGAAGAGTATTTAAGTCATTTCTTTGGCTGAATTACGTAGAGAGAAAGAGTATGTTGATTTATACATGGGCAGGTTTTTTCCACTTCATTTTATTTAGAAGAAAACCAAGTGAATAGGGGAATTAATAAAACTGTGTTAAAACAAAACAACCCCCTCCCACAACACTTTACAAATTCCAAGATTTGCTTTTCCAAGATATACTCTTTTATCACCGAAGTGCTGTGTCACGTATTGCAGTAATAAAATTATTTCACTGGAATTATCTGGTTTACATAAGAATTCTTAAGCTTTTCTTTGCCGTTTCAAAGAATATATGAAAGCAAATTAGGAATTAGCTGCTAGGTTTAAAATAGTTGAGTGTGTTAAGAAAAATGCAGATGTGTAATCCTGCAAATGTATGATAATTTAACATAAATAATTCTTGAATTAATTAAAGGATTTACAGGTTTGTATTATGTTCTTTCTGCTGGCTTTTCTTTTTGAAAGCATGACTCAGAAAGATCATCCTATATATATCTGGCACATGTAGCCTTATGGGTGGGTTTAGTGCACACAGCTATTTACAGGCAAAATTTAAAATGTTTTGGGACCTTCTCAAATCCCAAGATCTGACACATTTTGTCTTACGTAGCCCTCACAGCTCTACAGCCTGGCCACCATCCTTATAGCCAAGTGTTGGACAAATCAGAAAAATCTATTAATTTGCACAGGCCTTCAATTGGCCTGAGATGATCTTAAGAAATGAGGGGCATGTCTCTTCTCACTTTAAGCAGAAAGTATATATTCTGAAGTACGGTTAGCCCTTGCCAAATTCTGTGTGTGTCAGAGGGGAAGGGAGAAGAGAAGATGGATATTTTTTAATGTTCGTAAGATCTGGATGTAATTTTTGACTGTGGAACAAAAGCACTGCCTCATTCAGCAAGATGACAAAAGGTTATTTGGCACTTGGCATAAAATACATTTCTTGCAAGAACCTGGCATGAAAACCAAAGTGATAATGAGTAAAATGCCAACGTCTGTGCAATAAAATCATTGGTGCTGAATGTTAAACAATCATAAAAGAATACTAAACCTTCTAAGAACATCACTCCTCTTCTGTGAACACCCAAAAATTAGGCAAATCTAAGCAGACAGCTTCTCCGATATTAAGAAAATAAACAAACCTAATGTCCCAAGATCTTTACCTTTAATGTTCTAGGACATCAGGTAAACTGTAGGAAACATAGAGTGCTACTTGTTAAGGAATCACATGGGATAAAATTACATCAGTCCAGTTAATGGATACTGTTCTTTGCCAAATCTATGGCTTTAAATTTAATTATAGTTGAGCTTCATCAATCATACAGCAAAAGAACATGGTGATGAAGACTTGAACTCCAAGCTCGGCCCTTAATCAACAGGCGTTTGCCTCATACTCATCTAATACACTTGCCCGTAGAAACCATTTGGTAGAGAAAAGAGAACTGGGGTCCTTTAAGCTTTATGATTAACAGCTGCATTAGAAGAATTCAGTTCTTCCCCTATAGATAGCTCCTCACCACAAATACAGGTAAAAAACACAATGTTCAGGCTCATACCTAAGAGTTCTCTGATTTTACAATTGCTTTACTCTATTGCTGCTAAACCGTGTCTCCTTGGGACAGTCACTTTTGCTTATGTTTCCCCATCCATAGAAAAAGTGACTGGCATGGTTCTAGATCTTTCATGGGATTGTAACGATTAAACTTTATAACATATTTGGCAGATTAAGGGCTCCTGAGATGAATGGAAAGAGTTCCATTCCCATCAGCAGTCTGAATTAGCACTTCATAAAGAAAATCTCCTGACTGTGAAACATTCTTATTTCTATGTAAAATTCACTGGGAGCAAAATTTCGTCTGTCCCCCCACACACACTCCCTTTATGTACCTTGCATGACAGGAAAGGAAATAGATTTAAAAAAAAAAAAAGTTTAACAATAGCTGCATGTTATAATCTAAATACACAAAATACCTCCCAGCGGTTTATCAAGTCCAATGTCGTATCATGAGAAGGACGGGTTACCCTTAGACAAAGGCTGAGGAATTAAGGGCTACCCTCTTTCCGAGAAATCTCATCTCTGATTCAGCAGTGGTCCTTACAGCTGTGGCCCTCAAACCTTGCTGAGCACTGAGCGGGCAAATACTCAAGATAGAAAATGCTCTCAGCACGACCTGTGTCTCCCTCCTCCCCATTCTACACCCACCACAGTTCCTGTCCCAGCGACTGTCCTCATCTGCATACAGAGGAGAGAAACAATATGCAAGTTTTCTTGACTAAAATATATATATATCTCCACAGAAATCTACATGTTGCCTACATGCAGGTAAACCAAGAGCACAATCCTATTACCAATACTCAGCCAACATTTCTACTGACCACAGGTGACTTGCTCAAGCAAGCATGGGATTCACTGCAGGAAGACTCCAATGTGCAGCAACTTTCAGTAAAATGTTTATCTTCTAAGCAGTAGGTCTTTTGTTATTAGTCCACTTCTTGTGTATAATTATAAGCATATTATCTTGATTTTTCATAATTACATGCTAAACGGAGAAGTGTCCACTTCCCCACACTTAAACAGTGGGGAAAAATTGTGAGAAGAGTGTTTTTGTTTTCAAAAGATATTTGTATTAATACAGCATATAACAAAAACAACAAAATGTGCTCTTTCATAAAAGCAATCATTATGCATTTTGGAAGAAACTCTCATCACCTGGGAGCTAAAAAAGTTTAAAGAAGCAGTACTTGTGGATGTCACCTCTGTAAAACTTCATACCAAGGTGACTGTATTGTATCTACAACGCTAATTAGTACCTAACACGAATACTATGAATTCAAAGATGTTAATTAATCCTATTTTTTTCTGAAAAATAAGGGATATTAGTTCCCTTACAGTAAGAGAAACTAAGATTGAGAAGCTATGCTGGGACTGCTTTACAGCAGACAGGTCTAAGAGGGGGTCAAAGCACATTGTATTCTCAGACCATCTCTTCTAACATCCAACCTGACAGCAAATGGATGACCACTGATCGGCTGTCTCCGAATCTCACACTGTACTACACAACAAGACAAGAGATCAACGTTGTTCATGTGGTCTTCGCTGCCTGACCCCATATTGCAGAAACATTACCAAAATCTCCATCCTTCCCATCTGCCAAGCCACAGGAGTTGCCCAGAGCCCAACCCTCAGCATGTCCAAATAATCTGAATGAAAGGCAAATTTGGGTTGAGTACAGGTGTAGCCAGGGATAAATTACCAGGTACCCAAATCACAGGTTAAAAAACAACAGCATCACGGTTAGAAACTACACTCTTAGGGCCCAGAGTGACCCCACTGCATAATATGCTTAATGCAACAGTGATGATGGTTAGTAAGCAAGGATTGACCAAACCTCAGGCAACTTTCTTTTATGCAGCCTTATTATGTTTAGAGCAGACAGAGCATACTGAAATTTATTCATAAAAATATTGTTTTAATCACTAACCCATGACTGTCTCTGGAATACCGATACATTCAAGAGAGGAGGAAGAAAACCAACAAGCATAATGTAAGCTGCAGAAGATCAAAAGAAACCAAGAGTGCAATTAATTTCATCCATTTTTAGAAGTAATTGTCTTTGCACCTTATCCAAAATTTAATGAGCATTACTTCTCTAGCATGTAAAAAAGCTTTGTTCTTTTGCCTTAATTGATTTGTAAACGCAGTAGGAGAAGTGTATCTGAAGTTCAGTAACCTTGATAGTTGAAAGAAATGGAGCATTCAGTGGGTGTAATACACGAGACAACTGCAAACCCTGGAAATGTAACTATGAAATTGATATCCTGTTCACTGAAACTCGTATGCAGTATATGTGTGGTTTGCAGTTTCAGTTATGTTCCTTAAATACTCAAACTCTTTCCATAATTATTATTTAAAATCTTTTTTCTCCCCTCTTGTGACATAGCTCTTCATTCTCCAGGACTTAATAGCATATAGTGGTTTCCAGTAACAGAAAAACAAAGAGGATTGAATGGGTGGCAAAAAAATCTCCCACAGAAAGGGAGATTAGTATCAGTTTCGGAAGACAGAAAACCATGACTAGCCAGAATTTTATACATTGCAACACAGAGGACTAGTTTGAATGTGGTCAAATGATGATGTGTTCAATGCATCAGAAAAACTGGGCCAAGGCAGTAGGGGAAAGAAAGGAAAGGCTGTGGCTGCTATCTAAGATGAAAAAGAAAATTCTTTTCAGTTAATATCTTAAGCCTGGAAGAAGCCAGGTTTACATTTCATTTTTGCCCCTTAAGGAATGATTTGGCTCAGTATTGTTCAGTATGTAAATTCTAGTTACAGTCTAATGAGATTCCTACAAAATATCCTGTTAACACTAAAAACTCTGTTCTAAGATTGTACTTACATATGTTGTTTATCTTATTCTCATCAGGGTTCTTTTATGCTCCTGGATGAGTTTCTCAGCTGGATCATCGTAAAGTACACAAATTACGAGATTGCGTACCTATACTTCTGGGATATTAACTTACACATTCTCCCACCACCCACCTAGACTCTGCGGCCATATGAAAACACCTGTGTAAGCCAACGTACAAATCTACTTAAGATAAATCAGTGACCCAAATATAAAATGCAGACATGGTATCATGTATAATACTGGTATAAATATCACCTCCTTGCATCTCCATTAAATTCTGCAACATCAAAGCCAGTTGATCTCTTGGGATAGTTTACAGGGAGGCCAGGGAATAGCATAAGCATCTCCTCTCTGCAGAGCTTTCAGCTAGGAGAGGTGTTGTGATAGGAGACTTCAAAATGAGCTGATGTCCCCGGAGAGAAGTCAGAATTACAATATGCAATGCTTCATTACCATGTGTATCACTATAATGAGAAGGTACTTATATTACTGAACTTGCATTATACAGAGTTATATATGCACCATGTAGATGTGGTTTCAGTGCTACTGTATGTGGATTGGAGGATTGGACTGGACACATGAAGAGTTTAGGTATTTATTTTCTTTCCTGATTCACTTTTACCAGTATTGGGAGCTTAAGCAGAAGTAGAAATCAATTTTGAATCATGGCTACTTAATTTAGACTACAAGAGTTTCTGTTTTTAAAATTATCACATTTAAATTTCTACGTGACACTATGATTAGCAATGTTGAAATATAATGTTAAAATACAAATGTCTGATAATCTATTAAAATCCTTTAAATGTTCATTTAAAAATATACTGAACCAATAGTGCCTCACAAATCTTAATGAGCTGAAGAATATCTTCTCATTTGGATTAATTCCTTGAATGTTGGAAAAATGGCTATGAGCTGAAAAACCAGCAGGCTTCCTCTTTCAGCCTATGACAAGAAACTGGTAGGAAAAATATGTGATCTATTAATTCAAAAATTTGGAAGAAGTGAATCCAGAATATCAAGTAGTTAGGTAGAGTTCCTGCTGTACTCATTAGGTGTTCAGCCTCTGCGGAATTCAATTCCTACTGATTTAGTCTAATTTGGTTCTTCTGACAACTGCTCTATGCATGCATGTCCATTTTTAAATATAAAAATGTCTTGGAAAGTCTGTCAAATGATGACCAAAAAAACCTAATTACAATCAAAATTAATTAAAATTTCCTTTTTTAGTAATAGGTTTGTCACCCAAAATAAATTTTGAAAATTCTTATTTTTTTCTATTCTTAGTGTATCTCAGAACTCAGGATAGTTTTATGCAACTAATTAAAATTATATTTTGTATGTTATCATCAAAACTAAATTACTATTCACACATGGCATGACAGAACTAAAGTAAGAAATTAATCTACTGAATTAAGATATGTTACTCACTATTTTTAACACCTTAAAATAATATAAATTGTGTTAAGACCGTAAAAATTCATATTCTGAGTAACTGTATGTTATCCATACAAGTGGATGAGTATGAATACTCAGTACATATTCCTGCTTAAGCAAAACTAAATTCCATATTTAATAAAAGATACCATTCTTTAAAATCACATTTTATTGTTGTTCTAATTAATGACAAGTCTTTCTTTAAGAAAAGAACTGAATATTACAACAGAATTTTTTTTTCGTATTATTTTCAACTTAAACCCAGAGTTTTAAATTACTTTTCTTTAAACAGGTCTTTTCCATTTGTCAACCAATAGAAAATCTACCTGTAGTTTCATCATTCAGATATTGCACAGACCATAATTTTCTGTCAGGAAGGTAAAGCTGAAAGCTTTGAATAGTGCCTTTTTGAAAATGGGTATTTGGAACATAATTAAAGTACATAAAATACTGACTAATCCTGCAGTTTTCATGAGATGTACTTGTTGTTCCCAAAAGAGGTGTTCCTGGCATTTTCCAAGTTGTGTGACCCGTGTCAAAAAGACCGCGAGGTCTGCCAGTTCATTACGGAACTCATGGTGTAGGTGTGGCCTGGGATTTCATTTTGCTGCTCCTAAATAGTCATGTCTTTTGGACTTCCCTTCTTCCTGAGCCATTGGCCAAATGGACTCCTTTGACATCGGTCTCTTCCAAAATGGAAACAGCAAAACAAATCTGTTGAGGAAGCTGGTGCCAAGCCCTTGTCTGCTCGGAGCCCTGGCTAAGGCTGGGTGTGAAGCCACGCTCTGTCATAAAGCAGCTCGCAATTCGGCTATATTCAGGGGAACGATCATACAGGCCTGGAACAGGCAAACATCAGCCTCACACTTGTGCTTGGAAGGGGAAAAAACGTCTCTAACACCAAGTCGCATAAATACTTCATGAAATAATTTTATCTGTGCATCTGCTATCTCGTCTTATGGCCAGTACGTTTAATCAACAGATTTTTATTCTGTCCTCTTCATTCGTCAAGGGACAATTGAGTATTGGCATGTCAGCTTAGCATATATACATCCTGGCTGGTTAAAGAAAAGCAGTTCTGGCACGCTAGCCCAAAATCCATGGCATTTTTACTACCCCAGTGATGTTCTGTACACACAGTTATGGGGCTAAAAAATGTAAAAAAAAAAAAATCAGTAATTTCTTAAATGAAGGTGGCCCTTAGGACTTTTGTTCCTCTAACACAGTATGGGAGACAAACTGGAGAAGCTACAGAAAAATTATGGTTCTAGAACACAACTATTTCCCCAAGTACTTAGTACTCATTTGCCCTAAAATCAAAGCTAATTAATATATTATCTCTAAATTTTTCAGATGCAATAAATATATTCATTTTCCAGCTATGTTTACATTTTTGGTGGAACTTTGTGCCTCACTACAACTTTTACTGTGCTCAACGTGGTCAAAATAGATTAAAAAAATTGCTGCCTTCTGTATTTTAAAGATATAAGAAAGCTGTATATAAAAAAAAAATCCACCTATCACTGAGGTCTCATAGGTTGTGAAATAATCTTCCAAGGAAATGGCAGACATAAAATGAAACTGGAAAAATCCTAAGTAGTGTAAAACAGAGGGATGGTCCTGAATAAGATATACAGGATGAATCAGGTCATCATTTTTATCTCTATATTCAAGTATCAGTGAGAATATAAAATTCAGTAATTCTGCACACAAATGTCATGTCATATGCAATAAATGCTTTAATTCTATTACGTCTAAAATTTAATTGCAGTTTTTCAGAGAAATTGAGGGAGGAAGAGCCCTCAGTGTACATACAGATTAGATCCAGTCTCCGCTCAAACAAAGCAGCAAATAAATAGGCCATTCAGGTCTCGGTTTAACAACCCACATTAAAAGATAGGCATGTTTTCACTTGGAAACTCAGGAGTGATTCTGGCTTTTTAAATGCAAAAAAGATGTCCCTGGTAATCACTACAGATGAAATAAAATAAAAAATGAAATTAATACTTGGGAAATAGTAAGTTTGATTTCTGTTTCTCTGTAAGGCAATTTTCATTTCATACATACCCAATTAATATGCTCCATTTCCAATATGCGGATATGTTGTTCTACTGTAGCTGAAATTTTCTTTCAGCTGTACTTTTACTAAAGAAAAGAAAGTTCCAGTACATATGGGGGCATATTGTCACCGATAAAAATCGCCATCGTTTCATTAACATCATTGCAGTAATAACAATACAGCAGCTGAGGATGAGCTCCATAAACTTGTGTTCAAAAGTCAGCAGAAGGAAAAGTAATAGTCACCGCATTTGGAAGCATTATCTATTTTAATGGTAAACTGCAGCTCAGGAACTGTCTGCTACTTTGAGTTTGTAATGTTTCTAGTCCGAAGGATTATGACTGATTTGTAAGCACTACTTCAATAAGCAAGATTAACAATAAAACTAGCCGATTTTGCTTTATAATGCTCGTAACTGTGATTTTCTTTCTGTGGAGGCAAGGTAGCAGGACACTACACAGCATCAGCATAAGATTGGGTACCCACTCATAGATATCTATATATGTCTCGGGGCCTTGGCATTGTTGTTTAAGTATCCTTAGTTCAGAAATCTAACATATTTCCATATGAAATTTCTGCTTATTTGGGCAGCCCAGAAAGACAGGAGGACATAAGGAAGACAGTTCTCAAGTGCTATAAGGCAACTCAAGTTTTCCATTAAGATTTTTGTGACTTGTATGGTTCACGGACATAACAAATGCTAAAGCACCATATAGAGCATATCTGGCCTTACAAGGAATAAAAAATAGATAGATTGCATATCAACTTTCCGTTCAGTGGCCTCTTTTCAGTTTTGCTATTACTTGCGCTCTTCTGAGACTAATCCATCTACCTTTTTGGCAAGCTGTGTCAATTTTTAAATGGTTTTCTTTACTTTTCCACACCCACGGGCTGCCCATCTACAGTAAATGAGAAATTTTCCCAGCGGTACAGCAAGCTCCAGGGATAGAAATACTCACTATATACTGACATAATGATATGAATAGCAAATCTGACTTTTACTGTCTCTTTCTCATTACCTTCCTAAAAACAGATAACAGAGTCGTACCACAGAACAAGCAACATAGATCTCAGAAGTTTAAAAATAACTTTACTTAACATTTAATAAGAATACTTTGGTATAAGAACAGCCTAATAAACGCTCACTCTGAAAAACGTATTGTGCAACCACTACTATGAGATACATTTTTTTTAAATAAATACAAATCTCCTTTACTTGAGATGATAACAATTGAACTGGAATCAGATGGTCATCTGAGCACTTTCATGAAAAGGTTAGTGGCCAAAATCTACGTCTAGTCAGTTATTTCAGCCAAGAAGCGGAATTTGCCAGAAATCTCATGACAGATCCATTCAAATATGATAGCACTGCATTTCTAGAAAACTGCAACAAAATTACATATTGGGCTTTTGAAGGCTATTTATTTACCTTAAACATTATAGAAATAGCTTTCTGAAGGACCAACAGCATTATAAAAATCACGTTAAACCAGGTGAAATATGTCAAATTTACAAATTCAGAAATCACAAGTTAATACAGCTGGCTATTCAAATAAGACATGTATGGCTAAGGCCATTTCTTAACAATTGTCTGAAACTTCTGTTTAAAGAGAGAAACCAAGACCTGTTGATGCTCCCTTTTGGAAGGGAGAAAAAATTTGAAATTCAATTTGAAACTCAATTGAGAACAGACCTGGAATGCGTATGCTTATTTACAAACAGTACAGCACCGAGAATCCGGTGCATGCTGAAGTTAGGTGACTAGTTTTAAGCTTCACTTTAGTTTCTATTTGCTGCACAGAAAACCTGGAATAATCTGCAGGTATAGGAGACAACAGTTTGGAAAACACCAATAGGATGGAGTCCTGTTTTAAAACGAATTAAAAGCTGCCTCTTGAAAGCTGAATGCCACAAAACATAATTTTCATGGTATGCGCAAGTGTTAGATTGCTCCAATTAAACTTGAAAAAAAAAAAAAGCTGTTTAAAAAAAACATTTCAGGTATTCTAGTTATTATTCATGAAAATGCAGTGTTTCCCAGCATTGTGGCTTATCAAGTATAAACCAGAATCCTACACTTTAAATGAAATGATGTGTAAAAGTTGCTATCTTTGTGAACATGAGATATTAAACCATTTCAGAGAGGAATGTGTGAATCAATTAGATTCAGCAAAATAGGTTCTCAGTATCTGAATATTGCAAATACACTGAGACAACGTGTCAGAGAACAGTGCTGACTCGAACGTTTTTCTAAACAAAGCACTCAACATACACCATCCCCACTCTGAGGTATAGAACTTCATTTATACCTAAATGCCACAAACCCAAGGATATTTAGATTAATTAGCTATATTGCCTACAAACATATCATTTAAGAAAAAAATTTTTAGTCCAAACCCATTTTTTTGTAAACAAGTTTAAGATAAAATTGTTTTCCCTATACATTTTCCCAAAGGAAAGCTTGGCTATCATAAATTATTATATTGTTAAAAATGTCTCGAATAAAATCAGATTATAATATCTCATGCTGCTCATCCTTTGGCTTCGATCCCAGTGCAGGGTCATGGCTGTGTACTGAAAACACAGTGGGATAATAAAACTGCCTGGAGATACTGAAATGCTTATTGTACAGCAAGAAACTACATATGACTTCTCCTTAAAAAGAAAATAAAAAATAAAAAAATCACTTGAACTTATTGATGGAAGATTCCAGGGATTAAGTCCTTATCTACAGTGAATAGCACAAAGCTATCAAAAGCAATGGTATTATCATAATTCATACTAAGTGATCTGGCTAAAATTACAAAACTGCCCTGGTTCTTGGAGGAAAAATGCATCAAAATCATGTCATGGCTATGTATGACTAAGTCATATAAATTAATTTGGATGAAAAAAGATGTTCACTAATAATTTAAATGAGTATATGAGACAGTTACAAGTGCAGAAGCATTGGGAGTTTCTCCCAGGTGTTTATATTTTTTATACTGAAGATCTGGATGAGGGGATCGAGTGCTCCCTCAGCAAGTTTGCAGATGACACCAAGTTGGGAGGTTGTGTTCATCTGCTTGAGGGTAGGAAGGCTCTGCAGAGGGATCTGGACAGGCTGGATTGATGGGCCGAGGCCAATTGTAGGAGGTTCAACAAGGCCAAGTGCCAGGTCCTACATTTGGGTCACAACAACCCCATGCAACGCTACGGGCTTGGGGACGAGTGGCTGGAAAGCTGCCCTGCAGAAAAGGACCTGGGGGTGTTGGTTGACGGCTGGCTGAATATGAGCCAGCAGTGTGCCCAGGTGGCCAAGAAGGCCAACGGCATCCTGGCCTGTATCAGAAATGGTGTGGGCAGTAGGAGCAGGGAGGTGATTGTGCCCCTGTACTCGGCGCTGGTGAGGCCGCACCTCGAATCCTGTGTTCAGTGTTGGGCCCCTCACTACCAGAAGGACATTGAGGTGCTGGAGCGTGTCCAGAGAAGGGCGACGAAGCTGTTGAGGGGTCTGGAGCACAAGTCTGATGAGGAGCGGCTGAGGGAACTGGGGTTGTTCAGCCTGGAGAAGAGGAGGCTGAGGGGAGACCTCATCGCTCTCTACAACTACCTGAAAGGGGGTTGCAGAGAGGTGGGTGTTGGTCTCTTGTCCCAAGTGACAAGTGACAGGACAAGAGGGCCTCAAGTTGCACCAGGGGAGGTTCAGGCTGGATATTAGGAAAAAAATCTTTCCTGAGAGAGTGGTGAGACGCTGGAATAAGCTGCCCAGGGAAGTGGTGGAGTCACCATCACTGGAGGTGTTCAAGGAACATGTGGATGTGGCATTGTGGGACATGGTTTAGTGGGCATGGTGGTGTTAGTTGATGGTTGGACTTGATGATCTTACAGGTCTTTTCCAACCTTAGTGATTCTGTAATACTCCTCATAGTATATTTATGTATATTATATATTGGAACACTATCTTTAGCAGATAACAAAGATATTCAAATACAGACTATGGATACTGTAGTGTAGTACTGTTGATAAAACAGTATTATATATTGTTAAAACTTGATATATTCCACTCTACCATCAAAAGAATAGGCCAAAAAAAAAAAAAAATCACACTCCACAAGACACATCGCCATTGCCTTTGCTCTGTTGCCTTTAGATTGTAAAGAGCCGTAAAGCATGGAGAAATGACCTCCCACTGCCAGAGGGACCTGCACCACTCTTCCTGTGGCTTTCAAGGCCATTGGGCCACTAATACTGCAGTGGTACTTGATGGAAACATCTGCTGACATGGCTTGGCCAGTACCTCAGAGGTTCAAGACTTTAGTGTAAGATACAGGTATAAATATGGTTCACAAAGAGAAGCAAAGGGCTGCTCTGTACACCGTAATTAGGGCAGCCATCCCAGTGCATAGTGCTTGTTTTCCCCAATTCGAGGGTATTATGCTTTCCCAAATGAGATCCATGCTCTATTGAGCGCTTGTAAATGAAAGGAGATATATACATGTATTACCTGTGTTGACACAAATCTATTATGAATAAGTATAAGGTACATTCACTCATAATCTGTTTATGGTGTTAGAGAAGAGAAACAGCGTAGAAGCAGCAGCCTACTCTTCCTCAGGGAAATCTCCAAGACAATAAACCGACTACTAACATTTTTTTAATTTGGTGGGGCTTTGTGAGTAGATATGTAACCTCAAGCCCTGCTTGCGTTGAAGTTTCACTGACACAGTAATGGCATTACGTTGGTAAGCAGCACAATAAAATGCTCTAAAAGCAATTAACTAAAGTGCATGCTAGTACCATGCTGCTAGACACAGATACAAGGTCAGCCTTCCTGAGATTTTTATTTCATGGTCACACGTTGATTCAGTCCATTCACCTGATTTTCCTCCATCTGCCCTTGAGCTACCTGAGCTTTGGCTGCGTGCCCCTGTCTGTGCATAGCTCAGGGTCCCAGCACAAAGTCAGCGATGGCTCTTGAATGTCTTAAGACTGGAAACATGTGCTGCTTCTCACATCATCCACACCACTTTCACCATGTCAGCATTGGTTAGTTAATGAGATACCACAATAGAAACTTTTCAGATCCAGGACACCCAACCCTGCCAGTAGACAGAGACTATATCAGAGGATGTAAACTGCACGAACAGGGAGAGGAAGAAAAAAACCAGAAACAAGGCTTGCACAGATTCAGAACCAAGGAGGGACGTTCTCTCCCTGCTTTAGCAAGGGAAATTAAGCTGTACTCCCTTGTACACTCCCTTTAAACCATGAAGCACACTGATTATGTAAAGCGCATACTCTCAAAAGTAATCAGTTATACATAAAAGTCATCCTATTGCCATTGACGCTCATCAGACTGGGACACTGGGCTTAGATTTGATTTGGAAAAAGTTATGGGGGAGGGAAAGGGTTCAAATCCTTTTAATTGTTTGATGTAATCTGCAAAATGAATTTTCAAATAGTATACACCAATACGGCTTTCACACAGAGGAAAGGTTTTGCATGCAAAAAGCACTTGCTTCACATGGCATTTTAGGGGGCTGTTATCTTCTGACATTTAACATTTGCTTCTTAATGGCAGCTGTAGTAATTAAACAAGACTGACAGGTCAAGTAACTTGTCCAAATAATATCAGAGTGGACCCTCTGCTTCCTATATTCATAAGAGGAGCTCTGCTGGAGGCAATCATTTGTCATGATGAAAAGAATTAATTAACTGTGACCCATTAACATTTCATCATTAAAATTATGAAAAAAAAACCCCAAAATAACAGCTTATCTGATGATCCTGAATGCTATAGTTCCAAACCTGAGAACAAGGGTAGTCCTTGTGATTGGCAAGAGATGCTCTCAAGCCCTGAAGGGATTTAGTAAGGGTTAGTATATATGATGCTGGCAAGTTAGAAAAACAACTCAGAGTAGGAGAAGAGGAAAGCTCGGCTTTCAGCAAGTGATGACCATGACCAAAAATCAAAATAAGCATCCCGTGGATCTCACTATAGCCACTTCAGAGAAGTTGGAATAATCCTGCTGTCACAATACATATGACATTTTGCAGTAGAGAAGACACTATTTCTTATGCCTTCAAAGCACTTTAAAATCCTTAATTAAGGCTTAACAATAAATATTAGATGAATAAGCATGCACTTAAAAAAAGAAAAATCCACTGTCTTTGGTGACTGAAGGACCACAGATGAGAAGACAGGTAGATACGTAGCCACAGAAAAGTCAGGAACAATGAGAACAAACATAGAACTGAACCAGATTTCTGCATTACTACAACCCAAGCGGAACAGCATCATGATAAATTTGAACGAGGACGCTACTATATGTTGGTAGAGCATTCCCAAAAAGCATGGCTATGTGTTTGGTAGTGACCCAAAAAGAAGAAAATGGCAGATAATGCTATTAAGCAGTATATTTCCATTTCTTTGGGTTATTTCACGTAAGTATTGACTTGTCTCATTCTGTTTGTAAGGTAGAAAAAAAGGAGAGTGAATGAGTTTAACTTGTAGGAGACCAAGAAGGTGCCGAGTTGCTAAAATGTAATAATTCAAGGGTAATTCAAGAAAAGTTATTTACTTTTTTAAATTAAATAATAATATAAGCATGTTCTTATAATAATTTATAACAGCTGTTTAATAAAATGCAGAAAAAATAGATTCTGTAATAAAATATAAATTGATGAATGAAAAGGAAATTCATTATTTACTCATTTCTGTTACCATCATCTTTTTGCCTCTAGAAGTGTAGCTTCTGTTGCCAGTCATCTTAATGTAAGCTCAGCTATTTTATCCTACATATAAATAATGAAGGATAACGATGGCTACGTGACAATAAAGACAGATTATAGGATTTTCTACATTGGCAAAGTGAGTGATGTGGTTTTTTAATTTATTAGTAGTTTTTATATGAATGAAGGGAAAAATAGGAGTGGACAATTGTCTTCAGTTATCTTGTTAAACTTGGCACATAAAAAAGGACATATGTTTGTCTTCTATAAAATGCAAGGTTGCAAGTTACTATGACTGAGAACTAGCATATAATTATGCTTAAGTCCTTAGGTATTCACTTAATTGTCAGGTCAATTCCAGTCCTACTGTAATGAGGAACAGACAAAGGAAAAAAAAAATATGTCAAAACATTAAAAGTATTTTTAACTGACCCTCAGAGATAACAAATGGAAGCGAGCTGTGGATTTTGATCTGAAGAGAATTCTGCACTGGCTGATCTTTTTGATTAAGTCCTTTGGACAAGAAATAACTTATTTTATGATGTGACATCTAGCAGACCATCCTTTATTCATAGAATAATAATAAAAACTTTACACTTCTTTAACATTTCTAGCCATAGGAACATTAAAAAAAGTAATTAATATCAATGGAGAGCATTACACCAAAGGACCTAACTAAATAGCTTTCATAAGTCATAGAAGTTTTTGCATATGCAAAATATCTTAGAAAGCTGTGCAAACTATCTCATGATCTGGTAATAAAGAGACTGTATAATTAAATTGCTGCCATTATACCTTCAGTAATATTTCATATATTGTCTTGGAATAAAGGAAAACTGTTTTTATTATCAACTGATGAACTTTGGCTAATATACCAATGGAGGTTACTCTCTTCTTTCTCTGAAACAGCTTACAGGGCTTGAAATTCCTCCTTGCCTCCTGCCAGAAACATGCACTGTTCTTACAAATGATTCATGTTTCAGCAGCATGCTGGAATTCTAATCAAGGATCTTAGCCCCACCACATTGGACTTCTACAGACCAGGGATCTATCACATGAGCTGAGGGAGCAGACATTTGGGGCTGACAAACCAGATTTGCAGGAAAAAGCCCTGGTAATTTGCTGGGCAGGGCTTTATAATTTTTCTCCTTATAACACACTAGGTAAGTGACAAAGAACCTACCAGAGAACATATGTTCTCTTTTCGATGACAGACAAAAGAGACAGATTGAGGAGAACTGGCAAGTAATGGGGGAAAAAAAAAATTAGTTCCATACTTCAGTTTACTGGGGTGGGAAATATCCCAGCTGAAATGCATTTGAGCACTGTGTGGTCATACACCTGCACTCCCATGCATATATCTCTAATCTTCCTTTTAAATACTCAGTCATGTAAAATTGTTCAGATTTATAGTCTTCAAAGTAAGTTAAGCTTAAATCATTGAATGACTATTTTCATAAACTTAATCTTCCTATATTTGTCAAGTTCGAGACAGTATAGACCTACAGACTGTTTATGTTCATTTTTTCAAAGCCTGTTTTAATCAGCTAATCTACTGTCATGCTTACATCTAGCTACAATTCTGAATTTTGTCACATTTAGGTAATCTTTAATACTGTAAAATTCATACTGACACTGTAAGCATACACAAGGCACTGTGCAGCTACAAGTGCTTTATGCTTTATTAGCCCCATTTGTCTTACTGAAATTCTGCTCCGTTGACCAATGAGGTATATAGCTCCATCTGGCATGGATGTGCCACTCAAACTACCTGGGTCCTATTCATTAGTGTATTGTACACCATTTACAACCATGCACACATAAAAAGTTCAGGATCCACCCAAAAGGTCTACGTGCTCCAGCTAGACAACACCCAAAAAGGCTTTTTGCTTTGCTTGGCAAAAAATAACTCGCTTTTTAACTGGAGGGCAGGTAAGCCAAATGAGAAGGGAAGTTTCCACTTAAAGTGTGGCTACGTCTGATTTCAAAAGACAAAATAAAGCTTATTAAAAGCAAGTTTCATTCAGCTGAACTCACCCATGCTTCTGGCACACCTTCTTGCCAAAAAAGTAAAGACTCTAATAACAAGATAATGAAACATTTGTTATATTATATTCACTGACGCTGTATTTCCTACATTTACTGTGTCAACATCTGCTCCTTTTACTTTTAAATCCATAGATGATGGGACACACTGCTTGCTGGACCTTGACATTTCTGCTAATTTTGTGGTAAAAGCACATGTTCAAAAGCCTGGATACAGAAACTCACCCAAACTTGTTAAGGTTTCTGATTTTTAGTGCAATTTCCATTAATTAGGGTATATAACTTTATTTTTTGCATTACAGTTTGTGTACATCTTTATGCCTTTTTAAAAGTTTAGGATGAATATCAATGCTCATTGAGCCGCCAAACTGATAATTTTGGCTAGAATATGGTATCGTAAGCCGACAGCTGCCTTCATTTACAGCCAAAAAAGGTCTATCCACTGGAACTGCACTGAAAAGTTGAATGGGATTGCAGAGATAAAAAGAACGATAATTTGATTCTGTTTTGGGAGACGATTTTTTCAGGCTTCCTGTTATTCCATGCCCTGATTAGATGAAGTCCTGAAATGCAGCATCCAGTACAAGTTGGACCTGTGTTTAGGAAGTTGCTAACTTAGTTGTTAACTGTTTGCTTTTTCTATGGTAAAGATAGAAAGAACACACCTTCCAGGAAAGGAAGGCAGTGTTCTCTTTGTGGGGTTTTCTGTTTTAATAATATAATTACATATGTAACAGGCTTTCTTTAACATTTCTAGCCATAGGAACACTCCCTCCTCCCCACCCAAAAAAAAAAAAAAACCAACAACCCCAGAACAAAGCAGCAGAAAAACAAGAGTGAAGAATTTTTTCCTAGAATTAAGCAGCAGTAACACAACAGCCTGGACTTGGTCTGCATAGGTGAAGAATAAGGATAACCTTTTTTTAAATGTTTTAACATATTAGGCTCCTTTTATCTTCACTGCTTCACATCTCCTCAGTAACGCCTGAGCCCCAGGGGACTAGATTATCTCACCCTTCACTGTATAGGCACCAGCTCTGCATCAAACCACAGATACTTACAGAACATTATTCATCAGCATGGGAGCAACCTTCCAATGGTGACAGGATCAAGATCAAAGTAAAAGCGCTCACTAAACCAGAAAGCACTTCTAGTAAATAACAACTCATCAATACTTGAGAATATATACCTAAGTAACAGCCACTGCAGATTGCATTTGGCCAAATGCAAGACCATCACGATCACCCTTATAGCTTCATTTGCATATGTATACACAACAGCCTTAAATGCAAAGTAAGCAAGAGCCTTATGTATGATCGAAGAGTGAGCTGGAAAGTCCTTTCGCTAGAAAAGGTATTAAGGATTGTCAACGTGGTGGGCATCACACCACGAAGGAGTTCAGAGATGACTACATGGATGGCAAGGTGTGAGTATCATACATGAATTACAAAATACCATCATCTTAGGTGCTTCAGGATGGATTAGTTGCAGTACCTTCATTTCACTTGTTTTGCAGATTATTTTCTGCCTCAAAGAGTGAATTCCCCTGACCTAACATTGTCCCCACTCATGACGTAGAGACCCCGTAAGGTTCAAGAGCTAAAGTAAGGAACACCAAGACTGCGAGTAGTAATATATTCCTAGTGACAGTGCTGCATCTCTGTGCAAGGAATTGTGAACCAATCAGATAATGTGATCTGTGAAGACCAAAACTCCACAGACATCCATTTCTGACAGCGAGAGACCAGAAACACTTTCTTTTCTGAGGAGCTACTACCTAGAATATGTCGACCTCATCATTCCCACCAGTGACATGATGCAAAACTCCCCACAGATTGGCCGCATGCTCTCCTTCCCCAAATTTGTAGGAAGGTATAACTCCCTAAAGAGTGCTGTTCTTTGACTACAAGATTATATTTCTTCAGCCTAAATTTATGCTGTATGCTCTTACTTTCATACTGCTACACTGCATAACTTATGAGTTGCAGATTTGGGTAAGAAAGATGAGAATTTATTTAAGAACAAGGAAATTATGTGAGAATATCAGCTGATATATAACTGGGGTTTAGTCATTGTATAAGGATTAAGTGTGTATATCTGTGTGTGTGCCTGCTATAAAAATTTTTTCAGTTTTTTGTATACCATAATTTTTATGCTATGAGCACTAATTATCTTTTAATATGGGAAACTGGAATGATTAATATAGTTTAACACATTACACGAGATATTGTTTTTGCAAGACAGATTGCTTTCTGTTTATTCTCATCTAGATGTTTAATGAAGTGACTGCCGTATCACACAAGTATATGGGTTAAATGAATCAAACACAACATTTTGCCTAATGAGAAGAATTTACAGAAAACTTATGTAAAAGGTCAGATTTTTTTAAAAAACACAGAGCTGTAACAGCAAGAATTCACAAAGGCCTGTGTTCCTCAGGAAGTCAGAAATCCTTATGAAAATATAATGATCAAAAGTGTCACACAGAAGAACTCTCAGTAATTATCAAAAACTTCAATATTGTCTGTAAGCTGTTACACTGAAAAGCCTGAAACCTGCATCTTTTTATTTTCTCACTTCTTCTCCAAACACATACAACTAAAGGAAGACTGAAACTGCTGCCAGGGTTTTTTAAAACAATGCACTGAAATGATTCACATGAAAGCGGTTGAGCTTTTCCAACTTGCCAATATGGGGTGTTTAAGGTTTTTTTGGTCTCATTTCAGCCTCAGCATGATCATCAATGTAGTTCCCTTAATGACACTGTTCGTATTATGTAAATGCACGTGTTATCGCTCTGTGTGGTTCGTGAGGGCGGGGAGACCTCGGGTGCTTCCCCATGGGCTCTGGTCACGGGGAGCCCCAGACTCACATGCCTAGCTGAGACCTTGGCAGGATGCAAGAGAAAACTGTCGCTGTTGAACTAAAACCTGCCATGTTCCTAGCAAAGCAAACAAACAAATCTATGAGCAATTAGGACCATCAGCAACTCAGTAAGTGGTGGTGTTGGGTTTTCTGAGGACCAGAAAGGAAGAAGGGAGAAACCCCCCTCTTTAAGCCTAGGGGATACAGTAATGTCTCCATATTCTAAGGCTAACTGGAAACCAGTTGGAACTGATTCAGGCATTTGCCAATAATAAAAAAAAAACTTAATCATACAGCTAGGTAATACTTAAAATTAATGAATTACCTTTGGTAAAAAGCATTTTAAAAGATTCCCTAAAAAAAAAAAATCTGGTGCTTGGACACAGAAACAAAAGGACCGATCCCATAGCATGCTCTCTCCAACCTGAAATCTGGCACATGCCTTGTCCTTTGCCTCTCCTCCAAGAACCGCTGCAATCCCCTCTCTCATCAGGAGGGCAGAGGTTTCCATACACTCACTGGAGCAAATCCGGCCGCTGCTCCGGCTGCCACCAGCCGCGGTGGGTGCAGGTGCTTCTGCTGCCCGTACCAGCTCCTGCATTGGCCAGAAATCATTGCCAAATGTGGCTTGGGGATTGCAGCTCTATGGCAGTGTTTCTCAAAAATTCTTCCAGAATTTTGCAAACTAGGCAGAATGTACTGATGGGGTTTTTGGTGGCTATCACACCTATATTAGCAAGAAACCTTCTTAACCTTCTCAGGTCACAAGCTGATACTTACAATCTCTGTGAGGCTACTGAGCAAGCAGAGAGGAGGTAACGAACTGAAAAAGACAATTTCTTTCCTTTTTTAACTAGAAACATTTTCATCTGCCTACAGCTTTCCACAGAAGCAACATTACATCATAAAGAAAATGTAATATAGCTGATTAATTACAACAAAAGTACAATCAACTCGACACAACACTGTGCATTAGGTAAATACACAGTGCAAACAGTAACAGGCTAGGACAACCAGATGAGTGGAAGTGATTGCCTCTAATTGTAGGTTGACACCAAAATTACTGGCTTCAAGATTGAATTTGGTGATAATGTAAATCACTCCCTGTTATTCTTTTCTTGGCAGTCTGTCTTTTGAGCTGCCTGGAAGAAGATCACTAGATTCCTCTGCAAAGAAAATGAAGTAAATTCAAAGTATTTCCCACTTCTATTAAGATTTCTGTCCTTATTCTGTTAACGAGGTGCAGGGTTTGGGGCTTGGTTTTCAATATCCCTTTTACAATCTCCGTTGTTAATATAAATCTATCTCCACGGTAGCTGCAGGCACATTCATTGTCAATAAAGGCATGCCCTGGTCACCTTCCCAGCAGTCTCCACTGGTGACTTGCTTTTATTACTGCTCCATCTTTGCAGGACAAATATTTACAAAAATGTTTGTGGTCACAGTTGCCTCGTGCAGTCGTGTATCATGACTGAGGATTTGGTGTAGTTGCACGGGCTTTTTTGTCTTCCAGCTCTTTCACAACGAGCAGAAGAACAGTATATGATTTGGAAGACGATACAAAACTCCCTCAGAGCCACTTTTGTCATGGGAGTTCCTCGTAACCAACCAAAAAACAAACCATGGTTAACACGCTTCTGATCACAAAGCCACCTCTCTGTAAGAGCTGTCTTTCCTATAAGTAACACAAAGAGAGAGGGGAGAAAAGACAGCAGAGATACAGGCTGTTTTTATATTCGCATTTTGGCTCAGAGCAGCAGAGCAATTTTGAAGCAAATCCCCTGATCTTCCCCACTTACGGCAGGCTAGTGTGGTTCGCGTAGCTTGATTTGGTGAGAGTGAATTTTGCTCTGTGCAGAGGAAATGAAACCATTTGCTCTTCTGCAGGTGCAGAGTAAGTGTTCTCCACCCCTAATGAGTGCTTGGCCATTTAGATAACCTCTAACGACATGCCTGGTGAAGAGGTTTGGCTTAGGGCACCAAACTAAATATTTTAAACAGAATTATACCACATTCAGCATAAGAAAAAGCAAAATCATTCCCAAGATCTACAGAGCACTTTCATGTGCATGGTTCAGCACCACTGGCAATCCGTACAACTTGGGTCCTATGGACCAAGAAATGTATTTGTTAGTGCTCTCCAGTAATCAGTTACAACACACCTCAACACAGCTGAGTGCCAGAATACAGCGTCTTTGTAATGGAGGGTACTGCAGAGGCAAAGAGCCTTTGGAGATAGCCCAAAATAGTAATTACTTAATACCCAATTGATCAGAACATGAATGAAATAAACAGCATGGTTTCTAGCAGCATGATAGGCATTATGAAAAGCACCTTAGTTATTAAACAATCAAGTAACACTTATCTAAGGAGCTCACAGCACCAGATAACAGACTGAGTAACTAAACAGAAAAAGGCACAGGATACAGGCAAAAGCTATTATCCTGTCAGATCTCTGTGAGATTTTCTGGAGATAAGTTAGAAAATGTTCTGTATTACCCTGTCAAAAAAGTAAATACTCTGGCTGTACACTGTGCTACGTGACATCGCACATCAGAAAACAAAACCAGTCAGGAAATGCACACATGATGGAAAGTTGTTTTAATCATAAATCAGACAAAACCCCCACGCATTAATATAATACTACAATTTACAAATACAAAATATAACTTGATTACCAGCCTCCTTATTTCTGAAGGTTAGATTAACACTTAAATAATATACCATCAGGAAAAATTTGGCATAGAATTAGAAACATTCAGCTGAGACTCAAGCTATTTTACTGTTGTTAACAAGCAGATTTCTACTTGATTTTTGTTCTCAGGAGACTATGTTCAGAAGTAACTGGATCTGTGTTTCAACTAATTCAAGGTAACCCGATGAAAAGTTGAGGCTGTAAAAAACTGTTGGCCAAATCTATCTGGTCAAAGTTGTTACAAAGGTTTGATCTTGAGAAAGGCTAAGCACCTCATAAAAAGCTGATATCCCCAGCTTCTGTAGAATTCAAGACTATATATAAAATATTTTGTAGATGAGGCTTTTTGTAGGGCTGCACTTCTCATACCTTAACATGATATATTAACTTTTGTAAAGGTCCACGTTGGCAGAGTTGGCCTGTTTCTGGTATCGTAGCTAGCTTTAAAAAAAAAAAAAACACCAAACCCAAACCCCAGTTTTCAGGGATCTCTACACTAAATCATGTTACTTTAAGAAGGGAAATACCATTATCATGTAAGCTTGCACATGTTTTCGCATGCTGTGGTTGCAGGTGTGATGCATCTTATTCTGATGCACTCAGGTACTGAGTGATTATCAGACTGGATAACACATGGACTTAAACCTGTATGGGCATGTTGATCTTCTAAAAACATTGCTAGGGTAAAAACTCCCATTATATGCATAGCAGTGGTCATGGATATCCTTCAGAGCAGAAAACAGAAGAAAAACTCTTATTTGCCAACACACTTTTTCTGTAGCAATAGTATTTGCACCAAACTGTCATGCCTAGTTCCCAGAGCAGCACCATTATTATCTCCGATATTGGGACACAAGCACAGAAGGTAACAAAAAGCCATTAATATGAAGTCCCATCAAAAAAGCAAGTGGGGAAAAAGCACAATAACTAGACAAAGGATAAGTCATAAAAAAGGCTTGAAAGCTTTCCTTTCCATCTTCTATGAAGAAAAAATACAAAGAAATTGTGCAGAAACATGACAATGCCCATTGAACGCCAACACACTTACTAGCTTAACAGTTATCCAGCAAGAAAAGAAAAACATTATAATATTATTAAGATAAAATAGGGGATTGAGGGCTTTTAAAATAGATGCAAACAAAACACATCCAAAATCAGTATCAAAGATATGCTTAACAGCAAAAGTACACAAATGCTCTAAAGAAGCTAAGTCATGTAGAGCTGTAACCTAACACGTAAACCGAAAACAACTGGCATAATATCATTTGCTTGTGTCGTCTATACAACTGATTATTTTCACACCTCTCTGTCCCAAATACTCATCAGCTTCACCTTGCCTTGCACTGTTCTTTGTCGGATATACTCCATCTGAGTGACTCAAGTATGAACCAACTTAAAAAACACATTTGGAATTTCAGCACAAGTCAACACATGCCAAACTGAAATCAGTCCCAAAGAATTTAAAAATATCACTTCTTCAGATATATGTGATTCTTAAAAATCATGCATATAAGTTTATATATTCACATGGTGTTTTACCAATATGGAATAATATAACCTGCTGTCATGAAATGCCTGAATGCAAAAGGAGACAAGAACCAACATGAGAGAAAACACAGAATGACAGTCAGAACATGTTGAATGAGGAGTGATTACTGGCACGTTCAACTAAGGAGGAAAGATTTCTGGCATGACTGCATTTTGAGAAAAAACATGGAAATGGTAGGAGAGAGATGAACACAGAACTATATATAGCAAGCAGAGCACAGCAATGACAAAAGCCATGCATATTTGAACCAGACAAAAATAACAGTAAGGTGAGATACCTGGAAAGGGCTGTTCCATAGGGATGGAGTTTAGGGTTAGCTTCAGCTTGCATTTGGGCAATAATATGTACATTTGAAAACTGTTTCTTATCAGCAATGAGTAGGGTAGGGCAGCAGGAAAACCTAAACTGAGTATAGTTGACACAGTTGAACTGTAAATATGAGGCTACTGCAAACCCAATCCAAGATAAGCTGAAAATAAAAGCAAAGGAGCTACTATTTCAGTCAGAATTTCATCTTCATATTGAATTCATCTGAAACTTCCATTTTAAATTTAACTGAAGCTGTCACAGAATTTCCCATCTGCCTTACAGGAGGGCTGCAGACTCTAGCAGACTTGCCACATCATGTAGAATAAGTTTGCTGTGAAAAGCACGGCTTTTTTTCTAGAACAGAAGGTAATTGGTAGAACAAGAGAGAGTAGGAATCCTTTGAGATTATACAAGTACATCAGCTGGGACCTTGAGTGATTTTGTTTGATGAATCATGGAGTTGAGTAGGACAGACTTTTGTAGGAGTGCTTTGGACAGGCTAGAAGGAGGGAATACACATGGCAGAGGGACAGAAAGGAAAAATTACAGTGAATAAGCCGACACATAACCAACATAGTCACAAGAGATTGTGGTAAATTTATTTTCAAATCCTGGCAGAGATTTAAAAGCATATTCCCTGTTAAATATATTCTGAATTATTAATATCAGATTGAAGAATGAAAACATTCAGAATATTATATTTGATGTGTTTCCCATCCATTTTACTCTAATGGCACAATTGATATAAGTCAATATGAAAATCAATGCTGAATATTTGGCACAGTACAGCGGTACATGGCAGAATCCACTGAGAGCTATTACATTCAAAAAATTAAGAACCAGCAAGGAAATAAATACAAATTATATGTAAGTAAATTACACAAAGGTTTACAGTTTCAATGAGGAAAAATGGTGCCATCTGTTAAAATTAAAGCAGCCCTTAACAGGACAGGAAATTGCTTTGAAGTTAAACATTATCAATGGAGAAAACTGTAAATGCACATTTTTACTGCACACTAAAAATTCCTAGTGTCCTCTGAAATAGTCCCACATCCTTAAAACACATTTTCAACTTCGAGCTCTTTGAACAGCCAGGGAAAGAGAGGAATAAGGATGGGAGGAGAAAAGAAAAGAAAAATGTGCAGTGAAAAAGATATGCAATGAAAAAGAAAGGGAAGTTTCTCTCATCTCTGTTAGTACCTAAATACCATCTGCAGGTAAGAGTAGGCTAGAAAGGAACTGGTTACAGAAGCATTAATGACTTCATTGTGCTGAGCTGGTCTACCCATTGCCCAAAGAGCATCTGTTTTATAGATGAACAAAGAGGACTTCAAGGACAAGGACCAAAAGAAAGTTGTGTTAAAATGCAATTATATGCTGAAAAATGAGTTTATAAGTGGTGTCAGTGAGTTCAATGTTCATTGTTGTGAGCGACTCCTGATGAGAGTCTTGACTTACTTGACTTACAAGGTTTTCTCATTTCCACCACTAAAATTCTGCCTGAGATCTGAACACCAAGTTGGGCTGGTTATGGTCCGTGCGTCATCATCTATAATAAAGAGTCTACATTTGGAACTTAATTAATATAGCCGGGTCAGAATTCAGCTCATACCTTCCCAGAGATGTGTTGGCTCTGCAATGCTAACTGGTGTAAAGAATAGCACATACTTATTTTTCTGTGGGAGTCAGCAGAAAGACTGAAAATACACAGGACATAGATCTGCTGTCATTTCTTGCAGTCACTTTTCTGACCACATGCATTTTTTAAAGTAACAATTTTTTTTTTTTTTCACTTGCCACAGCATTTGCAGTCCTTACTCAAGGGGTGTTTTGCCAGAGAAAGCACTTGAGCTCTATGGAAAATTATTGGCACAGTTACACTGCATTTTGCAGCATCCAGCTTTTTCTGAGGCTTGTTAGTCTAGAAGTGCAAGTAATTCTTCTAAGGAAAGGTTGATTTCATTTCTCACATTCCTAAGTTGATCTCTTTCATTTTGCTTACACAATAACGTGCATATTATTCAAATATCTACAAGCTGCCGAGGGGCAGCGATTAACCTTTTGTTTCTTGTCTACTTCCCTTTCCTGTCTGCCAGCTGTATGATATTGGGCAGAAATACTTATGAGCAGGCCTTTCTGACTTCTATAGGAAGACTGCTGATTAGGGGATGAGCTAGAGATATATTACATACAGAACTTCAAGTTCGATCTGGGCTTATGGATAATAACAGCACTTTGTTCTCGCTGCTACTGGAAGAGAGTGATATGGGCAGAGCCACCTCATGCCAAATTGCTGCAGACTGACATTCTTAATTTTCAGAGGTAGGAAAACTGCCACCTCATTAAGAAGAACACTGTGTTATTAGTTTATTGGCATGGTACCAGCGTTGGAAAAAGCAGCATGCATGTCCTTGTGACTGAAGGCAAAAACCTGGAGAAGCTTATAGAAAATTATTTCCTTGGACAGGAAGCGGAGAATAGTGGCTTTAAAGAGACCTGAAACAACAGCTAATAGTAAAGAACTTTCTACTTGTGAATGTATCCTCCCATTCCATAATATCGTTCTCATCGGTGCATTTTCATCCACTTCAATTATTTTAAAGACTCATGAATTTAAGACTACTGATTGACATGCTAGCATTGAAAACCTCACAATCTGACAAAGGAGAGACGGTATCGCAAGAAGGTCAAAGTGCACTCCTATCATCATGCAGATTCCTCCCCGAATTCCCCACCTTCTACATTCTAGTGACACATGGGAATAAGATTAATAGAAAGAAAAAGCAGCTTTCATTCTGAACAGTCTTTCTGAAAATCAGCATTTCCAGCATTTCAATACTTATTTGCCACAGCAGGGAGCTAATCCTTTAAAAAACCCCAACCCAATCAGCCAACTGAACTGAAAGAATAATGACCTCTTTGAAGTTTTCTTTCACTGCACTGGGAAAGTTCAGATGCTCTTGCTGGGACAGTTCAGATGTCCCAACCTGCACTAATTACGAGACAAGCCCTTCCCATTCATTTTCATTGTTAATTGCAAGAATCCAAGGAAGGTAGGTTCATAATGAGGCCACTGTTGATTTTTGCACAGGTATTAGTCTCTAGCCAAGAGCTAATTCTTCATCTGAAAAACTTTGTTTTCAGGCTTCTGAAACGCTCTTTCATTCCTAACATGCTTTAATTGACGTGTAAACTATCATACATCTTGTTTTTCTTTCACATGAAAGATTACTTGCAAATGGAATGTATCTAAAATGAATGGCTCCGCTCCATCATTGTATACTGCCCTTTGCGGAAGAAACAACTAATCTGAGAGATGCATTGTTTCTGTTGGGATTTACAGCCTCACATTGTCTAATTATTCATGATGCGTTATCCATCATACTGCAAACTTCTTCACAGGACTAGCAAAAACAGTGTGTGCCAGTTAAGGAACATTGCTAAAACAGAGCTATCAAAAGCATATGCCACCTGCAATCCTTTATTAATTTTGGGGGGTATTGCACCTGCTGAAGTTTCCTTTTATTTTTTTCTTTTTTTTCAGAGCAGTGGAAATTCTTAAAATTAATGTCATCAGATAGTGAAGTGAATTTAGTGTCAGCTGAAACGATAAGATTTATCTAATCTTTTTCCTAAGAAATTATTTTAATATTTTTCAATTTGAAAAATCCTAATCTGCTTTAATTGGTCATTAACAATTATAACAGTTGTAAAACTATGCCATTAATGAGTAAAAAATATTAACTAAATATTTTAAATTTAATATGAACAGATTCAGAAATACCAGCTAGGATTAGACGAGTCAAAAAAACTGCTTCCTGATTATAAAGCACTTTACCTTTAGGTCACCGCTTAAATACAGAAAAGGTAAATAATGAATGATAGTGTTCCCATTAATAACTGCTTGGGGGTAGGGGGAAATGAACTTGCTTATGTCTGACCATTTTCCACTTTAGTGATAGCCGTGTTTCAACCACAATTTGTAAGTGGATGGCTTCTTCGTCTGCAGCCTTGAGTTTGCAGAGAGATCGTTATTTGTTGGCGAACTGATATTAAATTCTACAGTCTCTCACTTGATTATAAACAGCAATGGGATGGAACTTGTGTTATATCTGCCCCTGAGACTTAATCCTCACAATGTCTTCTCGCAATAGCGCAAATAATTTTTACCAAATCATTTTGTAAAGTAAAAATAAATTTAAAAATTAAAAAAATTAAAATCACAAAATTATTTCACATCTACTTGGGGTTACAGCTGGCTATAATGTGTTGTAATCTAGATTGCCAGACAAATGCTCTTGATATATCCTAACGCAAGTGCCCCCTTAAGGAAATAATTACCAAGTTTGGCCAGTACACCAGTTAACGTTTCTTCCCTGGCAACAGGAGAAGCGAATGGGAGAGGGCTCCTTTGCCCAGACAGAAGTGTGTAGTGCCATGGTAGCTGCTGTAGGCCAGCCCAGCCAGCCTTCAGCTCCCACACCAAGAAGTATGTGGCTCTCCACAGACTCTTTATCACACCAACCAGCACTATGAGAATATCTTGGACACCCTGGAGCACCTCAAGTGGTCCTGGATATCGCTGCATGGGCAACTGGATCACCTCCTTATTGCTTGCTTTGCTGTTCCTGCTCTTGCCTTTGTTCTTCTGCAACCCTCTAGTGAGTCAGTGACTAAAGGAACTAGGTTTCTTGTGGGTTTTCAGTTCCTGGATGGCAAAAATATTATAATCAGAATGCTCCTATAGAACAAGACCTTCCAGTGAGAGAATACAATACATATATTAACCTTGATTTGTCTTCCTGTGGTGGACCCATGCAGTAGGTCTCCGACAAACACTGTGTTAGATGCTCTGCATAGCTCTTTTTATTGGGTGGGTAAGAAAGAAATACTGCAGTGCCAGAAAATACACATGGGATCTATACAGGCAGCCCTTGTTGCATGTTTCCCACCAAGTCCCACCTGAAATTTTAACCACTTCTACTACACAGACTCAGAGGTATAAACTCCGTAACTATGCATTTCTTTTGTTTAAATGGATTTCTGACACTCCACATGCAAACTAAGAAGTAAAAGCACAGCAACCAGGGCATTCATTGGGAAGTTTAGTTTACTTAGCCGAGCATACAGGATGTTTGGGGTTTTTTATTCAGCTTGTAAAATTAATGTTGTTTAAACCGAACCACAATTTACATCCCTGTTCAATGCTACTGATAAGGCAGAGTACAAAGTACAAAGAGCATCACCAACAGCAGGTCTTTCAGAAATTCCCATGTTAGGAAAAGAACCCTCTGCAATCATTTTCTTCTTTTTCATGTCTATCCTAGAGGTTATGATGCACCAACGTATTTCCATACACATTGCAACAGTATGAGACCACACGCACAAAAATAAACAAAAAGAGCAGAAAGTCACTTCAACTTTCATTTAATCTGTTTGCTAAAATCTGTCATGTTCTGCTCAAGGTACTGTCATTTGTACAGAGTACGCTGCGCTAAAGTTTCAATCATACTATCCAAATACAAGTCTGAAAGTAGCCATAATGAAACTGATGTCAGACAACCTCAGCCCACACTAGCTTCCAGCAACTTGACATCTTCAGATACAAAGGACAGCTCTTTATTGCAGTTTTGGAAGTGTGTCCATGTTTCAGACTGAAACTTATACATGTCTCAGTATCTGTGATGATTTATTTTCCTCTGTAGCATTTGCAAAATATATGAGAATACAACCCACTGTGCAGTTTATTTGCCATTTCAGGGAGGTCTGAGCCAGTCCATTGAAATTCTTTGAGCTTGCCTCCTTTACTTGGTATCCTAAGCATAAAGGAAGAGGCACTATCAATAATCTACTGCACTAAAGCTGGCTACAAATATCTTCTTGATGATAAATTAAAATCACATCTCTGTGGGGACAAATTCCATATCTGTACAGGTTACTAGCACAAATTTATCAGTCTAGAAAAGTCAGTTTGAAGCTGAAGAGTAGTTAGTGGGTCAATTGAGTTGGCTTGTAGAATCACTCCAAGAAGGGGAGCTTCACATGATGGAATAGATAGCTTTATGTATTTTGCTCATTGGAAGACTGTTTCTTGGGCCCAACAACATTGTTAATAGCTATTACCACTTACTGTGGGATTAGAAACTCCAATGCAACCAGCATTCAAGTTAATGGACTGTTTTGGGATGCATGGTACACTGAATAAACAAACCTCTTACATGTTTGTTCCATACAGGAGTGTGAAAAGACCTAGAGGCCTAATTCCCTTCATAAATCAACATAGAATTTAGGTAGTGTATGTATGTGGGATGCTAAGCTTGTCTTGGAGCTAAATATTGTTACAACACATAGGTGCCTAACCAGATTCTCTGCAGTTCCTGTAATAAAGCCAGTTGGAAATAATGTAGGAGTTGCGTATTTCCAGTGCAAGCCTGCTTAAAGTGTAAAATATTTCAGTGCATCAAAATAAATGTGAGGTCAAATAAAAGCAGTAGATTAAACCTCATTGGAGAGCCCACCTGCTACTTAAACTTTCCGATTGTAATCTAAGGCTTTGATTCTGCATACATGCATACATTTAACTTTGAGCCAGAAGGAGCGGGATTTCTTGTAAAAATTAAATTACACATGTGTATTCAGAGAATCAAATTCTCATATGCACTGTTTATTAAAAAAATAAAAGAGCCAGAAAAACGTGCAAGACCTGAGAGAAACAAAGAACAGATTCCTCCTGGAAGAACTAAAGCAGCTACTTACATTAGGATCAGATTGGCTTTAGCTGTTCAATATTTCAACCCTTAGGTACTACACATATAACCTGGACTGCAACTTAACTAATTATGTATTAAAAGCTTTGTGCTTCTATTGAATCACGCACCTATGCTGAAGCAGTCCTTAAATATTTATACGTAATGAATCCTATAGACGCCACAGATAGTCTCTTGCAAAACTAAAGTCTTCCATAAAATAGTAAAAATCTTCATATTTACTGAAAACACAAAGATTGAGGATACTTGATGCCTTGCAGAATTGTGCCCTATTGCAATTTAATTTGAAGATTTGCCACCTGTTTCATAACTGACAAAAAAATCTTTCTTCCATATTTGATCCACAGAAGAAATTTAATAAATGTTTCAGAGACTTAAATTATTAGTAATATGGTCATAGAAATCATACACAAATCATTCTCTCTTTGGGAGCACCCTAAAGAAAAATCTTCGAGGAGGAAAACTTATTTATATTCCTCTTTCTAGCAAATTTCAGCCTCTCATAATTTATAGAGGAACTCTGTGTGAACATAAGGCTTTCCTGCAAAAGTCAAAACCTTAAATGTATATTTTTTTCAGACGTCACTTTTAAATTATCAAAAAGGCAAAGTTTGGACTGAAGCTGACTTGCATTGAACTGAGTGTGTATTGAGGAGTTAATGCCATATTTAATGCATGCCTGTAGGTAGATATGTTCTTTGGGAAACTGGATATTAACCTCTCTGGGACTTTCAATGGTTGCTTTCGCTCCCTGAATCTTAGTTTCCACACCTAAAAAACGTGAGTGTAAGAATATCTGTGCTCTGCTGTAGAGCACTTTAAGATTTTAAGAGTGAAAGGTAGGTATTAATGTGAGCTTCAATCCCCAAATCATAAGGATAAAGATACAATCATGTCTGATAGTCTGAAAACTACCAGAGTACTGCTAAAATAAGTATGGTAGCTGAGTGTTGCTTTTACTCATATTTGCACAGTGCCATTAGAGTCAGTGAAGTTGCACAGATAGAGAATATAGTAGGTTTTTGATTCATAAATTACAAGGGTGTTTTTTTCCTTAAAAGCAGTTCTAGCGGAAACAAACAAAATTAGGAAAAATGGCAAATTATTTCCCTCATCATGGCAGTATCATATATAGATTTATCTCTTTATTCTTTGGGTATTTCTATGGCTGCACGAACTATGAAAATTTTATATCCAAGGTACCAAAACATAGGCAAGTACAACATAACTTCTAGCACCCAGTCAAAGCAAATGTAACCTTGGGAAAAAGAAAAAAATCTGTAGACCAGCAATCTCCATCTATTCACCTTTGGATCACAATAAATACCTAATTCTTGAATTTCTCCAAAGTATACAATAAATACCTCTATCTACAACGTTGCCTGTCAAAACCAGCCTGGCGAACCGTCAGAAGTTGGAACCATTTGTGGCGGGACCTAAGTGTTATTTTACTGACTGTGGCAGAATCCCTAAGCAGTTTTGTTGGGTTTATTTCATGTATACAACATACAAGAGTATCTCTAAGGCAACAGAGAGCTCCTGAGCAGAGACCAAAAGGCTTTCAAAAAAGATATTCTGAGAACAGCCAGCTCAAGAAAAGACTTTATTCTGAGGTTTATTGGAAAGAAACTCTACCATTACAATCATTAACAGCCTGCTGTAGACTCAAGTAGAAGCGTATGTTTATAATTTAAACTATACCTTTGAAGTATTTGACTTCTGAAGATATACACAATGAATTCATTTCAACACAAGACAGGGTCCTGGACGCAACTGAATATATCAGTGGTGACCAGTGGGAATCGTAAGTGTTTATCACTTCCACACATTCAGATATCTTCTTTTGTGACTGCTGCACCTCAAGAGGGTAAAAACCAAGCCTCAATTTTGAAACTAAAGGCCCAGTTTAAAGGATTGGTCGATTGAATAGAGACAAAGTTCAGATAAGAACCAGTGCAAGCATACCTACAGAAAAACACATTCCTGTGCTGGGCTGGTTTCCCTTTCAAGAGTTATTTATACGCAATCTGTTAACAACTTCGCATACTGAAATGCTGAGCAGAATCTTGCCCGTGCAGTTGGGTCTGGCTCTGCAAGGCTGATTTTCTTATTCAGTGCTGTAGTCTAATCCAATACTTTGCTACTACGGTGATGGTCCAGCTAATTGTAAAATCTTAATTACGGACTGATAACTTCGAAAACCCTAAATTCCTTTAGAAAAGAAACATATAAATCACTGGGAAATGAAGTAGCTATGTTTCCAGATCAAAATATTAAAACCAAAAACATCTTATTAACAGCCATAGTGAACTCTGCCAGTGTACTTTGAACTGGAAATTCAGAGAATTTTGTGAAATTCCACAAATCTCAAGTTACACTTGGAATGCATTTCCACTAAGTTATCAGAACTGAGCAGCTACTCTATGAACAGTAATAGGTATAGATAAAGAAAAGCCATAAAATGATTACCACTGCGTGGAAATTATGAGAATGTTTTATTAAAAGTATTCATCTGGAAAAAAAACCCTGCCGCATATATTTCAGCAGTGTTATAGGTCTCTATAGGTCTGCAGGCCTGCATCTGAGGACTTCACATGTATAATAAACTTGCTTGTGTTTTTGTTGTTCTTTTCTTAAGAGAAGAATACTTCTTTTCTTATTCCTGTGTGAACCAACATTTTGACTTGTACGCAAAAGAAAAAAAAAAAATCTGTAACAGAAGATTTAACATTACTCCTGTGCTTGTTTGAGTTCAAACCTCCAGCCAGTGACAGGTACAGATTTACTGCAGGTTGAGCTGAGCTACTAAGGAGGTTCCAGATCTCCCGTGAGCCCCAGCCCCTACCCCCCTGCAAGAACAGCAGAAAATCCCAACACAGTACTGTACTTTTCTGTTCCCCAGCTTAAAAAAGTCTTCTGTAAATGCACATATATGTAAAAAAACCAAACCCAATCTCATGAGCTCACACTGCTAAGGTCAGTGCCAACAAGTTGGGTGACATGTTATGATACAGGGCTGCCTGCGCCATCACTGAGGCTTTCAAGGAAGATGCCTTGCATCAGGCTTTCAGAAGGCATATAACTCCTGTATCACTTGTCGCCTGTCTCCTGATCTCTAGGGTACACAATATGAATACATTAAATTTTAGTCACTTACCCATAATCCTGAAAAACAGGAGAAAACTACAGCCCCTGATTTTCAGTTGAAGCTCATTTGTATTGGCAAAAACATGGATGGTGCTTATAACAAATTCCTGGAAGAGGAAGTCCAGCTAAAGTGAAGTATTGGTAGTGGCTAAGGCTGAGACGTACCAAACTGTTAAAGCATAAAGCAACCCAATAAAACTTTGTCATCTAATGTACTGGTGGAGCTACAGGGCAAACTGCCTTCAAAGAACATATTGCGTGGCCTGGGAAAACCCAAATCTAATTTAATAGTAAAAACCAAATAGAGTTCAACAGAAATTACTCTAAAAATCAATGGAATTAAATCTTATCAGTTTGGGAATTTTTGAGCGTCCTAGAGAACTCTGGTTAGGATATCTCATTGCCTGTTACTTTATATTTGATTTTACTAAGGCGTATGGGACCCTCCTTATTTTTTTCTTTTAAAAGACACTACCCTTGGAATGGTCTTTTTGTTTACTA
This sequence comes from Gavia stellata, assembly GCF_030936135.1. Lineage (NCBI taxonomy): Eukaryota > Metazoa > Chordata > Aves > Gaviiformes > Gaviidae > Gavia > Gavia stellata. The sequence goes on from NC_082604.1 coordinate 23,827,433, forward strand.
GACTACACAGGCTGCAGACATGGTCAGCTTCCATCGAGGGGACTGGAAGGGAAAAATGTTTACGCTTCCCTGCTCCATACCCACATGCCAGAATCCACCACAAACTGGGCCTAAGAAAACAAACCACGTTCACTAAAATGAGCAGAGATTCAATTACAGAATTAATCCTTTTGAGCAGGTGGTTTCTGGTGAATCCACTGCCAGAAACAGGCTCCATATCAGGTAAATCCAACTTCTACTGCCAAGAAGTTAATCAAAAAGCTATTATAACTTATTACTTATCTAATTTGGGGCCTGCAAAGCATTGTAAACATTTCCGAATTATTTATATAAGTAGCACATCAATTATCTATGTCCAGATACCAGGACAGATAGATAAATTGATTATTTTTTAAATTAACATATGAATTAATGTGTGTGTGGCTGTGTCTGTGCGTGCACACGATTCAGCAATTTATCACAAAGTCTGTTTCTTACATCATTTGGCATCTTTTCCACTTTTGACAAAATGGCAAAAAAAGCAAGGAACCCTAAAATACATGTGCAGTCTCTGCCACACAAAATGCAGTAACTCATACTGCCACAGCTTTAAATCAGGAAATCCAAAAATAAGGTTCTAAGATTAATGTTCACTGGCCCTAGTTACGCATCATTGTATGGACAAAAGAGCTGTCAAAAGGGATCAGGAAGCTCTGGCCTTTTAAATGCTTTCGCTGAGGGTGGCTAAGGCTCAAAGTTTCGGAGAAAGTGAACCTCCTTTCCTAGTATAATGCGCTAAACCAATTATGCCAAACACAGCAGGTGATTAGCTTATGCCCTGAAGCATGAGATTTGATTATTCTTATCTTGGCTTGCATCCGGAGCTACAAATATTATTAATGGCCATAAAATCATCCAGCCTTTAAAAAAAAATCTAGCCTGAAAGTTTGATTTGATGACCTCTGTATGTGGCAAATTCCAGAATGTTTCTTTTGTTTAATCTAAATGCTTTAGCTATCACATGGTCACCTGTATTCATTCATATCACATGACGCGATTACAAAGCCTAACCATTTTGTGTGCACTTTGCCCTTTGACAACGGTATGTTTGAGCTTCATGATTGTATTGTCGGTTAGACAGTTCAGTAAAGATCTAGATGAATAACCAAGCACATCATTTTCCTTGAGATCTTTTTAAAGGGAAGCAATGAAAAAGTTTCTTTACAGAAACACTACAGACAGGGATGTAGAATTTTTCATTAGTATGTCATTATTTAATGGAGAATGTGACATTGCCAGAGCTACTGAAAAGGGATCCAAAGACCACTGACATCAGTGGGAAATTTGCCACGGATTTCAATGGACTTTAGGCTAAGCCTCAGTTGAGTTAAATCACACTGCCTAGCTAGCAGCTCTATCCTAGCTAGTTATCCTAGCTCTAAAGGATGATTCCCAGTCCTGTTTAAATTAGGGTGAACTGTGAAGGAACAAATGATAAACTCTTTAGAGATTTTCCCCAGACAACCCACAAACCAGACTTTGTCACAGTATTGAGTATTTCCACCAATGTGCGTCAATTTACAATTACGCAGCTTGGATTACGAGTACCATTCGGCTGCCCAGTTACTCCACCTTGATTTTTTCATAATCCTCCAGGTTTTAATATATCACCCTGCACAGAGAAGTGAGTTAGTGCAGACACATTTTGTCTTAGTAATAAATAATTTCCTTCAAGATGCAAACAACAGCTACTGTTTTCTGAACGCTTGGCTGAGAGAAAGTTCTTGGATAAATAGCCTCACTTAGAAAACATACTTGCAAAAGCCTTTGAGAAAGTGCAATATATATGATCATTTCAAACAGTACTTTAAGAACACTGTACTTGACCTGACACAAAACCAAAGACTTTTTATAGGAACTTCCAATCCAGATGTCCTTCAGGCAACCAGCTAAATCATAATGAATTGTTTATTTCTGTTTGGTGTTCAAAACAAAAAGAAAGTAAAAACTGAATCAAAGACCAAAACCATGAAATCAATCACATTAAGAACACACTATGGAGTGTCTCTCAAATGTTTCAGGTTGTTTGGTCCACTTCTGACAAAGTTTTAGGATCTGAACTTGCAAACAGAGTGAAAGAATATGTTTGAAAGACCTAATGGCAAAATTTGCAGCTTTCAGGTTAGGATTCACTTTATTTTTACAGACTGTCAAAGACTACGTCTTTCTTTTGTTTCAAAGTGGGAAAACTTTACTTCTTGAAATTCGATAGAAGGTTGAAAAGTTAATGAAATCTGCAGTTCTTCCATTACTGATCTTAAGGCTGCTACATTACCCAGGAGCAAGGAAAGTTGTATTGACACACAAACGACTTTCTAGGAGATCCTGGAAAGAAAGGGAACCAGTTGGGTGGCTTAACTGGTGCCTAAGATCAGTTTGTTGCTCTGACCAAGTTTTTCTATGTCAGTTCACTTAAGGACTTTAGTATCTGAGTTCAAAATGTAGATGTCATTGAGACCCAAATACCTCTTTTCATCTGCATCTCCCGACCCTCTACCCACCTGGTTCCAGGCAGTAAGCATGAAGAGAGATCTAGCACTGAGCTGGAGCGTTTCAGGCTGAGACCATTATACCACCCTGTTCCTGATTTGTAAGTCAGACTAATTGAATTATCAGTTACACATAGTCACAAATCATTTAATAAGGGAGAATTTTCAGGATGTAATAAAGGGAAAATGCATTGTTGAAATAAACTTTTGTTCTGTATCTTCTCAAAGAAGGAACTTGAAAACTTAGTTTGCCATTTAAATCTGGCAGTATAACTTGTATAATATTGAACTGTAGGAGAATTTTATTAGTAGATTTAGTCCAAATGTGAAATTGGGAAGCACGTCCATTCACTCAGGCCCTAGCAGCAAATAAATTGGGCTTTTCTGATCTCTCTTATCAAATAAAAGAAAGCCAGACCACTCCATGAGTACTGAAATTTCTCAGCTGCTTCACTTCCAACAAACTCTCAACTAAACTCAATTTCTAATTTTGACTTTAAATAACTAATTACATATACATATGTGTATACATACACTCTAGAAATGTGTGTATGCATACGCATACTCTACATACACCTCTATGGGTAGGTACCTGCCTTGGAAATCTCTTAGCAGACAGATTGAATACACTTAAATTACTACAGCTTAATAACTTTGCAGCTCTGCATGAATTGATTTTAGTACTATTATACTGCCTTATCAGCAAAGCCCCTAAGGAAAGGATTTGTGTATGTGTCTGTGTCTGTGTGTGCACGCCTGCAAATAAGTGAATTTTACTACAGCAGTAGTAGAACACTTTTTACAGCGGTAAGGTTGAGAGAAGAAGGAATATCTTATGAACAAGGTGCTGGACTAGGACTTCAAAGGCTCAGGTTCAATTCCTTATGCTGCCAGAGGCTACTTCTGTGACCCTGGACAACTTGCAGAAACAGTTAAGCAAATGCTTAAGTCACCCTTTGTTCAAAGAGTAGTATTTCCTTTCTCTCCTCTTTTGCCTGTCCTAGCACGTAGATTACAAATGTTTCACACACCAGTGCCTGGGAGGTGGTTTGGGGCGGGGGGGGGGGCTGTCATTCTTTGGGTTTTTTTACTATGGGTAAATACAGCATATCCTGCACAGCCCTGATTTCACTTTGCAACCTATGAACTTCACTGGCACACAAATACTTAATTAATTATATTGTACAGATGAAGTCCAGAATCATATCACACATATTTCCATTCTCAGTAATCTAAAAGAATATACGTTAACACCATATAAAATATGGGATTACTAGCAGAAAAAAAAAAAGGAAAGGTGGTAGTCAAGGAAAAGAATAATTAACCTTATCTGTATTCCTACCAGGTATCACACTGTACCAACTAAGAGTAGAAATGTAAGGGTCCAATATGTAAATATAAAATGTATTTACATTATTATAGCAAATAGAGGATCCAAAGTTACAGTTGTAATTGAAGATCATAATTTATTTTTATAATACCTTCTTTGTAAGCCGCAAACTATTTTTAATACAACAATCTAGAAAAAATGGCCAAATTAGAATTTGAATGTAATAAATAAAGAGCATTCAATGTAAGAAAAACGTCAGATTTGGCCAACAGATCAACAAAACAAACATAGCTTCAACTTTCAAATATTATTTTTCATGCGTGGACAGTGTTCAGCAGGTTACCATATTTTTTTTCTGCCATTTTGTCCCCTTTTGTTGGTTCTTCCCAGCCTTCAAGCTGTTACATGGCCAAGAGTTGGGCAAGCGGCTCCCTCTGGTGCTGACACCAACGCGGCTCTCCAGGTTATACAGATCTTCCTCTCTGTATTTCAGTTTAGGACCCGATTATCGAAACTCAGCATTATGCAGGACTGCATTTGGTAGTCTGTAAAATAATTTCTTTTCCTATCTATGGCTTAGTTAAGCAGGGAAATTGTCTTTAGAGAGATAGCTCTGAAAGCACCACACTACTCAATATGGGATCATCACGTGGTATTGTATTCACAGCTAACCAAAGATAAGACAGGACTTGTTGCTACCATGTACACATTTCCCACTGCTTTGATTAAGAATCAGCTTGCATTTTTGAATTATCAAATATTTTCTGAATTAAAATGGGATTGCAAAATGGCAGCTCAAGTATATTATCAGCCAAACGTCAAGTAGCTCGCGTCACTAACACCAAGCACAACTTTTTGGTTAAGATTACATATCTTGGTGTTTACATACTTTTTAGTTCTCCTAGAAGTTTCACTCTCTGTTTTCAGAAACAAAGCCACTGTAGTGGTAGTAGTTACTACCTACTGTAGTAGGTAGTAGTAGTAACTACTACTCTGAATTTCTGGCAGGTTATCTGACCCCATATAAAACATGGAGAAGGGGTGCAGTAGTTGGCATCACAGATGTTTTCACCACAGTTCCGTGACAGTTAAAGGTCTGTCACAATTTTCATTACATTTTCCCAATTATTCAACACTATTTTAAAAATGTGCAAAAAATTTGTTGCATATAAATTTCTACCTAGGAAGTTCTAAACATATTTCCCTGAGAATTATATTTCCCTGAGAAAATGAAATTGTAAATACTTTGTTAAAAAGTATTAGAAATCTAAGTGGATTCTAACCTCTCATCACGAACACTGATTTCTTTCACAAATACCGTCTGAGTTTATAATAAGCATTTTACTCTTATTTAAGAAACACTTAATCATTTTATGAATGGCCAGGCCCATATACATAGTGATGCTTTTTATTTTGGAAGAAACATACTTGGAATGAATTAAATACTGCCATTTCACAAAAGCTGAACACCATCCATCAGGGTCCAACAAGAATTCCCAGTGTCAAACTCTCCTCATTTTCAAAGGCCGTTACAAAGAGAAGGCTCACAAGAACAGGATCATTCATTGCCCTGCTGGTCTCCGAACCAAGAATGAACGGCAGATGAAGAAAGACCTATGGCTCCCCCATTAATAGGAGGTTTAATATTTTCTTGCTTCATCTGCCAGAGCCTTTATACAATTCTCATAACTTTTGAACTATGCAGTGTTATACATAATGATCTGAAGAGGCAGCACTGTATTTTTTCTATCTGCAGTGAGCTTTCCAAGCATTCATTAATCCTCGCAGCATCTCAGGGTAGTAGTTCAATTTATGGATGGGAAAACAAAATAGATTGAGTACCGGAATATATTTTAATGTACGTGCCAAGCAAAGGCATGAGATTGAAAGTGCCCCCAGTGTTTCTTTCTTGTGGACATGCGACAGCTAAGACTTTAGATGAGGGTGTGCTGGAAAAATCTGGCATAGCGTAATTGCTGCATCACAGCCCCAGCAGCTGTGTGAAGAGTATAGGAAAAGCAAAGGCCAAACTATCACATTGGTTCTCCTCTCTCTTTGTACCCCAGTCAATGGGCCACTGCACACTTCTTACCAACTTAGGTAAATGGGGAAAAAAAAAAGAAGAAAAAAAGTTACTCTCTCTCTCTGTTATGGCAATGGGACAAGAATGAAGGCAACACAAAACATTGCTAAACAGTCAAAAAGGAGAGCTGTGGCACCCTTTTGAGGTCTTCTCCACCATTAAGATTCCAAATGGTACAAGATTTATGTTTAGGTAGTGGTCTTGCTCCGAATTACTCTAACAAACTTGCTAAAATACAATAGTTAAGAGTCAACTTTGACCTCAGCAACAATCTGCAAAAACATCAGAGTTGCAAGAGTACAAATTAGTAGATATGAATGAAGAACAATGAAATGATCAGGTTTTGCATTTTCTAAAAATTACTCTGTTCTTAAATGTTAGTCGCAGCAAATTTTCCAAAACAAAGAAAAAAAGAAAAAAAAAAATCTCTTTTTCTTTAATGGCCACTTTAAAGTAATGTTTACAGTTAATTTTGTTCAGCCTTTGTTTAGACTTTCACTTGCCAAATGGTACGTGTCTCTACATAGGCTAAAATGTGCCAAACATAGGCTAAAAGTCAATCTACATTTTTATGTTTGGAATCTTTTTAAAAACAAGCAAATGAAATAGCAGGAAAGAAGTAGTGTTAACTGTGCATCTTTCATTAATTCATTAAAGGCATGAAAGTCGACTAAGTCACTGTCCAATTAAAAGAAATGCTCTTTCTTCATATATACTAGCTGCATATACATTTGTCGTACATATTAACTCCAATAACATCACTGCAATCTCTATGTATTTACACTGAAGTTTGAATGAGACCACACATAATGTCTTTTGTGTATTTGCACTATCATATAGCATAGTGCATGTGTATATATCTATATATGTGTGCATACTTTTTAACTGAGTCTACCAAAGAGGAGAAAAGTTCTCAAATGGATTGATGTTCTTTTAAAAAGGGCCTCCAAATGTCTATTTCACTGAGCACACTGAATTTATTTTTCTGACCGCTCAACTTTCACATTGTGTTCCAGTTCTTCCACAATTTACGGTACTTTCCCATGTTGTGGACACACGAATTCAGTGCAACTGCAGTAAATCATGCAATAACTCATAATAAGGTGAAGCCTAAATTCCTTGGGATGCAAAATGTATTTATTATTTATTTGTACAGTGTTTTGCACAAGCAGGTGATGATTTTGGCTGAACCTTCTGGTTGCCCAAGGAATACAAACAATAATTAATAAAACCTCAGCACTCAGCTCATCTATAACTTAGTAACAATCTAATTTTCATTTTACTGCAATATAACTTTCTATCTGGTTATGTCTTTCAGTAAAACTTCATTTGCTTTTAATTTTAATCATCCAACACATATGCTTAGTCGGAGCCAGTCCCAATTTTTCAGAGTTCAGGAGTTTGGGGGATTTTAATAAATAGAAAGTCAAATATATCTCAGCTAGGGGTGATGCTTTGTTTTTTGAAAATAACAGATAAGCCAATTCCGAATAATTGTTGAACAAAAGAAAAGACAGGAGTCAAAAAGAAATACCTGTAAGTATATCCCTACTCCCTTAAAATGAACTTTCACCATATTGAGTGTTGGCAAATATCTATATAAACATTAACAAAATATCTACTTCAATTTTCTGTTTCAAAATTCAGAACCCCCCTGTGCTGTTTTCTGGCAACTGGGATGGAAAGTCTCCCATCCACTTCAGAGGAACAATACACCCTCCCCCTTTTCCTTCCTCTACATAATAAAGTTCCCCTCAATAGGAAATGGATCAATTCCTAAATAAATAAATAAGCACATCTGGTATTTATTTATCCCAGTCCTTGAAAATTTTATGCTAATTGCAGTTCTGTTACTAAGGCTCTGGAAAACGTCTTTAGTTGGTTTTATATTATTTTACTGAAATGCACAAATAGAAATGCTTTCTTTCCCAGCATTTCTCCCCTCTATACAGTACATGAAGTTAGTCCTCTCACAGTATGTGAGGTTAGTAAGCTGATTAACGATATAGCTGATCAATTCCTTCTACTTTCTTCTTACGTAATATAAAATCACATTACAAAGTCCTGTGTTCTCAGCTCATCAACAATAATAAAGACAACTAAAAAGTAAAATCACAGTTCTCCACTACTGTAGCCCTGCCGTAAACTAGTGCAACTCCACTGGAAGACAAAAATCAGGTGGACTTCAGACTGCATTTTCACAGTGGCATTTCAGGATTGAACATGGCTACTTGTGTTTGCAACGCAGCTTTACAGAAAATGAGGCATTTATTATGCTCAATTAGTAGTAATTTGTCATCACTAAATTTAATATATCGTCTTTTCTGATACATGTCTTCTTTCTAGCTTCATTCTTCCCACTTCCACTCCCCTCATCATTCCCATGCTCCTTTTCCTACTGTGCAGGTGGCTTGTCCAGCCTCTTCCTCCGTAGAGAAAAGGTGTCTGAAAACTCCCCTCAAAATACAGTCCCTCTCCTGAAACACAGTGCTTTTTTCTCTGCTGGGGAAGAAAGGGTATGGTGGGATTTGTTCCAAACCCTTCACATGGATAAAACTGCTCCAAAATCTCATTTTGGAAATACACCTTGCGGTAGATACATATTTAAAAACTTTTCAAAAAGTTCTCCAGCACACAACACTCATACACAGGTATTGTCATTTCCTAGAGAGTTGCAGAAATCAACCTAACATCTGATATCACAACGATGTGGTCATTTCCATAACTAAAACCAGTCGCTTGTGAAATCTTAATCCTATTTATGACAAAACCATAGTCTTAACCATTTGGATACACAGCAGATTTCTGGCAATTACTCCTCTCTGTCCCATGGACCTCCACAGGACAAGTGTTCAGACTTAAAGCTTGGACCACCAATACACGGGGCCAAGGCGAAATCTCCCTAGCCATCAGCAGTAGTAAGCTCTTACCCTGTGCACTGAACAGCTTTGAAATGAGGGAGACACCTAGTTTACCAACTTGTTACAGGAGGAAATACATGACCTGTACAAGGCTGCACTTTTAGTCCGGTCTTCTAAAGCAGCGAGATCTACACAACCATGCTGCACTTTTAGTCCGGTCTTCTAAAGCAGCGAGATCTACACAACCATACTTTGTGTGCACTTTTGCCAATTTTTTTAATCGCTTGGTGATTTCAGCCCAACATATCTTTGGAACAGGCAAATTCATTGAAAATAAGTGAGAAAACAGACACGAGAAGCTGCAAGATTCTGAAAACTTCTCTCAACCTCAACAGAAAAAAAGAAAAACTGCAATACATTACCAGGCACAAGAAACGTGAATGAGAGAAAGAGCTCTCATCAGTGTTTTAACTGCGGAAGAGTTTCACTCTACAAGACAGGAATCTTTGGGAAAGCAGTTTTCATTAGTTCTGGTATTTCCGAAGAAATACAAATACCTTTTTAAATGGTCACAACTTCAGCGTACTTTGAGCTCATCCTGCTGACTGTGATAAGATTGTAAAAGTGTAAACCTAACAGAACTTGGCCACATATCGTACTTGGGTGTTCTGAACCTCCTGCTCTTGCATCCCGGGGGGAGATGGAGGTGCACGTGGCAGCGTGGATCTCACAGCCAGCAGGATACCTGGCTTGAAGGGGTCTGACAGTGGGCAGGTCCTACTGCTCCATATAGTGGAGGGCTTATCACCTGGAGGTCTCCTGCTGAGGCCGGACTGATGGCCCCAGCAACCTCCTAGCCATTAAATGAGCAGTACCTTTGACATCCTGTACCACTTATGGAACTTGTATAAACTGCTATCAGAAGTAGGTAAAGGTTGCTACCCACACTTCTGTTTCTTTCAGTTAAGCTCCTTTGTGCCAGGTATCAAACGTTTTGTTTCTTTAAGTACTCACTTTTCTTCCTCAGAAGCACTTGCAACTCTTGCAGAAGTTTCATACCCATCTAGTGGCTACAGCCTGGAACTGAGCAACAAAAGCCACAGGTCCACTATCCACACTTGCTGCTGAATCACTGCACAATCTCACATTAGTCACCCCCTTCAGGTACTTTTCCCATCAGTACGAATTAGGATATTGACAGCTGCTCACTACTGAAAAGCACTACAGCGTTTTGCATAAAAGTTGAAATGGGATCAAACAGTACTATCAATAACTGTATGGACTTGGGTAGAATAGATTCATTTCTTTGGTGTCTAGAAGACTGTATCTCTGGTTTTCCGCTGCAAACTTAAAGACTTCCATCCTGTGGATTAAAATACGAGAGTCCTGTAATACTGTTTACCCTCTGAAAAAAAAATATCCCAAAGCTAATTTAACAATAAGAACTAAATAGAATACGTATTGTACCTCTACCAGAAATTATCATTGGAGGTTTCATTTGCCATACACCTTGATCAGCAATATTCTCTATCCAGTCATGAATCACTAACGCTGGCCCATGAACTCAAGCATTTGCTTGCAACTCCCTGTCACTTAAGGAGTTACCATTATTATAGTGTATGGGGACAGCCATGTTCAAATAGGAAAATAAACAAATGAACAGAGAATTTATTCAAGCAATGACCTGTCAATTCAAGAACTAGATTGTGCTCAAATGCACACATGAGATAAAACATAATGAATAGTAAAAAGGGATATACACAACCCCGCTAGTGAGTCACCAATTTCGTTTTCTAAATGTTCTTGAGGTTCAAAGGAAAGACATTTTAAAAGCTCAAATCCAAGTCTGTCCTCATGGAGCAACTGTTCTTTGGCAAAGGGAATGACAGCGGCTGTACTGGTGACACAACAGGAGTTGCTCTTTGACCCTTTCCAGTTTACAGAGATAAACAGTAAACTTTCTAACGCTGGCAAATTAGCTCCAAATAAATGCTATTGCCATCAAAATTACCATCTAATTTGTCTGTTTGCATCATCAAAAATTCTCATTGAAAACATCTTTATACATAGATTCATGAAGTCTATGGAAATTTTTGCTTGAATAAGGACAGTAGGATTGAACTCAGCATCTCTGAGATATTTCATGGCAATAAAACACTATTCAGAGGGTCTCAGAGAAAGCACCAAAATCTACATGCATTTCTTGAAATAACTTCTTAAATTTGCATGCCATTAACCTTATTTAAATGCCTAGCCAGTGGCTGCAAGGAATTCAAATGTTACCAGATTTTGCATGTGGCTATTTTCCCAAAAAAAAAAAAGCTAGACGGTAACAGATTTTTGAAAGACTCAGCATATCTATATAATTGTATTATGTTCGGCAACCACCGGCCTAAGCAATGGTGTGGTGAACTGAATCTGCACCTGTTCAATTGCTGATTAATGTTTTTGCACAGTGAATGATTTGTCGGCAGCATTAAATGGAGCTGCAGCCGAACACAGTGAGCTACGCAGATGATATACGTACATGTATGTTACCTCACCGGTTGCGGATCATGTTAAAGACTGTGTCAAAGACAGTGGAACGAAAACTCAAGTGAATGTAAACCCTATGGTTTAACAATTCTCTTAAAACTGTCAAACTTGATTCCTTTCCTCATAGCACGTTTCCATCCGTAAGAACAGCAATATTTTATTCCAGCCTTTTCAATACATCCTGACTGTAAATAATGGATCAAAAAATACCATCATGACTACAGAGGAAGGTAGAAATAAAACAACAGAAAAGGATAACATGAAAGAGGAGCTTTCCTCACAGCACTGCAGGATCCCTGCTACATTCTGCTGAAGGATTGAAATCCACAGCTCCTGCTTATTAAGAGGATTAAAAAAGCTAATGATAGAATCATCAAGATTACAAAAAAAGAGTTTGCTTCGCTTTTTAATCAAAAGATGTAATCAGAAGGCCTAAGTGATGATTACCTCCTGCTTTCAGCCTAAGTCACTGAAACAGCTGGTTAAACGGGATTTTGCTCTTTTCAGTGCAGAGGAATGTGTCACTTCAAACAGGTATGTTCCCCCACTACCCTCACTTCACAATAATCTCATCTGTTCCTATATTTCAAGAGGACAGCGGTCATCTACAGGTAAGACACACTGTAGGAGTTAGGCAAACATGGGACCCATATCAAGAAAGCCACTTTTTAGCAATGGCACCTTTATTACCACAAACATGTTCACAACTGTTAGTGCAATTAATTATCAGGACGAGGAGATACGCAGCAAAAGACTAAAAATTGCCTTTACTGGAACACAATTCATTTAGGTGATTTATGGAGTTCTTTATTGTTAGCGTCACAAGAGCTTTTTCAAAACAACAGAAATTATTAAATCCCATAAAACACGGACAATCGCCGCCGTTAGATGGTAATTGATATCCTTGCTCGTGCCATTTATATCACTAAATGGAGCTGATAAAACAAAAATTAGTAAAGCATGCTGATGGAGAGCAAGAGCCTGCAGCATCCCAGAAGGAAGCAAGGGTATCCCATTCCTCCTTCCCTTCTCTCAGCCACCCAGGAGGAATTACACACACCCCCCCCCACATGCCACAGCCCCCAGAAGCGTTTGAAATTCAGCGCAGGTGCTCCCCCCGCCTCCCCAGCGGGCACCGTGCGGGGGGGCCGCCGGAGCCCGGCTCCCCTTCCCCCGCCCGCCAAAGGGCGCCGGGGGGAAGCAGAAACTTTGGGAAGGAAGGAGGGAGGGAGGGAAGGAAGGCGAGGCTCGCCCCTCCCCGCCTCGCTGTGCCCCCGCAGAGCCGGCGGCAGCGGCGCGCTCACCGCCGCGCCCCGCGGAGGCGGCGCGGGGGGGACCCCGGCGGGGCCGGGCCGGGCGGCCACGGGGGGGGGCAGCGGTGCCGCAGGCTGGAGCTGGAGCTTGGTGCACCTCGGTACCGCCCAGAAATCAGCCTCAGCCCCGGGGAACCGCCGGCGGGGGGGCGGGAAAGGGAGAGGAATTAATTGGCTTTTAGAGGGAGAACCTGATTGCTACACACACACACACTCACCCCCCCCCCAGCCGCTGCCCAGTTTCCCCCGGGGGAATTTTAACTACTTCTCTCTCCTTTTTAAATGCAAGTAAAAAAGGTTCTGTGTTGCAGTTTTCTCTGGGGCTTTTCAGGAATCCTGCTGGGTGGAGAAAGTGCAAGGTAAGAAATAATTTTAAACAGAGGATGGGTGGTTTTAAACAGTTACCAAATAACAGCCAAACCATGTGCACAGCAAAGAAACTCCCAAATACAGAGCAGGCAGGGAGAAGGAATGTATATTTTAGTGATGAAAAGCAAGCAGGCGTATTAGAAAAGACTCGGAAGGACGGGAGAACAGCACCGAAAATGCAAATAAATCAGCTCAGATTCTATGGAAAAGAAGAGAAGCTGCTGATAACCCTGAGCAAATGCTGCTGCCTCAAAGATGGAAATAGCTCCCTTACCTTATTACTAATCCTCGCTTGCACCTGCTCTGCAATCATAAATACTTCGAGGTGCTTAACACGAAGCTAAATTGATGGCTGAATTTAAGAATATCTTCATACACCTCTTTTAGAGATTCAAAAGGAGATTTTTAGGATCGTCCTCCTCAGTATCCATTAGCTTCCCAAAGAATTCCAATTTTCTTGAAAAAGAGGCAAAAAAATACGCTATGTCTAGATACAAACGGGCACTGTAATAGATCCAAAAAAGCAGGGAGTGGGGGAATCTGAGAGGTGTCACTACAAACTTGGCAAGCAAAACGGATCCTCAGCAGGAAGGAGAGAGGAAGAGAAAAAAAGCTGCAAAATACAAAATTCCCAGGGAGATTTTGAAGGAAAAAGAAAAAAAAAAGAAGAAGAAAAGCATAGAGGAAAGACGTAGGAGCAGAGCACAAATGGGATGGCGGGATCTCTCCCAGCCAGCCATCCGTCAGCAAAGTGAGCAACCGCCTCCCGCGCCGCCGCTGCGGGCGAACCGCTCTGCCGCCCGCGGCCGCCGCTACCTGCGCGCACCCGCACGCGCGGGCGGACACCCACCCCACCCTCACACACACACCCCCCCCCCCAGAGCCGGTGCCGTGCCGGGGAGCACCCCCGTGGGCTCAGCCGGGCTGGGGCTCGGCGGTCCCCGCGGGGATCCCCGGCGTGTGTGGCCCTGTGTGTGTACGTGCGGAGTGCGCGGCGGTGGGTGCCCGGGCCTGCCCGCCCTCCCGGCCCGCCCACGTCAGAGGTGACGCTCAGCCGAGCCGGGGACGCTGGAGCAGCCGCAGCCCCAACCCGCTGCCGCGGAAAGTTTCCCCCGGCGCTTTAAGGTTTGGGGGTTCTTCTCCTCTCCCTCCCCGCCCCGCACAAAGCCGGACGCGGGTCCAGTCTATTCCCCCACGCTGCGGGTGGGCTCTCGGCTTCTGCCACCCGTCTCTCCCTCCCTTCGCAGCTTCCCCCCCTGCCAAACCCCCCAGATTTCCCAGGGCAGGGTAAGCAAAGGGAGAGAGGCTGCTCTCTCAGCTGGTGAAAGCCCAGAGAAAGTCCATGGGTACAAACTCTCCCCAGGCACCTCTTCCCAGCAGGGCTGCCGGCCCTGGCTCGCTGGTGCCTTCCCAATACCCGCACACATCACCCCACAGCCTGTCTGGTTCACTGGGTGCCTTCCCAATACCCGCACACATCACCCCACGGGGTGTCTGGTTTGCTGGTGCCTTCCCAATACCCGCACACATCACCCCACGGCCTGTCTGGATCACTGGGTGCCTTCCCAATACCCGCACACATCACCCCACGGCATGTCTGGTTCACTGGGTGCCTTCCCAATACCCGCACACATCACCCCACAGCATGTCTGGTTCACTGGGTGCCTTCCCAATACCCGCACACATCACCCCACAGCATGTCTGGTTCACTGGTGCCGTCCCAATACCCGCACACATCACCCCACAGCATGTCTGGTTCACTGGTGCCGTCCCAATACCCGCACACATCACCCCACAGCATGTCTAGTTTGCTGAGTGCCTTCCCAAATACCAGCACACATCACCCCATGGGGTGTCAGGTCAGCTCAACAGCCCATAGGTGCAGACACATCACCTCCCATCTCTCACTTCCACTCCCTCTTTTCCCCGACCTAGTTCAGATTTCATCTGAGATTTTCAAAGACCTTAATTATTCTATTAATGTACACCCATAAATCTTCCAGAGCAGCATTTCATTAGGCAAACATCAATATATGGTACACAGATGTAGAGGCACCAAGGGCTAGAGAGGTAGCAAATTACACACTGAAGCCATAAGAAAAGCTAAAACAGAACTGTTCAGTCTTGTTTTCCAGGGCTTTTCTAGGGAAGCTATTCTATGATTTCTTTTTTTAAAAAAATTAAAAGGTTCCCTGAGAACAACTTGTGCCAGTAGATTACTAGGTTACTAGAGCAAGCCCCAGTTTACACCACCATAACAAGTCTCTCCTGTGAGCCCTTATGGCTTACAGTTAGACTAGTGAAGGAAAACAAAATAAAAAGTTCACAAGCATCTTAGCTACTGATGTTTTACAGTAACATCATTTACATATTTAAACAAAAAGCAGGACGTTTTTTCCTCCTTGACAGATTGGGAATCAGAAAATGGCACCTTGAGTGGAAAAGACAAAATATGGGTCCATCCAACGAGGGCAGAAAAAGACCAAGGAAAACAGACCTCCTGGCTCACACTTGGGTGATCGTATGTACTGTACAGGTAGTGGGACTTACAACTTGTAAGTTTATCCCTCATAAGGTGCTTGAAAGAGGTGAGCAGGGATGTGCAAGCAGATGGATGTGGAAGAACTTCAAAGGGAAGCGTGGGATTCAAAGCAGGTCTTAAACACGGGTACAGAGAAGGCAGAGACAAGGAGAGGAGGAGGCAAAGGGTGCAGTGAGGTCTTCCTAGGCAAAGTGGAAGGGTGGGAAAAGAACAGAGAGGCTGGGAATAAACTCTTTAAGGCTTCCTCAACTGGAAAATATGTTCTTGTGAAGGACTATTTCCCACACTATTTTCCAGTGAGAAAGTCAAAATCACATTCCAGCAATTGGGTATCTTCTGGTTGAATTTTGAGGACTGAAGGTGAAGGGTGTTAAACCCTCTCAACACCTTTTTCTCTGACAAAAGAAGAAAAAAAAAAAAAAGCAGGGACTAGTTTAAGGCTGAGCCCAGGAAAGATTCTTCACAATTCTTGTATCAGACAGACGTGTTTACAGCAAAAGCAAAATAGCACTCCTGAGAAATTGGTACAAGTGGAAGAACAGTTTTATTCCTTAATGGCAGTGTTGGATACAGCGCAATCTGGAAATCCTGTAGAGATTCCAAAGACAGCACCTGTCTGTAATACATGATGCATTTTTAAAGTCCTCAAGTCAGTGTGACTAACAGGGTTCCAACCCAGAATCCTTCTGCCAAAACTGAGAAGTTTAGTGCATGAAAATATTGGGTTTGTTTCTGTTTTCAAATCAAACAAAACCTTGATCTATCCTCTGGGGCAACGTATGTGACTTTGGAATATGCAATCTCATCTTTAATCACTGTTCCAATGGCTACAAAAGCAAGGGCAGATGCTCCCATCTGCTATGTGGCACTGGGTGGAGCAGAGCAAGCCAGTGCCCCAAAAGTGGATTGGCAGATGCAACACCTCTACTACAACTACGAGGGTCTCTGGGAAAGGCAGCCCCCTCCCCACGTGCGCACCTCACATACTGCTGTACCAAACTAACATATGTGCACGCATACTTATTCACCGCTTGGTTCAAGCTATGGCCATTTTGAGGAAAGGGGACCTATGGAGAGGAAGGACAGAGCTGGGGAGCAGCTGTTCTATACAGCATGGTGCCTTCTGCAGTATGTGGTTTTCAGCTGGAAATCTGTACGGTTGTTTCAGCTTAGGAAAACGGGAGATCAGCCCTTCACCTTCAGTCCCACTGGAGAAAGCACTACTGGCAGCAAGAGAGGCTCTGCGCTGGAGCAGACATGACGGGAATAGGAAGACAGATGCAGGGGTGAGCTCTGCATGCCTGGAAGGTAAGTCATATACATTTTTGAAGTGATCATTAATTTGGTATTCCCATCCCGAGAAGCAGATTTAACCTTCTAGCCAGTAAGTTATCTACGTAATCCTTACCGCTGCAATATCCGAGTACCTTAAGAGCTTTTAACTGGGCATCCAAATGACCAAGTTCACAAAGTCTAGGTGTAAGGCTAACGGCTTCAGACTCGCTCAGGTTTTCCTATCGGTGGAAGCTCGAATGTAACACTCTTGCACATACCAGTTCTACCTTTCAGAATGAGGGCGATTTGTCAGGATTAGCCTCAGGGGTATCTCTAATACCTTCCCTTTACTTGTGGTGATTAAACAGGATTGAAGATATCTTCCAGTCCCTTCCAGCTCCTACATCTTTTCCTGGAGATTTATATAGAAAGGAAGATGCTGTAATGCAGCTAGTAGCTAATATATCTCACAAGGACAACATAAAGTCACTTTATTAATACAAGTTTACCCTTCCACAGCTTGTAATTGTAGCTCTGTGTCACCATGTGGATCTTGCCACATTAACACTCAACTAGAAGAACCCCACTAAAATTTACGAAGAATAATGCAAAATAATTTTATGGTTTATTGTCCAAAAGTAAAGGAAGGAGACCTTCCACACTTAATGTAATCATTCTGCTTCTGTGAGACAGAGGAAATGAAGGTGCCCTAAACATGACAAACAGAAAATGATATGTACAAAAATAGGGGAAGAGAGCTGCATAATAAAGCTGGTTTTTGTAACTGTCCAAGGGAGACTGAGAAGGCTGAAAATGAATTGCAGCAAGGATGACTTTGAAGAGAAATTGTCAGCTTGCTTAGCTCCCAAATTCACACCCTCATGCACAATCTTTAGATAAAAAGCAAAACGCAGATGCCCAGGAGTTTTGAGGCAGAGAATAAGACCGTTATGCCTTCTTTGTGTGTTCATTAGTTATTCACTCTCTGATCGTAGCTTAAAGTTTCATAACTGAAGGACTTTTATCAATATGATAAATATAATTATGTGTATGAAATATAAATGATAAGTTATTGGCAAATATATAAAAGTGAGTGCAACTTTAGACCTCAGACTTGATAAAAATGGCTTGATTTTCACAGGTGCTGGGCAGCTGAAGACTTCCTGACATCTTGGAAAAGCGAGGGACATCTTTTCTCAAAAACAATGCCCAACATTATCTTGAGGTGCTTACACTTAAACTTCAGTTTCCGTTTTCCCTTTTCTTCTTTTGACTATGAACATTAATTTCACCTTCTTGAACTAATATAATACTAATGTCTAAGAGAACTCTTGTAATGACTCTGGTAGAAGCAGGTGTGCTTCCAAAGACATTCTGTGTTTTTTTCCTTGAACGGAGTCAAAAATCGGTCTGGGGTAACAGCATGGTTGAAATATTAAGGTGTTAAAGTTTCAAGGAAAATTATATGCTACTAGTGAGAAAAATTAAAAGGCTTATTTGAATTATTTTAATCCATTCTGAGATTACTTTTAATAATCAAAGCAGATGTTATCAAGAGTTAAATTAACATCTTGAGCAAGCTTACAGAGAACCTCAAATAGTCATTGAAACTTTGTTATAAAAATGCTCTACAAATATAACGGAATACATAGGACATACTATGACAAGATATTCCTGCATTTAGTGCCTACTGTTTTACCAGTGCGAGGATATTTTCTGCCTTCTTTAGGTGTGAAGAGGCCCTTACTGAATACCAGGAAAAGCATGAAAGAAAACATTAAAATAAAGAAAACACAAATATTCTAGTTCTGTGATCCTGGGGCACACTGAGATGACTTGTCTTTTTCACCTTACTTCAGTGATGTAGCAACTCCTCTTATTTCCCATGTTAGCATTAGGATTCAAAGATGACACAGTCACACATGATACATAGTGTCTTGTCTTTAGACTTGTACAACCCATAATACTAAAACACAACAACTAGTCCTTAGGTCAGCTGTGTCAAAGTTATCACAAAATTTCCTTATAAAATGGTAGGCACAGTTAAGGGAAAAAAAAGAAAAAGACTTCTTGGGAGCCTGATTTGTCTCCGATGTAATTAGAAATCAGAAGTCACCCATTGCAGGTTTCAGGCGTTGAAACCTGGTACCCAGAAACAAACCTCAAAGATTAATATTTTGCCAGCAAGTCAAATAGACACTTCAACGGCATTTTGAAAAGCTTCTAGCTTTGACCCAGCTTCCACCACGATTGCAGGCAGCACCTCTTACACCAGACACAGCTTTATGAGCAGCCCCAGTCAGCACTAATCTTCACTCAAAACATTAGAATCTGATCCTAGATTTTTAGTAATATATTTTAATACGTTTAGATTTAGTGATACAGTTAAATACATTCTCATCTCACACATCTCTACAAGCGCAGCTTGACACCAGGAGCATTCCAGCATGGGGCATAATCCTGTGTGTTGCTGGTGATTTATCTATCTGGTTCACACAAAGGACCCAGTTTGTTAATAAACAAACTTAAAAATCAAATCAAGGCCAAATTTGATCTCACTCAAAATAAATCTTCTTTTGCATCCTGGTTTTAGATCACATATCTTAAAACTGAAACTGGCCAGTAGCTAAACTTTGCCCTCTTCTTCACTGATGATTAACAAGTTGAGCTGCTCATCCATTAATATCATATGGAATAAATATGTTCCAAAACTATACAAGAGCTCCTAGATAGAAGACTTTGCCTCCTGTCTGCATTCCTTGTCACACAGCCAAACGCTATCTAGCATTAAATACATAATTAAATCATGAAGATGTAAGTAAATCTCAATCAATCAATGTTATTACCCCCGACACAAGTTGACGTGACTTCCAGGTGGGCAGTTTGAGGACTCAAAGTTAAATCTATTCTTGATACTTGAAATATCTTAATACTTTCCTGGAATAAAGCAGCACTATTACTGAAAAAAAAAACTCTCTAAGAATCCAGTTACAATCCTAAGAAAGGGAGAAAGCCACAGCGATTATGCAATTGCTTTTAAAGACCACCAGTACGGCATACATAAAACACAGAATATAGTACCAAGGCATGAAATAGCTACCCAGGTTTAAAATATTATACAACATTCTTTGGCTTTTTCCCACTCTCTCAAACATTTTTAGTTGTCAAAAGTCTTATTTCCGTATCTGAGACTACTAGGTCTACTACATGTAAAGGGGTTGTCATTATCCTTAAAGTGTATCTGACATTGCCATTAGTACTTTCAACTTGCTACCAGTTCATTTTTGCAGTTTCATCCTTTTAGCAGAACTCACACATATAAAAGCTTTCAAAATTCCAAGTATTAATCTCCAAAAGCATATGTGTAGTGATTACTTAACCAATAGGACGGTTTTTCAGTTCCTCTACAAGTTGGCTCAGTAACAGTACAATATTAATAATGCTTTAGTTTATACTTTTACAACCTGTTCTCCATTTCTCCCATCTGTTGATAGACTAAAATTGTGTTTACAGAATCACTCATTTTCTAACCTTTTTTTTTAATTCGTCCAAGACAGCTCATAACCTTTTGTTTTTCTAAAGAGACCACAAAACCCCAAAACTTGAGGCTCAGCTTGGTTTTCAGAGCTGTTGATATCATTTTGAAGTAGTTCCATTGTTTTGAAAAGTGGTATTTTGGTTTCATCCCGTAACAAATGAGAAAAGAATTTTCTTCTCATTACTATTCCAATTAAATATATGCCTTCAGTTCACTAACTTTCTCATGGAGCTACAACTTGAGGCAACCCTAGGGTCTCTTACAACATTAGTAGGTATATGTACATAAAATACTGGCAATATTCAATGGGGAAAAACACAGCCAGTAGTGATCTGCATTGCGAACCTGAATCCTCTGGGATGCCCAAATGGGAAAGCAAGAAAGAAATAATTACAGTGGTGGGTGCTATCCACTAATTTTGGATCATCTACCAGCTTCAGTGGCATAGCACCCTCCCATCCACCAAGACTCCAAGGCCCCAGACACATGGCTCTGTACAGAAGTCACTGTAACAGCACTATTTTACACATCAATTTCTTTGCATGGTCAGAAACAGGGAAATGGAGAAGTCTAACCTCCTCAAGACCCTGAACTCTCTCCCCACATGCTGCATGCAGCAGGTGGGAGATCGGCATAAAGAAATTAAATCTTCCCAAATAGCTCTCAGAGCTATAACTTAGGCCACTGTTTTCACTCCCATTCAATAGACTTGTTGGAGTAAACACTGGTTTAAAAATTGTTCAAGGACCTCAAGATTTGGCCCCAAATCAATGTGTATGTAAATTACTTCATTTACAACTATGTTTTTATGCCAGATTTAATATCAACAGCCCAACGGTGTGTTGGATTTCATTTATAGGATTTATTAATTTTTATCTAATGAACAATTTCACAAGGCAATTTAGATGATTACAACTGTGAAATGTTTGCAATGAGGACCAGATCTTGCCAGCCTTGCTTGCCTGTAGTGCCTCTTACATCAAAAGTAATTGAAAACAATTGTACAATAAAGGCACCAAAACAAACAAGTTTGAAAAGGCTTAGTCTACACATGAAAAGGAAGCAGAGTAGATCTTTCGGTCAATTCTGAGCCACATGTTGTCTCTGTACAGATAGGTATAGATGAACATACTGGAGTAGACTGACTTACAGAAAGAAGCATGGCATGCTGATGTGAGGACACCTTTGTGTACGAATTGTCAAAGTGTTGCTTTGGCTACAACAGATTGTCCCTATGACAAAACCCCCATTGATTACAGCAGGAACAGAATGAGGTCAAAGCCAAACATCCTAAAATCTCACCTTGTCACTTCAACTAATTTGAATATTAAAGCAAGGGAACATTTCTTCAGTTACGTACCATAGTGAACCAAAGAGTAGTTTATTTACCAAAAAGGTCATCTGCTGAGTAATATGTTTGGGGCTTTTTATTTTATTTTTGGTAGTAGGACGTTGCTTTCTCCTTCTGGTCTTGGAATTATACTGCAAAGCTTCCCATTTATAATTAATGATACTTTTTGCTTAGGTGGCTAGATTCTTCCCAGCACCAGTACCCAAAAACAATTACCAGCATCGTGTTCAGTTTACTTCCAACTCCCCTTCACCCAGCAATAATTATATTTCTTTTGTGTGTTTCGGAAAACAGAGATTGTTTGCCATAAAATTAACTTGATGTGATTCAAAAGGAAATGCAAAGCATTTTATAAGGAGTTGAGAGAGAGCGCGAGCTGCGACTGCAAACAGAAGCTTAAACGAGAACGGGGAAGACTTGTGCTTTCAGCCAGGGGAAGCTTCATTACAAATTAAGTTTTGTTTCCTTTACTTGCTGCAGCGCAATGACAGCTTTGACAGACATATGGGTTGTTTAGAACTGTAAAGGCTTTTTAGTTTTAAGTGATTCAGGAATATATCTAGCTGCAGTATATGACGTAGGCACTTTTTATTTAGCTGTATTCTGCTAAATGTAGTTTGTAATTGAAACACCTTTCAGTCCATGCATGGGAAATCTGTTTCGGTCTACGTCTGCATTGCTGAGCCGCTTGTGCAGCGGGTCCTACTAAGGCCATGCATTTCAACACCACGCCTATTATTGTCATTTATTTCTATGGGAACTGGAAGACACTCAAGGCTGTCCTGTCACTGAGCAGACAACCAAAACCACGAGGTCTTATGTCATTTAAACCTTCTTCCAAAAAGAAAGAACAAATAAGGTCACTCCAAGCTGTTGGTTTTCAGGTTTTGTGTCATTTTAAGGGTTGCAGCTTCATGTCTGTTACAATGCTGTAAGGTTTTGCTTGAAAACGTCACACTCTCATTATGGGCCTGGTGTGCATCGTAGCTGTTACCCATGTTACATCTTTTGCTTAGTTTAAAAATGTGTTGTTCTGGTTGTTTGGTTTTTTTTTAATGTCAGAACTGTACACTTTGAGATAGATCCTGATTTCAATTACATTGTATAATACTCAGAGTAAAGCCATTTGCTCGAGTGGAATTATACTGGATGACACAAGCATGGCTGAGATTAGGCTGTGGATGATTACGGTATCTGCAAACCAAACGGTGCTCTTTCTGGCTCGTGCATTAGTCACTGCCAATAAAGACATTGCAGCTCAAAACTCTATTAGTTCAGAATGCAGAAACAACCTCATGCTGCAGATAAGAGATGGGAAAACACTAGAGTTGTAAACCTCTAAATACTGTTAACTAAACCAGAACAGATCTTGGCTTTCTTTGCCCAAGCCTTACTGGTTCTACCGGCAGGATATAAAACACACAAAAATGAAGCAATCCCCAAAGCCAACCAAATGTCCAGAGAAAGTCTCCAGGAAGAAAGGAGGCCGTATTTTCCACAAACTTGGCCACTGGTTCCTCTTGTTCTGGGATGCATAATGCTACAGACTAAGAATAAAGCTTTTCCTTCAGTGTGCAGGGACAGCGCTGCCCCCATCTTATGTCAATCCTTCATATCCATCCCCTATCATCTACTCCGTAACTGCACCCTTGCAGCCGCTGTTTATTTACAGCTGTAGTAACACTTGGCCCTAGTAGCAAACTGTCCTAACAATTCCTTATTAGTATGTGGAGTGGAGGGTATCGCAAGATATCCTGACACTGTTAATGGTTGGAGGGTTTTTACACCTTCACCATTAATAGCTTTGATTTAAGAGCCCATATAGACCATCGTTTAAAGGGTCAACCAGAAGTTTCAACCCAAGCTACTGTGGTGCTTCAGATATTTTGCTGTTCTCAGGAAAAAGCCCTTTGAAAGCTGGTGCTACCTGGTATAGGGTGAAGGAACAGCTGCCCTATATAGACCTCTGCATCAAAGACTGTTATTTGATTATCGGTGAATTAACACTACATTTTGAAGAAAATAAAAGACAGAAAAGGCTCACCTATAAGAACATTGGACCCACTAGAGATGGGACAGATTAAAAAGAAACTGTGGGAATGAAACAAAAGTTACACTCTTTGACTTTTCTTTGAAAATTTAAAAATATCTTCTGCATGAACAAGAGTCTCCTGGGTGCCAGCTTCAGAAGTAACTTAAAGAAAATTCTCATGTCATTTGTGGTTGATGTAATGTAAGAATCTTTTCTTACAGTCTTTCAGTGAGATACAGGGTAGAAAACTGGACTCCCACTCACAGGCAGACTTTTTTTTCCCTTTGCACACTTGTCAAAGAATATGTCTTTTCCTCTTAGAATAACGAGAACCTGTTCACAGAAATTCTGCGAGCAGAGCCTCCATTTTCCCCATCAGTGAAACAAGTGTCTAGAGCGTTTCAAAAGACTCATTAATAAGTAGTTATAAACACTAAGTTTAAACAAACTTATGCAATTCCTGAATATTAATTCTGTAAGAATTATGTGGGGTCAAACTTTACTAGGTGTTTTTCTTGCACTTGATTCCCCCCCCCGCCCCACCATTAACCAAACTGGTAGGTTGGCTGTGTAATTCTGGGTTTGTAATTGAGCATGTATTCAGAGGCAAAAGACCAGATGATCCTGACAAGCTTCTGCAGTGCTGCTGAACTCATTTGTTCCCAGGATTGGTCTGCAGATTTTTTTTTTTTTTTAAGCAATTTACAGTAAAATACCTGATGAGTACTTTTGCCAGTGCGTGGTTCACATTTCTCTCCCCATCTCACAATCTTAAGAAACCTTTACATACATGTGAGCTCTGATAACTAACTGAGAAAGATAGCCTGCTGTTCTTACTCAGCCAAAAATTGCAGAATGTCAGAGATACAGCAGGAAGAACATTTGGCTGCTTCTGTCACTCCCAACAAAATCTCTAACATTTTGTTTTATTTAATGGCTTCACTTTTCATAAGATGATTCAAACCCCTATAGGGGACCTACGTTAGTCTGCTGACATTTTTCTGCTAGTATAATTATGTCCTTCTACAGTCTGCTTTTCATCTGTGCGGAATTTCTCCCTGGTACGGAAGAGTTTAGTTAAAGACCTCAAGGTGGAAAACTGGAGAAGCCAGAACAGCTCTTCAGCATAAGGTAAGGTGGAGGGCAACTGATTTGGTATAACTGTGCATGTGCTGGGACACCTGGCAGCTGATGGCATCAAATAGCAGAAAGACACAACACAATTAAGAAGAAAGTATCTTCCTACACTAAATAAAAAAATATTGGGGGTGAGGGGAGAGGCATCTTTGGCTTTCCTTTACACTCCACCAAGCAAAATATGTTGCAGGGTTCAGCCACTTAAACCATAGCAGGAATGCGGGTATTTCTAACACAGTACATACTGCGGTATATACCTGTGTATCACCCCGTTAATCACAAATCATAACAATTTGGTTTGATTACTCCATGCGAAGGCCTACCCTATTGCGTTTTATTCAAAATAAAGAAGTTTTTTTTTTTTTTAAGAAAGAAATAGACCTCATTGGAGTCTAATGTCATTGTAACATATAGGGCTACTGCTAAATGCTTAGAGGTTGGGTTTTGGTTTGTTAAGGACAATCTTATCTAGACTCAGCAGTGGTTTTAAGCCGAGGTTACAGCTAGCCCCTTGAACACGTGTCTTTTTGTTGCTAAGCAGGTGCAGATCTGAAATCAGAATAGAGCACTCGGGATAAAAAGAAAGCAAATCCACCTCCTCAGATGTAAAGACAATATTGCCCTGGTAACAGGTAACACATGTGAAGTACGTGGTTAATTAAGGCTTCCAGTTATAGCAGCGACAAAACAGAAATGAGAATGAGAAGCGCTGTAGCAAAATATAGACAATCCTTAATAGTCAGGTAGCTTAAAACACATTAGTATACACCATTAAACAACTGAAAAGACAACTGTGTAGGTCAGATAGAAACAATGAACAAAAGTCTGGAAAACTTAGTGGACTAGATTGCTCTCAACAGGATGAGAAAGGACTCTGAGAGGTCATGCCCCTGTTCACCAGTGAGTGAAAGGATGAGTAAGTGTACGAGAAGATGAAGTTATCTGAAGCTATTTTAAAAAGGAAGAATGCAATTGCATCCACAGTTTTTAAACTGTGCATAGTCATTTTGTACAAGGGTTATGCAAAAGTGAAGCGGGCACAGATACCGGTGCTGAACACCCTTCATTCATTTGTCCTCACCAAGCGACTCTGACCTCACCTGCCCCTCTTGGACAAAGTATGAGATGTGAGCACAAGGCTAAGCAATATGGACTTGGAAGAACTGAAACAGGGTCCCTTTAGCACAGTAAGCAACCACTTTGACAGCAAGAAATGGAATACGAAAACAAGCACATAAATAACAAACAGTAGATGAAACAGACCCAGCTTACACAGTGGAACATACAGCTTACTAAAATTAAAGGTTGAAGAAGATGCCAGTAAGTTTTCCATAAATGTTAAAATCTGGACAATACTGCAATAAAGGAGTTTGAAAACGAAAAAGCATATATAACCTAAGAAAAGGAGGAATGTTTATGTCTACTGGTCACACTGCTGGGTATTAGAATCCCATCATATTCATAGCAGACAGATTTCTGACTCACAATTAACTTGATTAACAAATAACTAACTTTAAGCTCCATCTAATTAAATGTGAAGCTTTGAAATAGAAAATATTTCCATTTATGATACACAATGTCTATGCCAAACTAGAAGAGGAGGATTGATCTTTTTAAAAAGTTTATTACAGAAGTGTCAAATCTGATTTATTTGACATATCATTTATGACAAATATAAATGCATTCCTGTGTAGAGGAGTAATACTAGGGCATATGTACCAGAGCACTCAAACATCCATTTGTACAGACCCATTTGCGTAGCAGAAAGCTGAATCTCATGCCACAGCAGTGCCAGCTGACAGACTTAGCCCAGTGTCGACAAGCCAAAGAAAATTAGGCACCTCCATTCCCTGTTTAGGCGTGTTTTCATCCAGATATTGCATTGACACTTGTGAATAGTGCCATGCAATTATGGACTGAAAGGGTTTTTATGTATGTGAAGGGTATACAGCACAAGGAGCAGCACAGTCACTTAACACATACCCACAACTAAGTGTTTTAACCCAGCTTGGGGGAAGACTGCTAAAAAAGTCAAAGCAGAGTATGCTCAAGGTATCTAAAGTCAAGCTGCTTGTGTGCTGAAATATTGAATTAGGTGCCTAAATTCTTGCAGATTTTGACTCAGTGCTTTTGTCACTCTCTAAAGGGGATGATAATGAATACTCACCAGATTCACAGAAATCTGAACAGGATCGATTGGTTTTTGTAGAGATCTCTGATAGCATGTGGTAGTAGGCATTACTCCTATTTCTGGGGTTAAGCTAAATTTGACCCAGTAACCTACAGGTGAAAGACAGGATCAATCTAGCTAGTGACAAATCTTTTCAAGACAGCCAACTGGTTTCAGATGTTTTCAGACAGTCACAGTGATAAAATATCAGCCATATTCTCTTACTCTGGACTATTTATATAACTGTACAGCAGAGCTTTTCAAGTAGATACAGAAATCTAGTTATTGATCACTTGTAATGCTTAATTCAATTCTGAGAGGAAATAGCCTACATTTCATGAATACATTTCATTAAAAGACTATTTATTCATTTTGCATTTTGTAAATGCTTTAGCAGAGAGATATCAATGCAAGCTCGCAGGGTAGTACGATGAATTGGAAGATTTGTTACCAGTCTCCAGCAAAATGTGAGCAAAATGATGTTAGTACACTATGATCTCCTAATGTAATTAATAGAATCATGGGAAAATGGGGAAAGAACGGACCCAGAAAGGTGATAGCATGTATCTCCTTGCCTTAAGGGAGGCTCAAATACACTTATGTTGCATCTGACAAAAGACTGTCTAATTCAATCCTTAAAGATCTCTAGTGACACTTTACAGCCACCTCAGAAAAATCTATTTGAATGATGCTTTACCTGCATCATTAGAAAGTTTGTGGGTCGGTGTGTGGTTTTTTTGGTTTTGTTTTCTTTTTTTTTAATGTCTAGTCTGAATCCTTCTTCCTGCAGTTTATGCTGGTTTCAATCTGTCCTACCACCTGAAATACAGAAAACAGCTTATATCCTCCTTTCCTACAAGATCCTTGAAGTTTTCAGAAGCTATGTATCCCCCATCAGCTTTCCCTTCCTCCATCCGCTAAACTACTTTTAGTTTGTGTCATTCAGTCAGCTGTTATATATCTTGTTCACTAGGCTCTGATCATTCCTGCTGCTGGTCTGTATCTTGCTTTAAGTGCAGTGCCCAAAACTGAACATGATATCTTCAGTAAGCTTTTACCAGCATGAGAGTTACTTTTAAGAGATAACTGTAAGCTGTGCACGTCAAAGCTTTGACCTCTCTGCTTCTTTTGGGCAAGAGTGTGATCTTGGGTCACTCACTGTTTGGCTTGTGACCCAATATAACTCCTCCGTCTTTGAAGACAAGTTGTCTCCCATTTTGAAGTGAACTATTGATAACAACTCCGAATGCATTAATACAGCTCATCTTGCACTTTACCAACCATAGCTCCAGCATTTCCCTACCTGGCTTGTGAGAATGCCATGAAAACAGGCTGGCCTCAGCAAAGCTCTGGCAGTATCTAACACCTACAACTTCTTGCCTCTCCACAAAACATGATGCTCTATTGTAAAAAGAAATCAGACTCATTATTGTAAAAAGAAATCAGACTCATTCTATGTGATGTGTCTTCAGTAAACCCACGCTAGCAGTTCTGTATTTCTTTGCTATGGTAGACTTGCTTATGAGTATTTTTATTATTTATTCCCAATTTAATTTTTTTGGGGAGTTGAGGCTGAGCTGCACCATTTCTGAAGACAGACACTGCATTATTTTTTGTCTGTTTTCTGGTACCTCATCCACCTTCCGCTAGTTTGTTAGACCTGATGACTAATAGCTCAAACATCGCTACAGACCATTTGTTTGCTGTCCTTGATCAAAGCTCAGCAGCCCTAGCTGATCCGAAAGGTTCTAATCTCTTGAATCTATTCAATTTTTTTTGCCAGTCTCTCTCCTTCCTTTTCCAAAGATTGCAGCTGCCAAATGATGGAGTTCACAAAGTAACACTCTTTTTTGCCTGACCTTCCTGAACAAGATTTATCCCTTTTCTATCAATATTCCAGCATATCCCATCAAGGCTCTGCTACAGTAAGTCAAAATCTTGATGTGCATTAAAAATTCTGCAGATAGGTCTTGTGCAGGCAGCTAAATCAGATATTCAGGCACTAACACAGGACTTGCTAGATCAGATGCGGAATGGAAAGGAAGAAGCTGAGACAAAAAGGTTTGGAAATTGTGGAGTTTTTACTAAGGACTATGCAGAGGAAAGGAACATCTCGTACATGTAGAATATTGGAATGACACAAGCCATGTTTCACAGACCTGGCCAGAGAAAGATTGTCACCAAATACATGCATGGACAGAGTTTGTTGTATGGTATGCCTAGAAAGTTGTGCAGGGCCCTGTGGCCACGTGCCAGCATAAAAATACATCTTTAACTAGAGCCAAGAAGAAAACCTATATGAAGTTACATATACAACTGGGCATCGCAGAACCGGAGCCTTAGTGGATGCACTGCAACATACAGTTATGCCACACAAACAGTTATTCAAACTTCTGCTTTTGCTTCAATTTTCTGGGCATTGCCCTCTTTCAAACTCTGCATCAGAGATTTACTAAATCATTTATGATGAATCACTGTCTATTTCATAGTTCCAGTACAGAGAGATGGTTAATGATTAATAAATCTGCTTTAAAGTTCCAGCCCACATGCACAAAAGCAACAATAACTATTTTGTGCATACACATATGTTTATAAGCTTAGCCAGAAGCCAATAATGAATAAGGCCCTGACCGACACTTCACAGAGGGTTAGCGTCCTTTTTTCCCCCCCTCACAACTTCCATATTTCATGACTTTTCCTGTTTTAACAGCATAGCCATAAAGTGCCTCGGGACTTTGTAGAAAAACACTATCAACATTCATGCTATTAAAAGCATTATGGGTTACTGTAAAATTTATTTACATTGCTATTATCTCTCTTTAAAAGTTTAAACGAATCATGTTGCCAGGTTCAGAGTGTCTGGGGCATCAAATACAGCAAGTTGTGATAGATCAAGCAGAAGGCTGTGGCAGCAACGGCTGAGGAAGTCACCCTGTCTTTTCCTCCTTTTTTCCTTAAAGTGAGAGAATAGAAAGAGGCGGTCCCCAGTTTGGAAAGAAGTGCTCGTGGATCTATGCAGGGACACGTTCACTACCTTTGTCCCTTACGTAACCTGTATTCCAAAATACTACAGCATCTAAAGTCACGTAACAATCTACTACCGTGTACATGTTCTGGTTTTGCTGCAATTGGGTTTCCAGAAAAATCAAGGGATTTTATGCTTAATATATTACTGTCATCAAGCTGGTTTATAAGGGAAAAGCATCCCCCTGCACAAAAGCCACCAGCACAACAGGAACCAGGATTAGCTTCATGAACAAATGACTACAAGATTACAAGGAGGTACAAAAATCTATGCTTTTTTCTCTGGCCTTACAGAGAGCGAAATCTAGATGAAAACTTTTTAAGACTTTATATGGATGGTCTCATAGCAGCTATAAGGAAGGAAGATTTTGTGAAGAAAATAAACTTACAAGAGCGGAGGTCATCTCCTGACAAATGTGTAGGGAGGTGAACTGCCTACCAGTTCATAATACACCGGCACACATATATCAGAGAGGAAGTTAATTCCATAAATACATTTTAAAGTCACTACATCTGAACACTTAATTTACTTCTGTGCTCAGCCACAATTTATTTATAACCTTTATAAATAGGAGTCATTGGGAAAAGCAGGTCAACACAAATTATTCTTCAATCTATAACCACATCAAAAAGTAGGTGAACATATATTCTTAGCTTTACATACTCTTTACGTTAGTTAACTCAGCAATTTGATGACCACGTATTTGGGGGCTATCAACTGTTTTTCCTGAATTTTTTGTTTTTAAAAAGAAACAGTAATTGACAGGAACTTAACAGAGGAAAGCATCTCCTTTATAATTGAAGTACAAGCAAGGGGGATGGAGTCATTAAAGTCAGCTTCAATTTGTTTGATATCTGGAATCAAAGAAATAAAATATAGTCTACAGTCCATGGTTCTTTCTGTTACATTAGAAAAGCTGTATTTTTCCATTTGGAAAGGTAATTGTTGATATGGTCACTTGCAAGATTTAAAGTCTATTCTCTGTCAAAAGACCCAGTGTTCCTTCCACTGAAGTCAATGGCAAAACTAAAAAAAGCTGTTATTGTTTCTATACAGTCTCTTCATCCATGGGACCAGAGATGAAAGAAACAGGGGGGAAGAAAAAAAAAAATCACCTTCTTTCCAAAATTTGGAACTATCATAAAATACTAAATATTATCCAATCATTTTCAGTTGCTGAATTTCTAAGATTCAACCTTATTCTGTATGTGAAATAATCTCACTTTAAAACCTGTATCAGAAACAACCTCTTCTAACACGCTCAAGTGCATTTGTTCCAGAGGGAAAGCAGATATTACTAACCACTAACCATTAGCTGATTTTTATATATACATGTATTTTTTTAATATATATATATATATGTCTCCCCTAATCTGAGCATACAGTTATTGTTACATGTTTCAAAGCAAAGGAGGAAGAAGAAACCGTGTTAAGAAGATTGTTTGCGCTAAGCTAACTCTGGCAGCAACATGTTTTTCTGGCCAGCAGAAGCTAACTTCTTTTGGGGGATACCAGAGGAACACATGTAATGACCTCTGCATTGAACAAGCCTTGTCTTTGTTTCTGTTTTGCCAGTTTGCCTGCCTTTTTAATGATTTGCAATTGGCGATAAAGGTCTACAAATTTCCATGTCCTATCTACATTTCTCCGCAGCACATTCAGTGCAAGAGATTTCCTATGCCAAAAATCTTGCCTGCTGTTTTCAACTATCTCATTTAAGGTAATAGAAGTTTTTACTTCTCCTTACAAACCTTGCCTGGAAAGAAATCCTGGAAGATGAGAATCAGAACTTTGACTCGCCATCCCTTCCTTCAGCAGATGAGTTATATTCAGGGAGTTCATGCATATTTAATAATATAGTTCAAATTTTAACCCAACAGCAGAAAAAGATTTTCCCCTTCTCAAGTTTGTATATTTATCTGGTTTTCAGGGGACAGGACTTTGTACAGAAATTTGAAATCTCCTTGCATTGACTTGTTCTGTGAAGAAATCATTCCCAGAGTCCATTCCACAAACCCCTTAAACCCAGGATCTTTCACAAGTTGAGAAAGATGAAGTTTATTTGTATACAAAGGAATTGCTAATCCTGAAAGAAGGAAGATGTGGTCTGGAGGGTTTTCCTGAAGTCATAAATTGTATTTCAGCGGCTTTATATGAAAATTCCAGATACCTCTCCAAGCACTAGTTTTCTTGTAGGCATACAAACTAGAAAGTCCCACTGAAACAAAAATTCTTTGACCCTCTGTTCTTGTTTTAAAATTCCTGTATGCAGTAAGTTCAATATATGAAAAGGAACACTGAGCTTTTCTCAAAGGCATGGACAATGAGGAAAAAATATAGTACTGAAGCAGAAATACAGTCTGTATAGCCACTGCAATGTGCAGTGGGATTATACTCTTCTTGAGAAAGCCGTTTCATGAGGAACTGTGAAACATTCTATTAGACGCAAAAATATATCATACTACTTGTTCATCTTTTGCTCCTGCTGGAAGAACCCTTCCACTTCGCCAATATCAAAGGATCATTTCATAACCAATTCCTATTTCTCCATTTTTTCCTCCTTTTTGTTGCCAGCAAAGACCTGCTATCATATTTTCAGAGTCTGCTTTGAGAACACATGTTCCCTATTGGCCAGACTTTTTAACAAGAGGGAAGATGGCAAAGAAGTAGTGTTGAAAGCATGGGAAGCTGGAGAAAGAAAAGATACACAGAACCCTTCTTCAGCTAGCAGAGAAGAATCATTCCTTTTACTGAAAAATTACTGCGTGAAATTCATGATCTCTGTTACATGGATCATCAGTCTAAAAAGTCAAAATAGTCTCTTTACATGGAAGAGAATCTGTGGCTCAGCAAATAGCTTTGAGTTACAACATGCCCACTAATTCTTTCCTGCATGACTTCTGGTCAACTATTGGGTTCTGTCTTTCCTGCTGGCCCATTCATAGCAAGAGTGACTGCCTCCATGCCAAAGCTCGCATGAAGTTTTTCACCATCTGGGGAGCCTTGCATTGGGATTCCTCAGAAAAATGGAATCCATTTTCAGAATAGGTTTTGAATAAGCTTTTAGACTCTTTCAGGTGCTTGATCTCATCTGCATCCATGACCAAAATACTCCACATCAATTACAAACCCAACGCTTCAATAAGAAATTAAACACACTTTACCATTAATGAATTACTGAGATACAAATACTGTCCTTTCAGCACACTGGAGAGAGAATACAAGTACAGAGCATGCCATAAAGATAAATCACACAGCTAACTCGGTAACTTAGGTAAAAATACAGAGGATATTAGTGTTCAGCTGATAAACTCCCTGGAATGAATTTTTAAGATGTTTAAGCTTATGACATTTATGACATCAAAGGCAAACTATCACAACTGCAAAGAAAGTAAATAGGAGGAACTGACAAAGCTTGTCTACAATTCATATTAGTTCTAGATAGTACAAAATGAGATTCATTACAGAATCTCTGAGAACAAACAGACATAGATGTCTGAAAGAAGGAATCTTTCCTAGGAGATGCCTGAACAGACAGGCAGTTGACTAAAAATATAAAGCAAGAGGTCTGATGCATATGCTATGCAGAAATACATTACAGCTACATATAGATATTTCAGTGACAGACAAAAAAATAATGGAGAAAAGCGCAAACCTACAAATCATGTCAGGTATTATTGAATTAGTCTGAGAATTCAAAGGGAAAAAAATGAAGTAAAAACCAAAAAAAAGGCCTCTTGTTTTGTCCCCTCAGTATACCACAGTCCATAAGGGACACAAACAGACAGATCAAACATCTCAATTTCTATTCTAGACTCTAGCACACCAGGTACTGCTGATTTCCATCAGCAAATTGAAGATATGAATTTATAAGCCTTGTGTCCTTACTGGTCAATTCTGACCCTTTTTCCTTCATCAGGCATCTACTCATATGAATCCGTCTGTCCCAACTCAAGTCACAAATAAATTAAGATGAGGGATCACCTGCCTATTCTTTGGAGAAAAAAAATAGTCAAAATTATTCAAGAACAGAGCCCCAGTCCTGGATGTTTTATTCAGGCAAAGCTTCTGCTGATTCCAGTGTGACATGTGGCTCTTCTGCAGATGCGTGTATGGCTGGGCTGCAGCAGCCTGATCTCTTTATGGCTCAGTTGCAATTCTATATACCAGCCTTGAAAAGGGAGGACTGCTTATTTCACCAGCAGGAACAGTCCCAAGAAACACAGTACAATCACAATCCCAAGAAACATTGTTCTTCAGAGACACACTTTTCCCCTCACTTCTGCTTTCTGTGGTTGGGAACAGTAATTTGTTGTCGCCTTGTATTAGAACAATTAATTTTCTTCTTGGCACAGAGTCAGTTACTCTGTCCAAAAGGAGGGGAGATGGAGTTAAGATTCCTGCCATACTCTTTACTGAGAGTGCAGCCACCAGCCTATCTTGCTTTCTTACTTTGCATCTGGACCTAAGGAAGTCAAAGGGAGTGCAAACCCAAGGTCAAAGTAACCTGCAAGGGCATTTCCTTTTATTTGCAAGTTGTCTGAATTGCAATCAAACCCTGAAAGAATGAGAAAAGAAAGGTAGAAATAAAATCTAATACCAGTCCATTTGCAGGATACACTGTTATCACCACCCTGTTTTACAGATGTGTGTGAGGGGAAGCGGGGCAAAGAAATGCAACATTTGTTCTTTAAAAATGAGGGTCTTCAGACTTTTGAAAAGAATTCCTAATGCTTAAAATTAATCCTATATATATTAACAACAAGTGAGATTCACGACTTAGCAGTGTCCATTGTTTGTCTCAGAAATCATGGACAAATGCACATAGCCTAAATTCCAACTATGTCTCTACCTTTACTGTCACCCATTCACCAGGTTCCCACAACAGCACACAGCCAAATGATGGGAAATACTACTCTAAGGGTCCAAAATGGAATTAGATTTTCATAAGCCTGTAATCTTCATAAGAAAAAAGAAAGAGATAGGGAAAAAATCTTACCAAGTTTCTGATGAAATCAAGAACATCACCTGAATCTCCAGCCCTCCAGTCAATATTTCTGAACTGTATTTCAGCTTCACTTCACAGCCCGCCTGAGTCATACCAAACCCAGAATTCCTTCAGACTAAGACTACACCTAAGCTGCTACGCTGAAGTCTTATTGACTGTGATCCAACCCAAAAACGTTTCTGGTTAATGGCTCAAAAAACAATTAGACTAAAAATAGTCTCCCCCCAAATCTCATCTGTTGGCACAGCAACAGCCTATGCTTCCACCACCCATCAGGCAACATTGCACCATAGCCCCTCCCTTCCCCAACCCCATGAGGAGCTTTTTCCCCCCTCACTAGCTCAAACAAATAGTCACCCTGAGGGGAATGGACTTGCCAAATCTTCATTTCCAGTCCTTGCCTGGTGATGACTTCTACGCTGTTACTGCTAGAAGGATGCCACGAGAGCCTGAGCTGCTCAGCAGTAACTCTGATGGACCTTACTGTGGATATGTCTGCATATGCACATTGTAATACCTGCAATTTGTATGTACAAATTTACCACCAGAGGGAGGAGATTAAAAGGACTTTAGACATCCTCTCCTCCACTCCTTGTCATTTTCTCACCATAGCATCCTGCTGCTCTCCTCTAGAGGATTTAGGGAATTCATTGAAATGATGGCATTGAGATGGACACAAGTGATGCCAGACCTCCCACAACCAGTCTGCTTCTCCATTCAAATGAGTTTATGGTTCCCAATTGGCCATTATTGACCTAAAGCAAGCTTAACTGAATCGGTATCCCTACTAAACTAAAACAATACTTAGATCATGGAGATAACGTTCTGATTTCAGGCTTGCTTTCAATTTTAATAGAGATTTGGCCCCACTATATGTGTTTTAACCATGAAGAACTGTATCATCTGATTAACATGCACAACAGCTTTTAATGAACATGTAACGGCCAATATGGTGCCCAGTTACAAGACTTCTTAGTATTATGTTGTATACATGACAGTTCATTGATAATGCAACCCATCTGGTTTCTTGAAGGCAAATGTGACTGAAAACAATTGTCGTCTACTTTTACTGGAACTGTTTTCAAATGAATTTTTGTATGTGAGAATGGCCAGTCAAGTCAAAAGGGACTTTGACAGGGTAATAAATACTGCACCTATAAATAGACTTTGATCCATGAGCAGAGAAAATGTCTCCAACAATTTCTTAGTGCAATGACAGTGAAATAATGAGAATGAAATCCAGACTGAGCATCATTCAGTATGTTGTTTAACTCCAACTACTTAAAACAGTTGCTTGTGAACCAATTTATTCATTATCTATTATGGATAGAGTTGGAAGCAGCAAGATAGGTCTGTAAATAATAAGCTGAGTGGGCTTGCTTTCTCTCTTTCTTGTATAGCAGGATAACATTTGTTTTCTACTACTCTGATGGAAAAGTTCCAAGACACAGTGATAAATTGAGCATATAGGTGATAGGGCCCTGGTATTACATGAACAGCCAGTTTAAAAATTTTTGGAGATACACCAGCAACACATCCCAGAGCCTGCTGCTGCCATTTCTACATTTGCATAAGCCAGGCTGTCTCACAAACTGCTGCTCCTGTTCCTACAGCTTTCCCAAGCCAAACTCCTTCAATCTGTTGCAGTTTTGAAGGCCAAACCCCTTCAATCTGTTGGTGCTGTTTCCAAGTGTGGCTGATGCTCCAGCAGTTGCCCAAGCCAAGCTCTGGAGTACTCTTTTGCTGTTTATTCTTAGCTTGCTCAGCTCTGATCCTAGCTAGCTTTAGCCACCTAACAAGAACCCTAAATTAGGAGCCTACTCACCTCAGACCCCTCTCTACTCAAACAGGAAGGAAAAGCCAACCCTAAAGGTTTATTCAAACCCTAGTTAAGCTGAATCAGTGAGGTACCTATAGGAGTTGGATGAATCAGATCCCAAGCCCTCCAACTAGGCTCCACGAAGGATTGTCTCTTTTCTGTTCAATCACATAATCCAAATACAATGCATGCAATTCTAATATGATACAATTCTAGCATGATGCACATATAAGCATTTAGGTGCTTAATACTTGAATGATATCTTCACTTTTTATTATTGTTAAAATTTCATTTGCATCTCTACACAGGAGGATTTGGAAGGAGGGTGAGAGCACTGTGTAGTATCGCCCAGTGTGCCATGCAATCCCTAACTCATCGCAAGGGACAGGTAGGGCTACTGCACACCCCTCGTGCGTTCCACAGTCACATCTCTCCCCTAGCAATGCTTTTAAAAGTGTCATTAATCTCATCCATTGGTTTTCCCTCCCTGACTTGCCCCTACAGAAAGAGCAAGCAAAGGCTGTGCTCTAAAGGAAGACCTCCAGCAGCCCTTTTCCCTTCATAGTCAAGAGAGACATGGGAGAAAGAAGGAAAGTGCATATTCGTACCTGAGCTGGGATGATTTTTACAGTGACTACCCTGTTTCCCTTGCCAATTCTAGATTTAAATTTTCTATGGCTTAGTGCCTGTGACAACAATGCTGGCTGCCTTGAACTCCAACAGGTGAAGACCTAGCCTACAGTAAGTTTATGTCTTGTTAACATAAGCCATGCTAGAAAGAGGCAGGCAGTGTCCCTCAGCCAGGATTGTCTTTTACAATTCCAAAAGTGTCAGATGTACAAACACAGGAATTAAACTGACTGCACCTGCCCACTTCTGCTGCACCTCCTCATCTCTGGGAGAGGGGCATACAGGTCAGCCATGCGACTGGAGAGCCTCAAAAGATTAAGACATTTTTCCCTGCATCTTTACTTGCTGGATTCTATGTGCAAAATTATTTTATTCTGTATCTTGATAAGCACATGTCACATTCAAACAAAGAGTTATAGCAGGTCATATATTCCCTACCAACATGTTCCCATTTCTGCCTGCATATGCTTGACAAGTGTGTTTATTATAGCTTCCTGCTTGTTACCCTCAGAGATGTGCTTCAGTGTTGCTGCTTATTTCACAAGGCTACACAATCAATGTAAACACTTCGAAACTTAAAGGAGGTTATAATTAAAAAGGAAGACGACAATTCATGACGATCTATTGAAATATTGGCTACACAGCTTGAAAATAATACAAGTAAATTGGCTATAGAATCAAACTAAAAATATTCCAGCTGAAGTACCATTGAGGTTAACAGCAGGTATAGCTTTAATGGAGAGTCAGTCTCTGTGCTTGTCTTGAAATATGTCCCTTATTGCCATGCTCTGTTTTAAGTGTCATAAACATATGTAGAAAATTAACAAAGAAAGGTCTGGGCCTTGAACTAATTTTTTTTTCCTTTTTTTCTTTTTCTCTCTTTTTTTCCTCCTAAAAACAATGCAGTGTTATAAATACTGCTACAGATGTGAGAAAACAATAGCATTTTATTGTTGCAAATGTTTACATATTTTTGATCAAACCACCAGACCTAGCATTTTTCATCTTTACAAAGCTTTAGAAACAATACTCAGTAATGATCAATCATTATTGTACAACCCGTGAATGCTAGAAATAGCAAATAGCTTTTTTATTTTGCTTTCATGTTTTTCCTAAAAAGTTGTTCTCTAATGTTGCGATCATCTAGCAGGCGGTAATAATTGCCTGGTACTGTATCTTTATCTGTCACATGACCAAGACACATTTGGGAACCAAGTGTGCAACTTTTTGCTTATAAATCTGTCATCTGTTGAGAAAGATGACTAATTAGAAATCTGTTTCTCTTACTATGGTTTATTCTGTTGTACCTATTCTCAAAGTGCACACCCAAGTCTTAAAACAATAAATAACTATACAAACACACAAATAAGCTTTCTAGTAGAATAAAAGGCTTCCCTGAGTTTTCTTCAGATTCCCATGCACTGTTCAAATAATATATTGCATTTTCTGTGTGAATAAGTATATCCTGACACAATATTGAATAAATATTCATTTTCATCTGGTTCACAAAGAACATGTTTAATCCCCTGAAGACTAAATACACTATGTAAGAGAGAAACCGGAGCTGATCCTAAGGCATACAGCACATTAACCTGTACTCATATTCTGAACAGTTAATACTCAGAAAAGCAGCAAGTGCTCCTGAAGACTGGGAAGTACTTTGATGCAAATGCAAAATACATATGTAAAAACAGTGCTAGTATAACTGCAAATTAATTTATGTTAAGAGAGGTTCAGAATGCTAAACACCTTTATTGGAGACAAATGATGTTTCTTCTATTCTCTGAGGGTGTATTATATGTCTCTTGTCAAGTTGTTGCTGAGATACCATGTTATCCAAGTGCTTATATTGTGATTTATAAAAGAAAAGGAAGAATTTTGCATGTATTATCTTGGATTGTCTACCCACTCCTTTGCTACTTGCACCTATTGTTTACAGCAGTGTTCCAGCACAATCAGGTACAGAAGGCTGTATTTACCCCCGTAGAGTTCATAAACTCAAAGAACTGCTTAATTTAGTGCTGCATAAGGGTTAACTTCAGTGCATACAGTTTTACTTATTCAAATAATGTTTTTTAGAAGAAAAACCCAGATGACATCCCTGCAAAAAGCTTGAAACACTTGGAAAGTTAATTAGTACTACAACAACAGAATAGGGACCACCCAGCCTCATTAAAGGGAAACATTTTGATCAAAAAAAAAGCTCCACAAGCCAACAACAGCAAAGTTGTAAGCAGCGAACTCTCAGCCAAGATACCAAAATCAGAAACTTAAAGAAAACCAACTAACCAAAAAAACCAAACCGCCCGACCAAAGCTTCCCACCCCCACAACTGTTTTTCTTTTTAAATTCACACCAGCATCACAGGTGGAACACTCCCCTAAAAACTGTCAAATATGTGATATATTTTGTATCAGTCTCAGAAGCTGCAGTCACAATACTTTGTCACACTAGAGGGGGATTTTTCTGTATTTAGCATATAGACCAGTGTCCACTATGTTTCCTACTAATTGAATAGTAAAGCAGGTGAAATTTAGCTTAGATACATGATGAACATTAGATGTGTCTAAAAAACAAGACAAAGACACTTCCTTACAAATATCAGTAATACATTTACACACAATCATCTGCTAAAAATAGAGAGAAAGGCAGTTCATAATTTTTAGGAATTGAAAGAGAACGGTGCTACGCACAGCTATAGGAAAAGGTGGAATAAAAAGAAATAACTCTGAAACAACGATTTACCTGTGTATCTTAGAACTGCTTCTATCTCAAGGCTAATATTACAGCATTTCTGAACTTCAGACACTCTTCAATCATGAATACAGATCATTAATACAAAATAATTTATGTCATGAGTGCTGTAATAGCAGATGTATAAATTACTTCCTCCATGAAAATGACTTACTCATATCATCAGAAGCAGACTGAAGTGTATCAGGATGCTGTCTTAATTTTTTTTTTTAAGTGACCAGCCCAATATCAAGATATTGGTTTC
The DNA here is from genome assembly GCF_030936135.1 of Gavia stellata. Lineage (NCBI taxonomy): Eukaryota > Metazoa > Chordata > Aves > Gaviiformes > Gaviidae > Gavia > Gavia stellata. Next base: position 23,867,977 of record NC_082604.1, read on the forward strand.
TTTCCCAGTTCCACAACACCACAAATAGCTCCAGGCATCAGAGGAAAGGTTCCTCCTTACTCTGCAGTCTGCCAGTGACTGTGCAGTGACTCCTAAATGGGCAGGGAAGGGAGGAATCCTGAACAGCGTTACACCTATTTTCTTTGGGAAGAAAGAAAGTACAACCAAGCTCTAAGTTTAGATGGCCCACGCTGCAGACACCAGAAAGAAGAATTTTGCTTCCTAATCTATCAGTCACATGCCAAATGTATATGGACACACGCTGTTAGAGACTGTTATGCTACTACTGTTCAAACATTTTATGAAGACTGTATCATATTGTCCTCTAGAAAAGGATTACAGCATCCCAGTCTATTACTTGGAACCAGCGAAGTTAACTAATTCAAAGTTCTTCCCTCCCTCCGGCAATCAGTAAAAATACCTTAAAAAAAAATGGCAGTGAAAGTACCTGAGCAATGTAATCTGCTAATAACAAGTGATCTTACTGCCTTAGGCAGTCTTGAACA